>NW_028145467.1:847500-1130000 GCF_977016875.1 Pavona decussata
TATGCACGGGCTTTAATCCTTACGTTTTCGCTCTCTTCGCCACTCGACATGCTATCATTGCCATCACCTTTTTGTTCTAACGACTCTAGAACCCTCTCTGCGCTAAGGGAAACCGTTCACAAACACTTCACAACCGACGCCAAATATTTTGATTCGAAAGAGTAGTGACTCGCAGAAAACATCGGGGAAAGGGAGGGGGAGCTAAGGTCCCCTCCCCTTCGCCGATTACTTAACTCGGCGCTTTACCGCGTACGGCCCGAGTACAAAGAACGCGAAGAAGTTGATAACGCGACCAAAAACTTAACTCATGCCGCCGGAGTACAAAAAGCGAGACCGAGAACTTAACTCGTGGCCCGAAGTCTTATCTCTTGGCCCACTGCGACCCCCCCCCCCCCCCCCCAAAAAAAAAAAAAAAAAGAATAAATTTGATAACGCGACCGAAAGCTTAACTCGTGCCGCCTTACGGCCCGAGTATGAAATTCGTCCAAAATGTTCTCATGCGAATGTAAATAAAACAAATAAAAATTCTTTACATTTGTACTGTGGCTCGCATGACTCCAATGACTTACGTGACTCGCATAGCTCACACGGTGGCTCGCAACGCTTGCTGGCTCGCAGATTTTGCGGACCTGAGACCATGGGGAGAGACCAAGTTCATGTTTTAGTAGCTCTCGAAGATCCATTTGTCGACCCTGACCAATAATCAGTGAGCAAGCAAACAAGTTCCTGTCTGTTCTGAGAGATAACTTCCTGCTTTCCACCCTTAATGATGCTTGCTTTCTTCTAGACGTGTAACATGCCTAAATTGAGCTTTGACAGTGTCTCATAGAAGGCAACATTCTTGGTGTGTACACGATCTGTAACAAAAGAGACCCGCGCTTTACTCCTTTTCTCATTTGCACCTTTGATGTATCATCATCATCATCATCATCATCTGTATTATCATACTCCAGGCTATCTTCAGCAACGTACCCCGACAGCAACATACCTGTTGGTATGTCGGTACATCGTCAAATGGTTTGAATGGGTCGCACCAGTTTCGCACAACTTCCATCACTTTCCTAACATCTGCCTCTCTTCATTGCATGTATGTACAGCCAGTTTCCTAATGCACTTTATCCTGATCTCTATCCATGAATACCATCACTCTGCACTCGTCTGAGCCATCAACATCCATCTTTGAGCTACACCTTTCCATATTAATACTGAATCCTATTATACCACCCTTCGTCTTCGTGTTTCTGTTGAGGGCCTGCTCAATGGTTTGGTCAACTGGTAGCTGAGAGAAACCATGGGATGTCGACCTCTGAACGACAAAATTTCAATCTGCCAGTAGCTGAAGTGCCTCAGGGTGTGTATCTTAAAGGATCCCGTGCTAACTAAGTAGACCGGTAAGTAGTGGGCAAAGTAGGTGTGGTCATAGGCAAAAAAAACCATTTGACAGAATCGAAATTCGTCAGCGTTGGTGCTATTTCTTCCATTGGACCATAAAGAAGGAAGAGCCTCAGGAACTCTGGATTTGACTGTAACTTATCAAACGTCTCTGTATCAAATGCTCTGCGGATCTCCCTCAAGGAACTTACCGGCATAGTTGATGGGATCATCATGCTTCTGGCGCCACGTGCCAAACCCCAGCCCTATCACTGCAACCGATGCATTGCTTCAAAGACGATCTAAATCAAAGCACAAAGATTTTTTTATTATTCAGTCAGTGAATCATAGAAAATTCTTCTATGCAAAAAAAGTGACGAGGGGATGGGTGTCAATGGGATCAGAACTTCTCGCACCTTGTACTCCCACTTTCTCTCCTGTCTGTTGCGGTTCCCATCATAATATGCTTGTTATTTTGCAAACTAGTGCACAATGTTGCAATTTTTGTTGCTATTTTTCCGGTTGCTGCAACCTTGAGAATCCCTCTTTTCGTTCTCTCTTCGCCCACATCCCTTATATTTCCCACACCCATAGGCTTGAAAAAAGCCTAGTTTTTTACATTATGTGTATGCACAGCCTCTTTGTAATGTCTTCCTTCTAGTAAACCAGCTACAGAACCAGAGCCGACAATATACCACTTTGAACAGGTATATTAGCAAGACCAACATCCCCAAACCGTTTGCCAATGGCTGCTACGGAGGCGCAGATTGTGTGGAAGGAGCCCAGCCGAACTACCAGACATCTAAACTGCTCCTCCAAATGACTTCAAGTGGTTTTGCAAAAATTGCTTGATCAAGGATTAGATTAAAAGAAGGTTGTACATTTTCAAATGAAATACAGTCGTTAAGTATTGATATATAACGTTTGAAAATATATAAACTTTTAAATGTGTTCTTATTTCAAAAAAAGGGATAAGAATTAAATTCAGTAACTAGAAATGGAAGATAGTATGAGTCACAACTTGCTAAACTGAACTAAGATAACTCGTTGTAAAATGGCCGTAGACGTTTTTCCAGTTGTTGTTGATAAAATTTGCCATAACAGACTTGAGAACTCGATATACATTCAAAAGAGATATTGATGACATTCGAAATTCACTGTTGCTAATTAAGCAAGATTCTTATATAACGAAAGAAAATTACATGTGGAACTGTTCACTGAAACATGAGATCTTTAGCAAATTGCAAGTGGTTGTGCGCCTTCCATGCACTGAGGCCTGTGCAAAGCCTTTTTTGGAACAGAAAGATGAAGACCTTGAGAGGAAGATGTCCATAAGTATTAACATTTGTTTAACTTTTTTGAAATTCATGTGGTTCAGCCCTAGTTTCTTTAACATACTGCTGTGACGGTTATTCTTGCTTACGGCAATTGATGCAATTTAGTGCTGAATGATTAAGTTCCCAAGCATTGTATGGATAATGACATTTACAAGTTCCTGGTTGCTAAGCTAGATTGTTTTATGACGAAAGAATCTCACGTGCCAGGATTGTTTACTGAAATGTGAGATCTTTGGCAAGTTGGAAGTGGTTATTTAATGTTGTGAGTAGTTTTCCTTTGAAAAATATGCCTTGAAAGCAACTTCATGAGGTATTTAGACATCCCTAGCAACCGTTACCATGACAACAAGTCAGCTAATTCTGAGGTGTCCAAGTTGATATTCTAAGTGTGGTGCATAACTGATGCATATTTGGTGAGATATTTGCAGGATATGAATTTTCATAGTTTCAGCAAAATAATCCTTCCTTACTACCCCATACGTCTTAACCATGGGTGCCCTGTGTACCTTTAAATCCTGTCGAAAAGATAATAATGAAAGTTTCTCCATTCAAGAGAGTCTATTCTCTGCATAATGGGAATGTTTTGACAAAAATTTGAATATCAGTTGATCAGAAAAGTAGAAATCTGCATTTCTTCAATGATCTCCATGGCAACCGTTACCATGGAAACATCAAAATGCATGACATATATCAAAAATTGTTGGGAATGGTGTAAATTTCATACACAGAAAATTTGAATAAAATTGGTTGAGTTTCAGCAGAATTATGAATCGTTTTATGTTGTGTGGAATTCGCAGGGAGCAATATCCCCCAGCCCACCCCCCTATGGAAATAGTCACATATCTTGCTTAAGCACAGGTTACGTAATTGGCAACAAGTAAATTTGTAAAATACAGGCTGCAAGCTTTAATTTGATACCAAAGTCACTATGTCCCGTGGGGGGTGCAACGAAAATCATTTTTTCAGGCCTTGGCTCATGGACTATTGCCAAATTCTGTTCGCCATTCTTCCTTGACGTGCACCAACGAGATTTTTTGAAGGCAAAAAAGCTATTCTAAATATAATATTTTAAGACAATAAACTACAAATAACTAATATTAAACAACAATAATAAATATCCTCGAGAATCCCAGATTCTCTGTTTGTTTCATTTACGAGTGGAAACGATGATAAATATTGTTATGACCGTGGGAGACTGAGCTTTAATCACGGTCGAACATTTTCCGAGACCTTTCGATCATTGACCGAACGATTCGCCGAAAAGTTATTTGATTAGACCAAACATAGAAACAACTTTATTTTGTTACTGTGACAGCGTTTAAAAGGATTCGTGGATATGGCAGACAAATAAGGGAAAAAAGATACGTCGTTCTATGTTTTAGCCTCCTTATATGTCTTTCGAAGTCTACGCAAAACGAGATTAGATCAGCGCATGACACATTCATGAAAATTCTGTTCGGTTCAACTCGTGACCGGACACTTCGTTTATCGTTTCCTAGCATCATCACAGCTGATCACTCTCTCGCGCGCTGAACACAAGACTAGCAGTGAAGTATTGAATAATTTGTAGCTTTTGTGCCCTTTTTGTTTCTTCGTCGAGATGCTGAGTCACCTCATTAAATTTGCGGTGGAAGGAGCCGCAGTCTTCGATTCATCGCTTGCAAGTTCTTTTTACGTGGACTCAGAGGATGATCCTGACGAAAGTGACGAACTAATGTTCTGCAAGAACAATGTCTGTGTCCATGTCTCATCTTTGAATGACTCTCACGTACCGGGATACTTCAAGTTAAACTCTAAAATGCGGCAAAGTGGCCACGTACGAATTACGGTTACGTGGACACCAAACTCTTACTTCTGCGACAGGAAGGGGGAACCGAATTTGGATGAGAACGGCATAGAGTGTAAGGGATTGCTCATTTCTAGCGGTTCGCTAGAAACATTTAACGTGGATCTCAGTGAAATGAAAACTCTGAGGATATTTTACAACCGGGATGACGAGACTTGTGGACAGCTAGTAATCGGGAACCATGAAAATCACTACAAAGTGTTTCATTTTTACCACGGCGGGATTGATCGGGTAACTCAGATTTTAGAAGAGTGGGATTGGTGTTCACAAGTCATTGAACCTCTGGATCAAGAGGAACTTCGAAGGAAAACTTTCACGGTAATTTCTAAAAGGCATCCAAAACAAGGATTTCATCCGGAGGAAGGCAGATACGATCCTATGCCAATGCAAAAATGGAAAACTTTTTTGAATGACACTGGCCAGATTGAAGACGTGGCAAATTTCCGGAAGGTGAGGAGGTTGCGTTTAACTAAAGTTTGTTGTTCATAATATCTCTAAAGTAATTCGATTTTTTTTACTTTGATTTATTTTTAATGGTCTGTAGAATCAGTATTAGTTTTGTGTATTATGAATGGGCGTAAAATTTGCAGATATGTTTTTTCATGAATGAATGAATTAATGTTGCAATGTTTAATTTAATTCATATCATTGTAATATTTGCATACATACACACGTGCGTGCAAACATGCATACATACTTAAGCTTTACTTTACTTCAAATTTTAATGTGAGGGAAAAGGGTTTTTTTATATCTGGTCTTTATTTGGCAACAACATTCTATTTTAACAGTGACATGCTATTAGCAAGAAAATATATTTTACTAGAAGCAATAATTAATATTTGTTCTTACAACAGAATTGCATGCAGAGCACCCCTTTTTTTAAAAATAGCATGAAAGGTAATAACATGGTAGAGATGGTATCCAGTCGTTTTGTATCCACGGATTTTGTACTCGGACGATTCGTGCCCAAGCCTCTGGTCAATTCGTACCTGGTCAACAATCATAAGAAAAAAGCATTTTGAGAATGAAGTCGTGCCAAAATCAAGCACGAAAATCGATCGTACTTTTTCACATTGTTTATCTTGTAAATTTAAGATTTTGGCCGTAACGGAATGCCAGCGACAATGAATTCACGTAATTTTCCTGCTCGTCCCAGACTTCACAATGTTTTGGTTCCATGCCACATAAGCAAGACTCATTCAAAACAGATAACCCGTAATGGCCTCTATTTATAGTAGACTTTGCTTAACATGATACTTGACATGAACAACATACTGTTTGATAGAAAACAACTTGATAATAGGATGGGTACAAAACGACTAAATTGGCTGGGTATGAATCGTCCAAGTTGGGTACAAATCGTCTGAGTACGAATTGTCCGTGGGTACGGAACGACTGGTTAGCAATAACACAGTGAAAGTTACCAGCAACTAGGTACTGTATAAATGTTATCTTCAGGTTTAGTTCCAAGCAATTTATTATACTTAACCATGTATGTTTGTGTATTGAATCATCAGGCAACATTCTTTGGTGGTCTAAGTCCTGAAGTCAGAAAAGAAGCCTGGAAATTTCTGTTACAATACTTCCCATATGCTTTCACTTTTCAAGAGAGAGAACTGCTGAGAAATGAAAAAGAAGAAGAGTACATGGAAATAGATCATTCTAGGTAAACCTCATCAATCTCTATGATTTAAACAATTACAGGCTTTTTGAAAAGACATCTAACAAGTATGCAAGATTTAGGCTATGGCTAGCCTGTTCTTAGGGCTTCTCTTTTCTAATTAATGTAAGATCGACAAGTATGCAGTTACAAGTATGCAACTACAGAAATAAAAGTTGCTGGGATTTTCACAAGCACAAATGCCAAGGAGTGGGTATGGGGTGTTCAGAGAAAACAAACTATCTGCAGTTGTCTTTTGAACAACTGATCTCAGCCACTTTTTTTCTCAAAACAGACAGGGTTCGTACGGGTCATGAAAAATCTGGAATGTCATGGAATTTTATAATTTCATTTTCCAGGCCTGGAAAGTCATGGAATTTAGGTGTGAGTCATGGAAAGTCATGGAAAATGATGTTTATTAAAAAGAACAAAACAATAAAGTTTTTTGGCAAAGAAAATAGTAAAAACATACCCAAAATGAAAGATGATTTCCAAGAAAATGGTCAAATTTAGGTCATGGAAAGCTTGGAGAAGTCACGGAAAAGGTCATGGAAAGTCATGGAATTTCAAAAGCTCAAAAGAGTACAAACTCTGAACAGGACATTTGTATTAGGTACATGTATAATGCAGTTACTATGCAGCCCATCAGACATCTGAACAGAAATGTGATATGCAGTGCATCACTCAGTGGCAATTGCCACTCCATGCTCATTTAATCAATCCTTGGCTCGGCTTCCACACAATTTCAACTCAAGATCAAGGAAAGCATGCATATTCAGTGGGAACAGCCTTCACTAAATATTCAATTGAAGCACCTCAATTTAACCCTGTCAAATTAGTATCGTTTCTTTGCCTTTTGTTACATTCCTTCTAAATTCTTTTTGTCAAAATGTTCATTTGTTTTGTAGGAAGAATCAAAGTGAAGACAAAAAAATGAGATTTTGGAAGGCTGTTCAGTGTACTGTTGACAAAGATGTTGTCCGCACAGACAGGTCGCATCCATACTTTGCTGGTAATGACAACCCAAATGTTGCCATTATGAGGTATTTAGAACAATATTTACATTTAATATCCTTTTATCAAAAATGGCACCTTTGCTTAATTTAACTGTTAATGGCTCTGAGTGTAGAACTGAAAAGATTGAGTGGGAGAACGTTTCTTTTTGAAATAATGTGATGGAATATGTTAAGCCTGGTGAATAAATGAGAATGATGTATTATTCAGTAAATGACACAGGCATACCCAAGTATGCCTGTGTCATTTACTGATTAATACATCATTCTCAATTATTTCAAACAATAACATGGTTTTTCATTCCTGTTTTCAGTATCTGTGCTTTTTCGGTTACTTAGTACCGTTTTTTGTTGATCTTCTGATATGACAAGAAATGATCAATCAAGTCATTCTCTTGCGTCAAGTAGAGGTTGGGCACCAAGCAAAACGCTAGGTCCATCTGTAATTCCTCGCGAAGCGAGGGCCGAAGGCCCGAGCGTAGCGAGGTTAATAAATTTGTCGGGCCGAGCCGGCCCGAGCGGAGCTAAGCCGCGCGAATTCGAGCGAAAAATATATTTATATATGTCTATATATGTTTATATCTTTGAAGGTGTCCGCACAATGACATCAGACTGTCTGGCGTTGTCTGGAGCAAAATTTGCATACATGGAAAAAAATATGCGTGCATGACCAAATTTCAACTGCAATGTTCATCAATATTCACTGGACACAGAACTATCTCTCCAGAATCTTTTCCCTTTCTTTTAGAAATCTTTTTTGTGAAAGAGTGCATTAAAGAAATTACACGTTTTGTGGCCGCGGTCAATAATTTGCCGTGGGAAATAAATTCATCGAACACGACAGCGCTGCACGCCCGTTGTACATTACGTCGCGACAGAAATAGATTTTCAACCGCAAACTAGCCCGTGGAACTACGAAAACACTATGCTCATAAAAAAAAAATCTTATGCGCCTTTTAATCTCCTCGTTTGATGCTACAATACGTGTAAAGAGGGCTTTCCACCCAGCCCCAGCTTCGCGAGGTTTTGCGAGTCACGTATTTCTAGTATTAGTGTGTTTTCTTTTGTTTTTACACGGCATATACATTTTCATCTCTAACAGGAACATCCTCCTGAATTATGCAACGTATAATCATGAGGTTGGGTACAATCAAGGTATGTCGGACCTACTGGCGTCAGTGCTGGCAATAGTTCAAGATGAAGTTGATGCATTCTGGTGCTTTGTTGGGTTGATGGAAGGAAGTGTGTTTGTCACATCACCTAAAGATGATGTCATGGACCGTCAGCTGGTTAGTTATAAATATGTGTTTTTCCAGAAAATAGCCATGCCATCCCCACAGAAGGTTGTTTAATTTGATCCCCCACCCCTTCGAAAAATAATAATAATAATAATAATAATAATAATAATAACAACAACAACAACAACAACAACAACAATAATAATAATAATAATAATAATAATAATAATAACAATAATAATAATAATAAATTCCAGTTTAGCTTTATACTTTCTTTAAAAATTTTGGAGTTTGAGAACCCCTCCCCCCTCAGAATTTCCAATGACCTTCCATGGGGTGGGTATAGATATTTTAAAGAAATGCACAATATTATAGTCCATGAGCCAAGGCCTGAAAAAATGATTTTCGTTGCACCCCCCACGGGACATAGTGACTTTGGTATCAAATTAAAGCTTGCAGCCTGTATTTTACAAATTTACTTGTTGCCAATTACGTAACCTGTGCTTAAGCAAGATATGTGACTATTTCCATAGGGGGGTGGGCTGGGGGATATTGCTCCCTGCAAATTCCACACAACATAAAACGATTCATAATTCTGCTGAAACTCAACCAATTTTATTCAAATTTTCTGTGTATGAAATTTACACCATTCCCAACAATTTTTGATATATGTCATGCATTTTGATGTTTCCATGGTAACGGTTGCCATGGAGATCATTGAAGAAATGCAGATTTCTACTTTTCTGATCAACTGATATTCAAATTTTTGTCAAAACATTCCCATTATGCAGAGAATAGACTCTCTTGAATGGAGAAACTTTCATTATTATCTTTTCGACAGGATTTAAAGGTACACAGGGCACCCATGGTTAAGACGTATGGGGTAGTAAGGAAGGATTATTTTGCTGAAACTATGAAAATTCATATCCTGCAAATATCTCACCAAATATGCATCAGTTATGCACCACACTTAGAATATCAACTTGGACACCTCAGAATTAGCTGACTTGTTGTCATGGTAACGGTTGCTAGGGATGTCTAAATACCTCATGAAGTTGCTTTGAAGGCATATTTTTCAAAGGAAAACTACTCACAACATTAAATAACCACTTCCAACTTGCCAAAGATCTCACATTTCAGTAAACAATCCTGGCACGTGAGATTCTTTCGTCATAAAACAATCTAGCTTAGCAACCAGGAACTTGTAAATGTCATTATCCATACAATGCTTGGGAACTTAATCATTCAGCACTAAATTGCATCAATTGCCGTAAGCAAGAATAACCGTCACAGCAGTATGTTAAAGAAACTAGGGCTGAACCACATGAATTTCAAAAAAGTTAAACAAATGTTAATACTTATGGACATCTTCCTCTCAAGGTCTTCATCTTTCTGTTCCAAAAAAGGCTTTGCACAGGCCTCAGTGCATGGAAGGCGCACAACCACTTGCAATTTGCTAAAGATCTCATGTTTCAGTGAACAGTTCCACATGTAATTTTCTTTCGTTATATAAGAATCTTGCTTAATTAGCAACAGTGAATTTCGAATGTCATCAATATCTCTTTTGAATGTATATCGAGTTCTCAAGTCTGTTATGGCAAATTTTATCAACAACAACTGGAAAAACGTCTACGGCCATTTTACAACGAGTTATCTTAGTTCAGTTTAGCAAGTTGTGACTCATACTATCTTCCATTTCTAGTTACTGAATTTAATTCTTATCCCTTTTTTTGAAATAAGAACACATTTAAAAGTTTATATATTTTCAAACGTTATATATCAATACTTAACGACTGTATTTCATTTGAAAATGTACAACCTTCTTTTAATCTAATCCTTGATCAAGCAATTTTTGCAAAACCACTTGAAGTCATTTGGAGGAGCAGTTTAGATGTCTGGTAGTTCGGCTGGGCTCCTTCCACACAATCTGCGCCTCCGTAGCAGCCATTGGCAAACGGTTTGGGGATGTTGGTCTTGCTAATATACCTGTTCAAAGTGGTATATTGTCGGCTCTGGTTCTGTAGCTGGTTTACTAGAAGGAAGACATTACAAAGAGGCTGTGCATACACATAATGTAAAAAACTAGGCTTTTTTCAAGCCTATGGGTGTGGGAAATATAAGGGATGTGGGCGAAGAGAGAACGAAAAGAGGGATTCTCAAGGTTGCAGCAACCGGAAAAATAGCAACAAAAATTGCAACATTGTGCACTAGTTTGCAAAAGAACAAGCATATTATGATGGGAACCGCAACAGACAGGAGAGAAAGTGGGAGTACAAGGTGCGAGAAGTTCTGATCCCATTGACACCCATCCCCTCGTCACTTTTTTTGCATAGAAGAATTTTCTATGATTCACTGACTGAATAATAAAAAAATCTTTGTGCTTTGATTTAGATCGTCTTTGAAGCAATGCATCGGTTGCAGTGATAGGGCTGGGGTTTGGCACGTGGCGCCAGAAGCATGATGATCCCATCAACTATGCCGGTAAGTTCCTTGAGGGAGATCCGCAGAGCATTTGATACAGAGACGTTTGATAAGTTACAGTCAAATCCAGAGTTCCTGAGGCTCTTCCTTCTTTATGGTCCAATGGAAGAAATAGCACCAACGCTGACGAATTTCGATTCTGTCAAATGGTTTTTTTTGCCTATGACCACACCTACTTTGCCCACTACTTACCGGTCTACTTAGTTAGCACGGGATCCTTTAAGATACACACCCTGAGGCACTTCAGCTACTGGCAGATTGAAATTTTGTCGTTCAGAGGTCGACATCCCATGGTTTCTCTCAGCTACCAGTTGACCAAACCATTGAGCAGGCCCTCAACAGAAACACGAAGACGAAGGGTGGTATAATAGGATTCAGTATTAATATGGAAAGGTGTAGCTCAAAGATGGATGTTGATGGCTCAGACGAGTGCAGAGTGATGGTATTCATGGATAGAGATCAGGATAAAGTGCATTAGGAAACTGGCTGTACATACATGCAATGAAGAGAGGCAGATGTTAGGAAAGTGATGGAAGTTGTGCGAAACTGGTGCGACCCATTCAAACCATTTGACGATGTACCGACATACCAACAGGTATGTTGCTGTCGGGGTACGTTGCTGAAGATAGCCTGGAGTATGATAATACAGATGATGATGATGATGATGATGATACATCAAAGGTGCAAATGAGAAAAGGAGTAAAGCGCGGGTCTCTTTTGTTACAGATCGTGTACACACCAAGAATGTTGCCTTCTATGAGACACTGTCAAAGCTCAATTTAGGCATGTTACACGTCTAGAAGAAAGCAAGCATCATTAAGGGTGGAAAGCAGGAAGTTATCTCTCAGAACAGACAGGAACTTGTTTGCTTGCTCACTGATTATTGGTCAGGGTCGACAAATGGATCTTCGAGAGCTACTAAAACATGAACTTGGTCTCTCCCCATGGTCTCAGGTCCGCAAAATCTGCGAGCCAGCAAGCGTTGCGAGCCACCGTGTGAGCTATGCGAGTCACGTAAGTCATTGGAGTCATGCGAGCCACAGTACAAATGTAAAGAATTTTTATTTGTTTTATTTACATTCGCATGAGAACATTTTGGACGAATTTCATACTCGGGCCGTAAGGCGGCACGAGTTAAGCTTTCGGTCGCGTTATCAAATTTATTCTTTTTTTTTTTTTTTTTGGGGGGGGGGGGGGGGGGTCGCAGTGGGCCAAGAGATAAGACTTCGGGCCACGAGTTAAGTTCTCGGTCTCGCTTTTTGTACTCCGGCGGCATGAGTTAAGTTTTTGGTCGCGTTATCAACTTCTTCGCGTTCTTTGTACTCGGGCCGTACGCGGTAAAGCGCCGAGTTAAGTAATCGGCGAAGGGGAGGGGACCTTAGCTCCCCCTCCCTTTCCCCGATGTTTTCTGCGAGTCACTACTCTTTCGAATCAAAATATTTGGCGTCGGTTGTGAAGTGTTTGTGAACGGTTTCCCTTAGCGCAGAGAGGGTTCTAGAGTCGTTAGAACAAAAAGGTGATGGCAATGATAGCATGTCGAGTGGCGAAGAGAGCGAAAACGTAAGGATTAAAGCCCGTGCATATAGCATAAGAGAAGAGGAGGTAGCTTGAACATGGTGCATTCGGTTCATCTGATGGCAAATTAGTGAGAGTGACAGTTGTGCATACACTTACATACACTTTCCCTTTAAAAATACCCAACTGCTCTTGTTCTTGTTCTCATGTGAAGGTAAATATAAAAAATGAAAATTCTCAACATTTGTACTGTGGCTCGCATGACTCGCGTGACTCGCATGGATCGCACGGCTCACATGACTCACATGGCTCACACTTTGGCTTGCTGGCTCGCAGATTTTCTTCACTCGATGGTCTCTGGCAACGTGAGATGGTTCGCTGGCTAAAACTAACCAGGCAGTATTCTCGAAACGTCTAAAAGATGGAGTAGAGTGCTTGACAAGGATACCGCCTAACACAACGGCTGTCATCATGGATGCCATGACAATGCTGCAAATGATAACACTAAAGTGTGCCCAATCGCTTTGCAGACCTGGCAGGGATGCTTCTAACAGAAATCTTGGCGCTTACAGGGACGGCAACAAGGGTGGACTTCCTTGCTCATCAGCATTCTGATTTGTCAATTAAGAACACTGAAAGAAGTAAACGAGGTAGAGACAGGTAAGTCCTTCTTGCAATAAGCAGTCGCCAGCAGCCCTGCCCTCGCCAGTAGAAGACGTTTATGTCAAATGGGACTAACCAAACCAGGCTAATGCACTTTCTCATACATGAGTGGTCAACTAGCACGTATGACGAGGAGGCTGGAACACGTATCCTCCATGTTTCTTATGCAAACAACTGTACGAAAATTAAAGTTGTTGCTGAAAAGATTGTGCCCATTGTAGCCTTGCAGCTCTGGAGGAACCCAGAAGACGCTGACACTTAATCGTTTTTGCATGCGTATCATGCCTCGTCCTGTAGGCACACATCAGTTGCCATAAGCTCATCAGATACTGATATCGAAGTTCTAGCGTGTTTCCATCAGACAAATAATTATCTCAGCGTGCATATCATCGATCAGTGGAACACGATGCAGATCTCACCTCATCAGTGTGCCAAGTGACAACTTTCGTTGGCATGGGAAAGGAAAGAAGAAAGGTGATGGTGATGGAAAAACAAGACGTGAGAGACAAACTTGAGGATATCGGTGAAGAAGTGCCACCAGGAGGTGAAGGGATTGCAAAGGTAGAGCATTTCGTGTACATCCATTGTACAGTGACTGTGGAAAAGAAGGAATAAGTGAGATCAGATATGATGTTCTGCAAAAGCACGAATATGCAGGCTTATCAGCTTCCCCCAACAAAAGAAGCTCTTAAACAACACATTAAGTGTGCTAACTATTTAGCCTATCTGTAGATGAATTCCTTACAAAGGTCCTTTGAAGATCAAAATCCAAATGGCCAAGGATGGCAACTAAATGATTGACAACTTGGTCCCTTCTGTGCAAAGCGTTCTTTGGAACAGGAAGATGAAGACAAAGATAAAGATGAGGACAATGAGGAAGATGTGCATGAGTATCAACATTCGTTTAGCGTTTTTGAAATTCATGTGGTTCAGCCCTAGTTACTTTTACACACTGCTGTGACTGTTATTCTTGCTTATGCAATTAATGCAATTTAGTGCTGAACGAATTTAAGTTCACAAGCATTGCTTGCATAAAGATTGTTTTATGACTAAATAATATTACATGTTGACTTAAATGTGAGGTCTTTAGCAAGTTGGAAGTGGTTATTTAATGTTCTGAGTAGTTTTCCTTCAAAAAATATGCCTTAAAAGCAGCTTCGTGAGGTATTTAGACATCCCTAGCAACCGTTACCATGACAACAAGTCAGCTAATTCTGAGGTGTCCAAGTTGATATTCTAAATGCGGTGCATAACTGATGCATATTTGGTGAGATATTGACCAGTGGTTGGCAGGATATGAATTTCCATAGCTTCAGCAAAATAATCCTTCCTTACTACCCCATACGTCTTAACCATGGGTGCCCTGTGTACCTTTAAATCCTGTCGAAAGGATAATAATGAAAGTTTCTCCATTCAAGAGAGTCTATTCTCGGCATAATGGGAATGTTTTCACTGAAATTTGTAGATATCTGCTAATTAATCGAAGTTTTGAATATCAGTTGATCAGAAAAGTAGAAATCTGCATTTCTTCAATGATCTCCATGGCAACCGTTACCATGGAAACATCAAAATGCATGACATATATCAAAAATTGTTGGGAATGGTGTAAAATGTATACACAGAAAATTTGAATAAAATTGGTTGAGTTTCAGCAGAATTATGAATCATTTTATGTTGTGTGGAATTTGCAGGAAGCAATATCCCCCAGCCCACCCCCCTATGGAAATATTCACATATCTTGCTTAAGCACAGGTTACATAATTGGCAACAAGCAGATTTGTAAAATACAGGCTGCAAGCTTTAATTTGATACCAAAGTCACTATGTCCCATGGGGGGTGCAACGAAAATCAATTTCTAGCCACTTTTCAGAACTTGGCTCATGGACTATTATAACATCTTGGTTAAATAAAGCAAATTAACTATGTTACTACAAAATTAAATCTGAAAAAATCCTTAACTGTAACGGACTTATAAATGTCAAGTCCACAGGGCAGCAGGGGGTAATATATATTTTCATCCAGTGTGCACTTGAAAGGGAGGGAGGGGGTGGGGGTTCGTGGGTTCGAATCCCACTAAAGTCCAAGATTTTTTTTCTTTACCTCGCCTGGACCAAATTTCCTTACTATGGCTAACACTCAGGAGGAGTTGAAGTGATTCCCTCCAGAACTTAACACTGCAGAGTTAATTCCCAGATTTCTCAGTAATAGTCAATGAGTTTTTTCTTTTTCTTTCTTTCTTTCTTTTTATTTATTCTTTTTTTTTTTTTTTTGTCTTTTCTTCTCAGACATATTTCCGTGAGTTGTTGCGCATGTTGGAACCAGAGTTCTACGCTCATCTTCTGCTCCAAGACGCCGCCATGGACATGCTCTTCTGTCATCGCTGGCTGCTCCTCTCTTTCAAGCGAGAATTCTTCAACGAAGAAGTTCTAAAAATGTGGGAAGCGTGCTGGTCGCGCTACCAAACGGACTATTTCCACATCTTCTTGTGTGTTGCCATGGTGCAGGAATATGGCAAGGAAGTTGTGGAGCAGGACATGCCAGCCGATGACATGCTGCAGTATTTTACTGATCTGTCCATGAAGATGGACGGTACCAAGGTTCTGCGCGTTGCTCGTCAGCTTTTGTTGAAATTTCGCCAGTTACCCGGGATACCTTGCTCGCTGCGTGGACTGCTGTCTGGACCAGGGATCTGGGACAGCGCACCATTACCCGAGATTCAGTGTAGCTGTCATGAGAGATGCCTGTACTTGTATGGTGAATTAACAGATCAAGAGGAGATGAATTCAGCGGAAACAATCACAGTGAACAAAAAAATGTCTGTGGACGTAGACCAGGGATCAGAAAACTTGGCTTGTGGCAATGGTGAAGTGGATAAAGCAACTTTAGATTTACATCATGTTCAAATTTGTGAAACGAATGGTACGGATAGTTACGAATCGCAGCCTGAGCCAGTCATTGGCGGCGAAGGTGATGATAAGGATGATGATGATGTATCACGAATGAAGGAAAACATAAATGAAGCGCGTCAAGATGCAGATGGTGCTGCTTCGGACGAAGAAGGTCAACTAGAACAACAGGCTGCTAAAGATGAGAAAGAAGAAGTTACTGATAGCTAAGCGTCGGCGTGTTCACGACCAATTCGTCCTTCTCTCAGAGACGACAGTCTAGCAAGAAGAACAAGCAAAGGGGGGGGGGGGGAGGGGCAGTATCTCATACGGTCTCTCAAATTTGAAAATCAGGATGTAGCTAGTGTCCGAAAAAAAGGCCTCTTCTAATCGGCCATTTTAAAGGCATAAATTTGATTTTACTCCATTGGAACAACAAGCGCCAAAGACGTAACAAATTAGCATATTAGCTGTCGGATTCTTTTGCGCATTTGCTGAAAATCTCTGATCAAGAATTCACTCTATTGGTTTCCTACGTAGCTAGCAGTCGTTTCCTTTTCAAGCGATCACGAGAAGCGAACGAAAGGTTCCAGAGAGAAGAAACAGCCCAATTTGTTGTTGTTGTTGTTGTTTGTCTGTTTGTTTGTCTTTTTGCTCCTTTTGGACTTCACCAGCCACCACCGCAAACGATTGCTACATTTTGAGAGCCATCTTGTTTTTCCACATTGTATGCTCCAAGTTTCGAAAGAATTTATGAATCATGTGCATCGTTTGAAATTTTACTTTTACTTTTTAACATTATTATTTAAAATACTAGAATTGAATAGATGTTTTAAGACTCTGCTCCGATAAACTTTTGTGTCAAATCACTAAAACTAAAAGATCTACTAAGAGAGGTGGGAATTCGAGAGAGAGAGAACTAGCTTGTAATCTCCACCCACTACTTGCAAACCAACTATAAAAGTTGCCTCCATCACCCAGTTGAGTAATATTTATTGATTAGTGTGGCTTCCTGTTTATTTCGTAATGTTGCGTTGGGCTGTATACTCGACAGAATGTCATAACTGGAAAGAATAAAGCGTGTGGGTAATGGAAAATTGCTTTCAGTCTGTTTCTCTCTTAAAATAATATCTCTTAAAATATTTCTGTAGCGGTAACACGCAGGGGAAATTTGGACGAGAAGGATTGGGACCAGACGAGAGTGGCGCGTGAGAAGAGAAACCGACCCTTTCCTCGTCTCGCCCCAATCCCTTCTCGTTTATATTCCAGCGACGGCAGCGACAACGCCGCAAAACAATAGGTTTAATGAGCAAAAACAATCGCTCTGCATGTGCGTTTTACATTTTGGTATATTTTTTTGCCGTCAACTGCAAAACAACAACGTGAAATGACCACATTTAAGGTTTTGTGGAGAACGTGAACGCACGGCGATGAATTTTTCATTTTCTTTGTTAACTTGTACGCCACTCCTACCAATTTGGTTTCTGGATAGTTCGCCATTTTTGTAAAAGTTGAGCGAGCTGAAATAATCGCGAAGTAGCACAAATTAAATAAAGATTTATTTTCAGGTGACGTTTTCGTTGCCGTTGCCGTCGTCGTTGCTTAAGCTCCCTATGTAGCTTCCGCGCGATGGAGTGATTAACCCTCGACCGCAAGCAGTCCGAGGGAAATGGCTGCAAACAAACGTGACAGGATCTTTTCTTGTGTGTATTGTGCAATAATAAGACGAAATCTGAATGGAATTGATGGTCTTATAACCCTAAAGACACAGAACGCTTGTATTGGGGACCTTTTGTTTTTTTACTTCTTTTCGTTCAGATAAAGTCTAGGGAGAAGGATTCTTGCTGCGAGAACTTCCACCCTGGAGAAACGTCTTGGGATGCTTTTCTGCACGGCAGGCGATTTTTTTACTTGTATATTCTTCTCGTGTGACTATTTCTGAGCGGTAAAAGGGACCTGTCAACTAAAGAGAGTTCAGATGATATGAGCTGTTAAATTGAGTCACTGAGAAAATTCTAAGAGTTTGGCGATAATCTCTCGGTGTTTTAGTTTGGGAAACCTAAAATCTTGGAAATAGAAATAATTAATCTCTCTCGAAACACCTCGTAGTAGAACGGTTTTCAATCGAGCGTCGTAAAACCAAAACCAAAGTAGTTGGTTTTAGCCAATCACAACAGGCGCAAACAGTGTAATGAACCAAACAAAATTCGAAGCAAATACATGTAACCTGCGTAAAAGCGCGGGAAAACGCGTGCGAGCAAAAGTCGCAATTGGCTTTGGTTTCAATTCTGATTGGTTGACAAGCTGCGCGAGTTTTCTAACCAATCACAGAGCGATGTAAAGCGAAGCCAAAGCAAACGCTAATTACCTGTAAAACCGCTCTACTACGCTTTGCGATTGGATTAAAAAGAACTCGCGGCACTTTTTCAGCCAATCGGAATTTAAAATTAAACCAATCGGGACTTCCTGGTAGGCGTTTTCCCGCGCTTGACACCATTTACATGTATTTGCTTCGATTTTTAATCCTTTGGTCATTCACTTCAATGTGTTGTTTAGGTTTGCTGTGATCAAATGTTGAACCAAGTTTAACGTCTCAAGGCTTTTAGCGATGCCGAGTAGCTAGGATATGAAGCTAACCGCGGGAAGGGGCCTTTTGTCGTTGCCGAGGTTTCAGTGGCACTCGCAAAGCATTTGCTGATATTTCTATTCATTATTATACGGAAATAAAAAGGACTTGAATCTGCCGGACTGGTCTGTCATTCGAATGCAGTCTCTTCACAGACCTCTTAACACCTTCCTCAGCTAGCTTGTGATGTTTTAGTCACATTGAAAGTATTTCCGATTATTATTCCTACAGTGCTCATGATCAGAACATCTTCCCTGAGTTCCATGCAGTATCATGCAAATATCGTAACTCATTATTGAGATACTTTATCGAAAAGGCTTTTTATTTTTAGACAATACGCCTCAATTTGCATATGGAAAAATGAGGAATAAATTCAATGGAGATGAGATATTAGCGTGAGTCACTGTTGTACAAAGTCAACAGAGCGCTACACCAAACTTCAACAAACGAAAATCCTTCACAACATTACAGACGACAATTGCAGCACTGTTCAAAGACGATGGAAACAGCCGAGGAAGATAAAAGTACAGTTAAAAAAGAGAAAGCAAAGAACATTATATGCTTCTTTGTCCTTGGAATATTGTCACTCATCTACGACGAACTTAACCTAGCGGCCGCCGAAGACGTGTTATCAGGCAGTAGAATTGCAACTACCAATGTCATAGTCGCCATCGCTCTGCCAGTTCTCGCTGTAAAAAGCTCGGCCCCTTGGTTCCTACAGAAATGTTCGTACTTGTCCAAGTCTTGTGTCGTTGTGTGTCTGCTTCTCGCTGGATTAGTTGTCCTTGTATGTGTTGAGAAGGTCCATTGGCGACTTCTTGGAATCAGTATAATTGAATCTGGTGTGAGCTTTAGTGAAATAACATTCCTCGCGCTGACCGCTTCTTATCAAGAAGTCACCGTGAGCGCGTTTGTCGCCGGCATTGGCGTGGCATCGCTGCTGGGACCATTGTACTACACAGGTGAGTTCTTTTACTCTATCCATTTTTTTTATTAATTATTCGTAATTTCAAGTATATTGCTTGCATTTAGTCTTGGCGTGATTTTTTACTGCATTGCCCGCATTGGGTACATGCTGCAATGAGAGACCAATTTCTTTGCTGTCCTCTATCGCGTAGATATTATCATACAAGAGAGCTCTCCCGTTGCGGTTCTTGTAGTAAACTTTCACCCATGAAAAGCCCTTCCTCCCGACCAGCTACCCCTAGGTCTCCGAGGATGAACTTAACACTTCTTTGAATTAATTTTTACCACCAACCAAGCTGTAGAGATTTTAAATCTTGGTGTAATAGAAGAATATTCCCGCACCAACTGAAAGACCCAGTAAGACAAGACTGATACATTTTCGACCAAAGAAATAAATATTAAGAGAGAAAACCTATTCCCGAGGCAAGTGATTTGGTCTCAGTTTATTCTTGTTAGCAAGCAGTTGGGTCTCGGCAAGTAAACGTAGTTGGTTCAGTGTAATAATTCTCGTCATTCTCGGGTAAGTCGGTTAAGGCCGAGCAAGAAAGTTGCCTGTTGTACGTTGTAATTTGTTACATGGTGTTTTTTAGAGGGTAATTATTGTTAAATATTCAAGTTGACCGTAAAGTTCTTTTAATCATTTGACAGCTTACGGTCGGTTGACGCCAGTCAGTCCGGTGAGAGTAAAAGGAGGAATGAGTTTGCGGAATGGCGCGGAACGGCATAATTATGCTTAATACAATTTATGCGGGGAATACATTTATTGAAGAGCGCGTCATGTTTTCGCATAAGAGCAGCAGCTTTTTGGTGCCGCAGACTCTAGCCGAATATTAAACAACTAGCCAACAAATCGAAGATTAGATCGTCTGATCGCTGGTTAGGAAGAAATGCACGAGGGTGAAAACATCGATGAAAACTGTTTATTATTATATATAGTTTTCGCATTAAAGGAACTTTGAACAAATTAAATTTCTAGGGGTAACGTAAATGGCGTTACCGGTTTCAGTAGGGATGTTGTTTCGCGGCGAAAAATTCAGAGAAATTAAGTGATATGGTCGTTTACAAGCGCAGTTTTTAAACTATATTGTGTTTTACCTTGCAGGACTGACAACCTGGCTGTGTTTGGCTCCAAGAACAACAATATTAACTACCTTTCCCTGGCCGTTTCTTGTTTTAATCCTGTACAACATCTTGGAAAAGAAAGGCAAAGGTGAAAATGGAGAGAAAAAAGAAAACAAGGGACTTCAATACAAGAGATTGCCGGTATCCTCTGACTCTGAGGAGCTTGATCACACGCCCAAAAGAGATTTAACTTGGAACGAGAGGTTTTCGGTGGCAAAGCAAATTTCACCGTATATCACCTTCTTGTTTCTCACCTACTTTGCAGAATACCTCTCAAATCAAGGTATCATTACCACCCTTGCTTTCTCTAACTCGTCATTCAGCCCAAGAGATCATTATCAATATTACATTGTCTGTTATCACATGGGCAAGTTTCTTGGTAGGTCTCATATCTTCTTTCTCTCTTGCACCTGCTCTAAAATGATCTCTTACGTACGAATCGAGAGAACCTGGATATTGGCTTTGATAGAAATAGCGCATCTCGTCTTCTTCCTGTTTGCTTCGTGGTTCCGGTTTGTTCCACACGTATCTATCATTCTAATTCTTTGCTTCACCGAGGGTTTTGTGGCCGGGTCGATGTATGTGAACTCGGCTTACACCGTTTCTGAGGTAGTATCTGAACCAAAGCAAAGAGAATTCGCTTTAGGTCTGCTGACTCTGGGCAATGGGTTAGGCAAACTGACTGCAGGGTTACTGGGACTTCATGTAGAACCACAGTTAAAGAGACATTGTGGGTACGAGCTGCGGTTACAAGATGAGTGTATCACCAGATACCACAATGCATCCGGTTGGAAAACAAATATGCACTGCCAAAGCTATCATTACAATGTAACTGGCTCAAATTCAACAGGATCGTAAATAATTTGACTCGTACAAAAACCATATTGATTGCTAGGTTGACAATCCAAAATTTCAACCAGTATTGTATAACTTAGTGTTCTTCAGGGCCTGGACTGCAATGGAAGAAAAAAAAGGGGTATTTTGCAGAACGCTGAATCCATCGTGAAGTTTTATAATGTCAAACGTCTGCCATAGCATTGAGAGGAAGAAGCTAGCCGTCTGTATGAATTATCAGTGGCCAAACCTGAATAGTATAGAGAAGTGCTTAGGCCGAAAATAGATCATTCCTAGCTTAATTAACCATAAATGTTGTAAATGAGCGTAAAATGACAGAAATGAAATGATGCATTCTGCATCCGGAGTTCTGATATATCCCTGGGCCCGGCTGTTTAAAGAGCGGATACTAAGGCGTTATATCCAGTGGATAAATCGCTATCCAGCGGGTAAAATGTATTCCAACAAATACATTTTATCCGCTGGATAGCGACTTATCCACTGGATAAATTGAACAACCGGGGCCTGCTCTCTAAAAAATTAAATTTGAAAGTAAACATAAACAGTAACCAATGGTCAATTAGTTAGTTTTATGGTTTCTCTACAGTGAGCGGTCCGGCAGCAAAAAGCATCAGTGCAAGGGAACGAGAATTCATGAGAAGAAACCACTAGCATATGTTGTTGTTATCGGGATGGTGAGGGAGAATTTTGTGCAAAAATAAACCTCACAATAGCATTAGGTGTAACAAAAGCAAAAAAACGTGAACTAAAAGTCCGTAAAAGATAAGGTTTTTACTTTGAGATCTCAAAGCTGATAAGGTTTTTGTGTCTGTAAGTTTATTGAATCATTTTATTATTTACTAAAAAAGTTTCAGGAAATTACCTAAAGTCACGTGATCATTCTCCACATACATAGAATCATTTAGTAAACTCACAAAAACCGTATCGGCTTTGAACTCTCACATTAAGGACGGTACCTACTTTTGCAACTGTGCATACGTTCTCCGCATCTCGAGATACTCGGGTTTCCTATGGGTGGTGCCTACTAATACAGGGACATTTTTTGCGCGGTCAAAAACTATGCAAAGAAAGCAGAACTTAGCAAGTGTTCTAAAGAAAATTGGGGTTAACCATGCATTTTTCAGAGATAATAAAGCTTCAATTTGGAAAGAAAACGCCATACATTGCTTTGTATTTTAGTGTCTTTTAGAATAATTGATGCTAATTTTCTCTGAAAATGCGTGGTTACCCCCAATTTTCTTTTTGGATTTCAATATCCCTTGCTAATATCTGCTTTTCCCGCATAGTCATAAACCACGCAAAAAGACTTCTTTATTACTAGGCACCGTCCTTAGAAACCTTATCTTTAACGAACTTTCTTACTTTTTACGTTTGATAGCGGTTAAAATTATATAAGGGAATCGGCTCGATAATTTGAACAGCTGCGAGGTAACGGAAATATCAAGAGTTTCTCTCCAATTGCAACGCAAGCAATAAAAAACTATTTTGCCGTTAGTTCAGTAGGTTTCTAGGCTTTGTCGATTGGTGTTGGGAGCATCCTCGCAGACCCAGGGGCAGGCATTCAATGACTTCCTCTTGACCTAACTAACGTTAACCGCCCCTGGGTCTCCGAGGAAGTGTTAGGAAATGACGATACAGTATTGTACTTGTAACCTTCCTAAGTGGAGGGGTAGTTTAATTCATGGTAAGGTAAGGTGACTATATGGACGGTTAAAGTAGGCGACACGTGAACCCACTCAGTTATTCTCTCGCTCATCGCTGTCATGCCAGATGTAGACTGCAAGCAGTCCCTTTCTGGATAGTCAAGAGGTCACGCAAAATAGCCGAGCGCGGAAAAAAAAACTAGAGCGAACGAGCGGAGGGGGGCTTTGGGAGAGGCGGGAAAAAGGGGAAAGGACAATTTTTTTTTTTTTTTTAACAACAACAATTTATTTTATAAATTCGGATTACATAAGGGGCTTGCCCCGCAAATAGCCACAAAGCTAGTCGAGGCGGGACAAGACGAGCACGAGAACATAATGGGAAAAAAAAATACAGTAAATTAAGTTACAAACACGCTGGAAAACAGAAAAAAAAACTTTAAATAATAACGCAGATTTAGATAAGGATATGCATCAAAATTGAATTTATTGAAGGGCACCATGAATAAATGAACTTTTGTCCATTTTAGCTTACTTTTTTGTCGTTTTGGCTCAGATCTGTCGGATTTTTTGCACGTGACCTTTAATTCCTTCAAGAAACATTGCCCCGAGAATTTTACGCTTTTTTGCGCTACGTTTGGAGTAAAAAAACCTACAATCATGGGCAAGTTTTCCATTTTTATCCCAAAAAGGAAGTGAAACGTTTCTCAAAGAAATGCATGCACATGGAAAAGTTCCAGCCAATTTGAGCCACAAAAAAACAAAAACAAAAAAAACAGCCAAAATGCCTTATGCACCGAGAAGTTCAATCTTGGCAGCATTAACACTCAGAATTCAAGATATTAGTAGCAAAACATGGTTTCTGAGAAGCTTGCAAGGTCAATCCCCAATAAACAGTATAGAACACAGAGTAAACCAACTAGACAAAAATATATTGATCACTTCAAATTTTTATTGGAAAGAAAAAATGATACTAATGTGGTTTCAATTTGTGTTTGGTTTGGAAATTTTCACACCAGTTTAATTTTTACTTCCCATATTTTGTCTTGGCTCATTACAACGACATGGGACAAAAGAAATTATATATTAACTGATTTGAATATTTTCAAACCAAACAGATAAATCAAACCACAACATTATTATCTTAATCTAGTTAAAATAATAGGTAAAACTGTGTGTATTTGATAAGAATGTTAACAACACTGATCAGTCTGTAAAGAGGAAGCTACCATATAGAGGAAGTCTTTATTTCTGAAAATGATGACGTAAAACTACCAAAGGCTGCTATTACAATCCAAAAGAAGAATGAGTTGCCACATTCGAAACTTTAGACTCCAATACATAAACAACATTGAACCTTAGGCCAAATCACATGGGCCCAGTATAAACTACATTGTAGGTGCCCGAGCATGGGCCCGACTCCTTTACGCCCCAAAAGCAATCGTGTTCTCATTCGTCAATTTAGTGGCCCCCATTTTGCTTACTGCACCTTTCAATAACATGCGGTCCCTGAAGTTTAAAATTCAACTAACCGTTACGCTTTTCACTGCTGTCAATCACTGCAGCAGACCTCGTAGGAATCAAAAATGCTTGGATTAACAGGGTCAAAAGGTCATGTTCTTGCAATGTGATTGGCGAATTACAATCCACTTTGTCGGTTTCTGTATTATTGCTGTCTACCGGGTGTCGCCGTAATTATGATTGACAGCAGTAAAACACACAAATCGTTAGCGGGGGTTGAACTTCAGAGTCCATGTGTCATTGAAAGGCGCAGTAATGCATCACAGGCTAGTATGAAGAAATAGAATGGGAACTGTCAAAATCCTGTTCAGACCCGTGTCCATACCTAGGAACAGTAAAAGAGTTACTACCCCTTAAGGTAGTTCCTGTGCCCGGGCTTGGTGCCCAGATTTTTGCTTGAGCACCGACAAAAAGTTCTGTACAGACTAGTGCCAGTGCCTGAGAACCGGACACAGGCACCTTGTCTGAACAGGGCCATAAACAATACTGATCCCCTCAAAATCTTGTATTTGCAGAAACTTACATTTGCTTTTGTTCAATACACTGCCACTAGCCACCTTTTCAATTAAATAAGTAGATATAGAAAAACATTTTAAAAGAAATATCAACGCAAGAACACGAAATTTCGTTTGTCATCCTGTTGACAGGATGATGCCAAAACATCATGTTCTTGCGTTGATATTTCTATTAAAATAATTATAATAAGAAGTAAAACCACAAATATTGACTTGCTCACACAGTTTTCCCTGCAATATGATTGAAGCCATTAACTCATACTGTTTTGAGTTCATTCTGATTTCAGAGTGATTACATTCGTTTTGGTTTTACAATGGCCAGCTGAAAAATGCTGTGACGTGAATCATACTCTCCAAAGGAATCTAAGTTTTGCTACCTGTTGTACAATTTCAGTAGTAATTTAACAAATAGACCTTTGTCACTTGGCGGCGATGTTGAGTCTCAGGAGAATAAAATGCTTTGTTTTTGCACAGCAAGCCTCCTCTGAGACTCAAAATGGCCCCGCATGACAAAGGTCTATAAAATGCTAGCTGACTTTACAGGCCTCAAAAATCACAAATATTGTATAAATCATTTGCTAGACGGCAGTAGTGTTCTCACAAATGAGACTATTAATTCTTTACATTAAGCTTTCTACACAAATACAGTGTTATTGTCAAAGCAATTATTGTTGTTGTAGTCACTTTTATTACAAGTTTTCTGACTCCAGTTCCATAAATTATTTAAACAGCAGAACTCCATGAATAATAATTGTTAATTATTCCACGAGCGCACATTGGATATGAGATGATAGATAGCCAACTCGATCTATCATCTTATATCCAACAAGCGCGAGTGGAATAATTGTTTTATTAAAAACAGTAAAGAAATATTGCTAGATCTTGCTGATTTCGCTTTGCAAGAACGACTAAAAGACAATTTAATGGTTGCCACTTCTCGGGCATGGTATAATGGCTCATATACCATGGCCGCTTAGCCAATCAAATCCCTGGAATTGCATTATACAATGATCCAGTTTTTAATAATAAATGATACTTGGGGTAACTATAAAAAATAACTTGTTTACCCAGTGTAACCATGGAAATAGGTCTTTGTTTTATCAACAGAGCTCATTACTAAAGGTAAATTGGCCACTGTAAAGAGATTAGAGTAATGACATTTTGAACATCAGCCCTCTGTCAGTGCAAAACATTGATTTGAATCATTGAATCAGAGTGATTCCCTCTGACTAAGGGCTAATGCTCGAAACATCAGCCCTTGACTCTCTTTTTGGTGACCAATTTTCCTTCAGTTGTCAACTCTGCTGATAAATCAAACATTTGTTTCTGCTCCCTACCGATGCAGCACCACAAGGTTGTTTAGAAATTAGCCCCCCTTAACCATGGAAATAAACTGCTCACCCTAACCAAGAGAAGTCAGAAGAAACATTCCCCACTGACAACAAATCTAAAATCTAAGCTAGTGTATTATAGTGCTGGTATATATGATGCTGGTAACAAATTTTATTGACTGACTGAACTTTTAATGACCAAAATTAACATTAACATTGCTCAAAATGATGGGCTCAACCTGCTGGACATATTTCATTACTCAGTACGCTCTTATGGCAACAAAGCCCTACCTCCAATCTAAAACGCTTGGTAAAAGGTGACTTTGAAGTTTAATTGGCCACTGCTGTAAATCAATAAATTTCTAGTGGTCAAAGATAGCAAAGGGGTAAAACGAAAATGGATATTTACAGAAATTTTAACAGGCAACTTACCAACTTACTAAAAGACAAACAACCATTTGACAAGCAACCAGAAATGCAACCAATAGTAATTCGACAATCAAATACACTGCAGGCATTACTTTTTGCACTTTAGCCTGGTTTCCATATGAGTTCACTGGTAAATGTATTCAGTTTTTATAATGGAAGCACTATTGTTCTTAGTAATCACACGGAAACCAGTCTCAAGACGTAAGGTGCTTTCCATTTGTCAAAACTGGCCAGGTTGGTCAGTTCGTAAATGGAATGTACCAACTTGAAGGATAAGTTTTATCCTAGTCCTTCAAATTTCTTCAAAATAGTGCATACCATTTTTGGAGTGATCATTTTTCAAGAATTTCCAGCACCATCCCTTAAAAATGACTCATTCGATTTAGCCTGGCTGGCCAGTTCAGGCAAATGGAAAGCACTCTTGGTTATCGTTAATTGACTGTGGGCCCTTTATAGCAAAAATTGGTAAAGTGATGGCACAATGTTGACTGTTCAAAATGGCGGTCAAGTGTCAGATGCTTATCTCAGAGATGGTATTGACTGTTACCGAGTAGTGAGGCACCAATGTATAGAGCATGAGGCTAGGATCAATTCCTGGTTATGCCGTCGCTACTTATGAACAACCAAGGAAGTTGGTCTATGTGCCATGTTTGTAAGTAACAACCTTCATGCTAGTTTATGCCAGCATCCAACAGGAAAAGTCTATGTACTGCAGTTGCTCCCAGTGCATTAAATATTACAGATTAACCATAACTGTTGTGACTCAGCCTACCCTATGTTACATGAATTTCATTCTGAAGTCTATTTACATCACCATCATTGTGCCTCCCAATTTTCTTGTCCTCTTGAAGAGCTTCCTGGCTAGAAAAAGATTTAGAAAAGACACAAGTTAACAAGTGACCCTAGGTACAGATACAGGTAATTAAACTGTTTTCAAGCACAAATGGGTGCCAGCTTCTCATAATGTATATTTCTCAGTCCTCAGGCTCTTTGATCAGTGGATAAGGCAATAGTTTCTTGGTTAGTTGGTGAAGCCTGCCGCAAACTTGAGGAAAGAGCTGAGCAAACTGCCTTGTGAGACATTGCGAGGCAATCAGCTGAACTGTTTGCTCAAGCGTGCGGTTGAGTTTTTGCGAGAATTTCGCCTTGCGAGGCAAAATCTCAAATATCAAACACGACAGATACTTTCCTCACAGCCTCACGAGGCAAGAAACTCATGAAAACTGAACCGCACACTTGATGAAACAGCTGAGCTGATCGCCTCGCTGGGCAGTTTGCTCAGCTCTTTCCTCAAGTGTGCGGCAGGCTTGAGTGGTTGGCAGCCAGGAGAGACTCTGGGGAACTGGAATTTTTTACCACAATGCAAGTGAAAGGCAGAGCCATTATGGGGTAGCCACTCAACTATTTTTTTTTTCAATTCCCAAAGAGCCTGAGGACTCTGGGTACATGACTGTGCCCTGTTAACCTTTTAATTCCTGACATCAACACATACATTCTCCCTCATATTCTCTACATATTTATTATGGGACTAGTGGAGAGAATTTGTTTATCAATCAATGCATGTCAAACTGTCTTTGCTGATCATTTCCTTTATTCCCATGATCTGAATGTTCAATCAAGCAGTGATATTGAGAGAAGAATTTAGATGCTGATCACTATTGGTCAAACTCTGCCTACTGGTCTTTGCACATTTATTTTCATTAATGACACTTTATTCCAATTATTTTCGTTTCTCTTTGTTTTTTGTTTTATTTGTGCTATACCTTTCTTATTTTTTTCTATTCTACTTAGTTACTTTTCTTATCAATTTACTTCCTTTTAAGGGGCACAGTATTAGTTTTACTAGAGATGCCCGTCTACTCTCCTCCCTCCCTATTTGAATTGTATTTTTGAGCTGCGTGTTAGTCTGGTTTTTTTTTCCAACTTTTGTATTTTGCGCTTATGTAACAGATAAATAGAAAAATGTCAAATGTTCTCATAACTGAAGGGATTGGTGTGTAACCAACCTATAGCACTTTTTAGTTTGTTTTTTGTTATTTTAATTCAGTTTCCCAGATGTTTTGCATGTGCCCTTCAATTCTTTCAGGAAACGTTGTATGTTTTATCATTTGCTTTCCACTTTGTTTTGTGATTAAAATGGAAATCTTGACGGCAAATGAACTGTGAAAAAGTCAAAGATCTTGGATGAGGTTTTCTAAAGGAATCAAGGGCTCTGTGCAAAAATCTGACAAATTTTCTCAAATATTTTGAATATTATAGCCCTCTATAAGGGAGCTATAACAATAAAGTATGTATGATGTATGCATGTAAATCTGAGCCAAAACAACAAAAAGTGATGTAAAAAGCAGGTCGGTTATGCCTGAAGCCCTGCATATGTACAGGAGAAATGTGGTCATTCCATTTATTCTCTTAACCTTAATATTTGATCACGCATACACTGTAGATAGAGAGAAGCAATATTTTGATCACTACTTGGCAGAATACCACGCAACATTGCCTTCTATTGGATCAAGAAAGCTTGGGGTAAGAAAATATACAAAGCAGATTAATTCAGGGTTTTTGTTAAGTATTTGATTAGGAGGGACCAAATTTAACTCACATGTAGCAAGGACCACACAGTAGATTTGCTCTCACTCTTTTGAATGTAGTGTAAAAATAGCCAGGATGAAGCAAATAATAGGCAAGTAATAGTCCCTGTGTCTCTGCTCTAACAAAAACCCTGGATTATGCAAACACATTCTCGCGCCAGATCAGTGGAGTATTGGATCAACCTGAATTTTAAATTTTTAGTTATTCAATTAAAGGAGACTATCGACTATTCTTCAAAAAACCTCATTCCCTTTGTAAAATGTTCGAGTAAACCTAATAGGCCTTATCATGGTTTTCAATGGCATTTTGACGAGTAGGCAAACGTCTTGAAATAACAGTGTTTGTATGGAAATCCGATGTCAAATAATTTTCATAAAACATCGCTTCTGAAAAATTCACGAATTAGAAACTTTTGGCACTAGGAAAAAGATTTTAAGAAAAAAAAATTGGATTTGAACTTGGATTTGAACTTTACACCATAACCAGTAGCATAAAATAGTACTTGGTTAAAAATGTGAACCAGACGTGCTTAAGTCAATATAAAACAGAAAAAATTTTTTTGTATAATGTAACACAGAATAATCACCATAAATGAACTATTACATCAGGTGTGTAAAATGAAGGTTGCGAACAAAATAATATAACATGATGTACAGCAAGACTTGCCCTGCAATTGTTACTACGAAATGCACTCCTTTCTGCTAATTCAATCCACCAAAACTACAATATTATAGGTGGACCTACATGTAGCTGTGTTTAAGTTACAACTTTTGTATTCATTTGGTGTTGAAATGCAAATTCAACCAAGTAAAAGTGGCAAAATCAAGGTGAGAGGCAAGATCTGAGAAATAGCTTATCAAATGAATACAGTATTTTTGGTAAGTGCGCACAATATCCCCCTAAACCAAGCATAAGGCAAATGACAGTTTTCCAAACACAGACTCTATACCTGTGTTTAACATATTATTTCTAGCTACTCAGGCTATTTAAAAAATTATTTCAGGATTTGTAAGGTTTGAAATTAGCGTTCGCCCACTCGCCAATGCGAGTGTCAAGCATGTTGGGCGAGTGGAAATCGCAGGTTACTTGCCCGGTTTGGCGAGTAGAATTTTCATCTTCAGGAAAATAAAACTGTAACTGAAAGTTTTTGACAAAATGTAATCTAAACGTAAGTACTTTTTCACATTCTGAAAGCTTTAGAAACCTGGCACATACAAGCAAACTTTCTGCTTCGTATATAAAGAAATGGCTTCTGTTCAAGTAATAATTACACAAAGTGCAAAATAGTAGTCATGATATTGCTGGTCATTTTTTATGCTGCTGAGAACAAAATCTGATGGTGATAGAAATGGACTGAATAATGAATTGGCGACTGTTTACTGCAGGGTGAATCTCCTGGTCTAGTGTTTTCCCTCACATGTTTTAGATTCGAAAATGTGAATATATTTTCCCGGAGTATCTAAAACTCCCAAAAAAAGGTTGTGAAAGAAACTCCTCCAAAGGAAAATGCCAGGGATTACAAGAAGACGAGATCGAGAAGAAGAAGAGGACGAGGAGGAAGTTGTCCTCACTGAAAAGAATGATGACGGTGTTGGAGATGACAATGAGGGCAGTGTCAGACTATGAATCAGACGCTAAGATGCCAAAGAAATGATTCTGGAAAACCCAAATCACCTGTAACCTAACAGTAAGCTAAAACAGTGCTTGCAACAAACTAACACAAGCTAAAACAGTGCTTGCAACAAACTAAAACACCAAGAAAAAAAAACTATCAACAACAACAGCAAAGTTGTTTCCTGTACTTTATTTTATTTTATTTTATTTTATTTTATTTTTTTTTTTTGGGGGGGGGAGGGGGGAGTATTTGGCGAGTGAAAACATATCTGGGCAAGTACAATCTGAATGTCACTCGCCCAGAGGGCGAGTGCTGAGAAATTTAAGTTTCCAACCCTGATTTATGAAAGAAGTGGTGGTTTTGAAAGAAACAAGTTTAAAACATAAGAATGAAAAACCTTTAAGCCATAAAGTGAATAACATCTTTTCCAAATACAGACTCTATACCTGTGTATAACATATTATTTCTAGCTACTGATCAGCCTATTTCAAAAAGTATATCAGGATTTACGAAGGAAGTGGTGGTTTTGAGAGAAACAAGTTTAAAAACTTCAAAACTGTACAAATCTTCTCATGTATTAGGTATACTCCTACAATATACTTCAGCTCTTAGGGCACAGATTAATGTGATATTAGTCTTGCATCCTGTGTGTATTTGGAAGAAGAAATTGAGAAATTGTACAGGTGGTCAACCATATCAAAAATAGGAGGGGGTCATAGTTTTATGACTTCAATGAACAAGTCTTAACAAGAAAATTTTGTTGACAAAAAAATCATAGAAATTTACCAAAATACTAATACTCACAAACCTATAGCAGCGTGTCAAATGGAACTCTTAAGACATTAAGGGTTTTAAAGCACCAAAAGCAAGAAACAACATCTGAAGTTTTTTTTTTAGATTTTCTTATTGGATGTCCCTGAATAATATTTCACAACCCTGAGAAAGGAAAAACTACAAAAAATTCATCGGGACTTTTGAGATGTATTAACCCTTTGAGCCCTAACAGTGATCAGCATCAAATCTCTCCATGTAATATCAATGCTTATTCAAACCTTGAGGTCATGAGAATTAAGGATATGATCACCCATGGTGAATTTTCTTGACATTTTAATAACTTCTCCCCAGTACAGTTATAAGAAAAGTATCAGAACAAGATAGGGGAATTTGTTCTTTGATATTAGGGGTTAAAGGGTTAAACCAACATAGGAAATACTATGGAGAATGCAACAGTACTTGTAAGCAGCATTGTACAGTGTACCAGCATCAATGAGGGGGTTAGTTTCTAACAAAACTATACTGCTGCATTGATAGGAAGTGGAAACAAATGTTTGGTTTTATCAAGAGTTGATAAGGTAATTTGGTCACTGTAAAGAGATTCAAGTGCTGACACTTCGAGCGTTAGCCCTTTCTGAGAGAATCTCTTAACAGTAGCCGAATTACCTTACCAACTCCGTCGACAAAACCAAACAGTTGTGCCAACATGGCCAAGCTTGAAAGAACACCAAACATATAAAAATCGAAAAAGCACTGGAAGACGAAAACAAATAAACCTACCGGTACTTGTTTCTGTTGACAACTGTGTCCTTTTCCCTTATAAGAAAGGATTGCTCTGAACTGACTGCTGTGGTCCTGGACCAGATTCAGGGATAAGAGGTGCAGGCAGCAATATATTTCCACCCATGTTAGGTGCGCTGTTTAGCGTTTGAGCTGGTGGCTCCCGAAGCTGGTTCAGTGTTGGTGCTTGCGGTTTTTCTTGGACAAATGGATTTTTCGACTTGGATGCTGGTTGGCTGGATAAAAAAGGATTCTTCACAGGTTCAGGTTTCTGAGTAAGTGAATCTAAGTTGACTAGATTGGAAAGATTGTTTTCCAATAACTCGGGCTTTGTGTTTTGTGGCAGTTGGTTGTTGAACGACCCTGAGGGAGGTTGGCCAGAGAATCCACTAGCAGTACCAGCTTGATCAAATGCATTGAAACTTTGAGTTGGAGAAGGCCCCCATGGGCCTTCAGACTGTGGTGCCATTGCCGAGGGGAACGCACTCCCTCCACCCCAAGGGTTAGTAGAAACAGGTGCCATGGGAGGAGCAGGTGGTGCTTGTGGTGCACCCCATGGATCTGTGCTAGCCATGGCTCCCACACCCGCTGTACCATTAGAAGCTGCAAACAGATTCTGGGTTGTGCTAACAGGCATTTGAGGAGGTGTTGGGCTTGGACCCCAAGGGCTGGAAGTGGTGCTGGCACTGGAAGTGATACCACTCCCCCAGGGATCAGGTTGTGGCATGGGCATGGCAGGAGGAGGAGCTGCCGGTTGGGAAGAGCCCCATGGGTCAAATGTTTCCTGAGGGGGAGGTGGTGGAACTCCTCCGCTGGCTATATCCAACAGGGATGACTCTGAAGCAGGTGCAGTACCATGCTGACTTTGATCAATTGCCATCTGAAGGCGCTGATCATCTCTTTCTTGCGCTTTGTCTTTTTCGTCTGCCTCTTGTTTGCTGAGTGCCAGGGCAAGTTGCAACTGCAATTCCTCTTCATTTGCATTTGATGGACGACAGTTTTCCATGTCACTACCAAGAACTTTCCTTTCTGGCTCCCAGGAACGGCTGGTTGGTGGTGCTGTAGTGGCTGATGCAGTCGAACTATCAAAACGGATATCTGAGGCGCTGCTGGTATCTCGCAAGCCGCCCGGTTTTAATGAATCGCTTCCAATCCCCGAACTAGCTTGTGCAAATCGCTCTTTCGCCTTCAAAGCTCGAGCTCTTTCGCTCTTCAGTCGATCTTCGTCTTTTAATAATGCAACAAGTTGTTTCGCTTTCTCTCGCACGTTCATGCCTTGATCTTTACCGTCTTTGTCGATAAACTGAAAATCCTTCAAAGTTTGAATGGCATACAAGTTCTCGCGACATTGGTGAGCAACCCTTTCAGAACCGGTCTTTATAATATAATCCAACACAACCAGTGATTTGTACACGTGCCTCCAATTTTTTCCATGGTCGTTAAGTCTTTTCCAAATCATTGACATAATTTCCGAAAAGGCAACCACGTTGTAAGTCGCATCAGCGATTTCAGTCATAACAGAACTTGACGGCCCCCAAGGATCGTTTGAGGTTGCTTCGCGAACTTTTACTTCGGCGTTAGAGTAATTGTTTACCACGTTCTTGAGCTGACGCCTTACCGACATCTTGGGGCTTCAAATTTGTTATTCTGCAAACTGTGAAATGGTGGAATTAAACAGCTATGAGGTTGGAGTAAATCCAATTTCGAATATTCCTCCAAAATGGCGAACGCTTCCAACGCCTCGCAAGAACGAACATAACAGATTACCCCCCGCGATGTACCCGTGCGTACTTTGGAGTGTGCGCACTGGGTCCGACATTGATGACGGATGAGGAAATGTGACTTCCGCAGGAAGTTGAAAGTCCGTCAAATATCGGAAGGGAATTTATAACAGCACGTGCAAGGAGATTTTGTAATACAAGCTGACAGGGAAGGCGATTAACTAAAATAAAATGTAAGAAGAATCTTTCATTTTAGAAATGATATTATTTTTTACCTTTTAGGGCGTCTTTCAGTTTCAGCAGTGAAAAATATCCCTTTTAATTGAAACCTCCGTTTGATACCTTATACGGGAAACTTATGCGTCTTATATTAATTATATTGATACCGTAGTATCATGGATTGTTTGATGACTCTTCCAGAATAAGAACTCTGTCAGAAGCAGGTCGTAACAAGAATTTCCAAGAATTTTGGGGTTTGTGACCTCTTTTGTTAAAAATGATGAAATAAGACCTTCACTTAGCTACAAAATAATTCTAGAAAACCGAGAGGAAAGAAATCAACTCGATTTTTATTGGAAAGAACAACTCGTAATCTGTTCCAGCGCATTTTGGAAAGAAGAATGCGAGAACTAGAAAAACGTTAGCCTTACATTTTTCAAATTTCAATCAATTCCGACCTACTCTGTCTCTGGCCAGAGGTATTAAACGACACTGGGGTGATAATTTGTTACAAAACTAGACAATTATTTTTTTGTTTCTGTTGACAGACAGATATTTTTGGGCCGTTTGAAACGACATCAAATTCGCGTGATACCTCCCCTTATTACCCATTATTATTATTATTATTATTATTATTATTATTATTATTATTATTATTATTATTATTATTATTATTATTATTATTTTAATGAAGAGAACAAGACTTTTAAATTTGAATGACATGTTTCGGCAACTCCTGCGCCATCGTCAGTTTATGGATGGAATTACATTGATGAACAATATATAGCGGAAAATTAGAATAACAATGGTATGATACAACAACTAATTACAAAGAAAGATTGAGATTTACATGAAACAATTGTTGATTTAGGGAGGGTTTCTACCAGTGAAAATGCACTCCTTGATTTTTAATTGTGTCTGTGTTGTTGGTTGATCTATGACAACAAGCACTCGCTCGAACAAAGTGTCTTACACCTAGGTGAATCCTGTAGATGCTTGAAAATGTGAGAGGCCTTATCAATATTTTAGTGCTCGTTTATGCGCGTGCAAATGTGTAAAACTGACGATGGCACAGGAGTTGCCGAAACATGTCTTTCAAATTTAAAAGTCTTGTTCTCTTAATTAAGATTGTTACAAAATTGCTGCTTTTACGTCCTTTTGGTAATTATTATTATTGTTATTATTAAACCCCGTAGTCTAGGCCTGTCCACTGGAAACGTTGCTCGGCAACTTTTGAGAAACAACTATTTGGGGCTCGAGCAACTTTCTATGGCCCAAGCAATGTTCTTGTATCATGCTGCATTTTGAGTAGACTGCAAGCAGTCGTAGCTTTTTCCCCAGATCAAGCACGCAAAGTGACGGTAAAATTATGCAAATTAGAAAAGTGAACTTCTCTCGCGACTCACGGCTTCGCCGCTCGCTAGATCCATCACGCGCTACAGAAATTAGGAGAAGAAAGAGATAGCTCGCAGTTTGCATTTTGAGTGCGTGCTTGGTTTTCTTCGATGTAAAAAAGAGAAATTTTTATAGTACTTTCGTTTAAAATGAATATATTATCCTCTTTCAGGGTCCTGGAGTGTCATATATTATAAATTGTAAAAAATGATCAAATCACCATATTCTTAGCCTGAAGGGCCGTTTACACGACAGGTTAAAAATGGTACGGACCCGTGGAAAAGTGAGGCGCTACCCATAAATTTTGTAAAGAAATACTCTTGCTGTTTTGGGTCTATAGACGTCTATGGACCCAAAACAGCAAGGGGATTTCTTTACAAAATTTATGGGTACCGCCTCACTTTTCCGCGGTCCGTACCATTTTTAACCTGTCGTGTAAACGGCCCTTGGTTAGTTAGATACCGTGCTTACAATGAACACCTGTATTTTTTACTTAGAAGGCTGGTTAATCATTAACTTTTATGACATGTGACCTGAAAAGACTCATTTTGAAGCCAGGGCGTGAATCCCTCCTTATGAAGTGATGGTAAAAGTTTCCGGTAAAGTTCTTTTCCAAAGAAATTAACTTTTTGAGTATAAGACCACCTTAATGAAGCCAGACTGGAGGCTTCCGCGGAGGAAAATGGCTCGTAAAAAAACACTTATAACTGAAGCGTAAAAGTTACCAGATTCGAGCTCCTGCACTTACTCGAACAAACAACAACCGTCATGGCGTCACGTGACATTTTAGCCTGAGCCACGGTCAACGCGGTAACATATTACCTCTCCTTCTGAGAAAAAATTAGCAGAGAGAGAGAGAGAGAGAGAGAGAGAGAGAGAGAGAGAGAGAGAGAGAGAGAGAGAGAGAAAAAAAAAAAAACACAGAATATATCTACTCCGAGAGGTGATCACCCGTCGTACAGATTGCAAGCTCGAGGACTTGCCACAACACAAAGGTTGAAAAAGAACGAAAAAAAAAAAAAAAAAAGGCATAAAAGTAACACCCACAACGATCGGTTCCAACGTTAGCGGACAACTGCTGCACATGCCATAAAAATCAAAGAACCAAATCACTTTAAACATAATCCAAAATATATCATTTCATTCACCTGACTAAATTCACGAGCTTCCTCACACATTCCTTTGATTCTAAGAGCGACTGATGAAAAGGCAGGTAAGTGCAATCACCATTGAGTGTACAAAGTGTGTAGACTGGGGGGTTGAGTGTACCAAGTGTGTAGACTGGGGGGTTGAGTGTACCAAGTGTGTAGACCAGGGGGTTGAGTGTACTTGCTTATTTTTGCACCAACTTCGATAAAGTTCGGCGTCATCCGCGAAAAGGCCGATTTGCGCCTTTATGTTTTCACCAATGTAAGTGGACCCATTCTAATGGTTTCCTTTAGACAAAATTGCGACACCGTGACGGGTGTTTATTTTGATAAGCACTCATGGTGGATGATTTTGATAAAGATCTGTGCGGAACTGATAAACATTCAAACTAGCTTTTCTTCCCGGATTCGTGAAATATTCGAGTGCATAACATAACATAACATAACATAACATAACATAACATAACATAACATAACATAACATAACATAACATAACATAACATAACATAACATAACATAACATAACATAACATAACATAACATAACATAACATAACATAACATAACATAACATAACATAACATAACAAGTAACATAGCATTTTATTCAGGAGGCTTTAACACAAATACAAAAACATCCTGAATAGGGAAATCGTGAGGTTAACCCTGTACAAAAACAATTTTCCTAACTAAAAACTTGCAAAAATATTTTAAAATTTCTAAAACTAGATAAAATTCGATGGCTACCATAAGCTCCTGTGGCTACTGATTCATTTCATTGCATTGTCGTTATCTATACCGTTTTCTCGCCCGGAAAAATCAATAATTCCCGCTTCCCCCCCCCCCCCCCCCCCTCTCCTAACCTTCTCGCATCCCGCCTTCAAATTTTCTTTCATCTCGCATCCCGGCAGCGAAAAAAGGCTTATCCCGCATCCCGGTAACTCTATGTAAACGTACGAAAGCCGGACAGTCACGGGTTGTCACGTGCTCGTACGTCTAATCGATCCATCCCATGATGCTTAGGAGAAAATGGCGGGAGACAGAGAGAGAAGAATGGTTTTTTCTGGCGGCACTTTTAGGCGGACTTTTTCTTGCCTTCGTTCGTTTTGGTGGGCCTCAGAACAGCAGAATGTGTTATGATGAACAGATTAGAGTTTTATGCAGGTAAGAGATTTGTTTTCGTAAATTAGAACGCTTTATTTTTTGAAAGCCTAAATGTTTGCAGCCCGTAAGCTTATCACTTGAAATGTCAGCCGTCTCCTCCCCATATAAACCCCTATATCAGACATATCACGCTTCACGCTTAGCTTTGATTCAGGCAAGTACAGGCTTAAATTTATGAAGTATGAAAACCTAAAAGAATAAGAAGCTTAAAATAATGATTTCCCAACGTTTCCTTTGAAAAATCATCGAGCGAGACGAAATTACGAGAGAGAAAAACGATATGGACCGGCGACCCCAAAAGCCGGAACGACGGAATGATGGAAAATCACACCAAAACACGGAACGGCGGAATATCACCCCAAATAAACTATATCCCTTACCCTAACCCTAACCTAACTGAACCGTAAACCTTACCCTAACACTAAATTCTAACCCTAACCCGTTCCTTGTTTTAGGATAAGGGGTAATTTTCTGCCATTCTTTCGTTCCATGTTACGGTTAGGGCCGTCCATATGGACGTATTGTGATATTTTGATATTGACGATTTGCATGTGACGTCATGTTGGCCATGTTAGTGGACGGGAACAATGAGATTTTTCTCCGCTGGAAGTTACCTGCCTGCCATGGCGGCAATGCAAACCTGTATGGAAAAAGATGGCAGATGAATATTTTACTATAATACTTTGCGAACCTAACACACCAAATAGGTACATTGAAAGTCACATTTTTAGTGATTTATTCGCCCCTGTACTTACAACATTGTATGCTTGATTTAAAGCTTTAAGAACTGTGTATTTTTGTGAGAGTCTTGAGGTGTTTTGTACCCTTAGAATTATGGGTAGATGTACCAGTCGCCATCTTTGTCGGTGCAGTGGATTGACCCACCTTTCACAATAGTGCAGCTGAAAAACAACTGAAACTTGATCTCTATAATCTTTTATATTTGTAATTGATGTGGTTTGGGACTAGCCAAGTCCACTAGTTACGTATGCACAAATGCTTTTTGGACTTTGCAGTGACAACTGTCCAAAGTATACATATAACAGTATAGAGAAAGACTTATTTTATCCGTCAGTGACAAGGGAATACTTCTGGGTTGGGTACTTCCTTAGATACAGTCACATTCCTTTATTGCAAAACCAAAATGAAATACAAAGCTGATCGGACAGCTAAAAAGGGTTATAGTTTATTAGTTTCAGTGTCTACCAATAAAATTACCCTTTTTAGCTGTCCAATCAGCCTTACATTTGGTTTGACGATTTATTATTCAATATGCTGATCCTGATGTGTCCAAAGATCCGGCTTCAGTTTGCTGCTATTTGTTCAAGTGGTCCTTGCATTATTCAAGAGTTTCCCTTTATTGCGGCCGGACACCGAGTTAGCGAGTTAGTGTCCTTAATAGCAAGAGTTCATAATAATGGGAATTTATTTCAGTCAAACATTTGTAATTTATTTTTGCTGGGGATTTAGCTGCTGTCTGTATTATCGGGCTGTTTGTAATAGTGAAGTGTCCGTAAGACAAGATTTCACTGTGTAAGGTGTAGATACTTGCTGTCCCGAGGGGTTTGGTTTTGAGCTGTGCAGTCTAAAAATGGGTCTAGAATTTAGCCATTTTTGTCTGAATTCTGATAATGGGTATGGATTTTAGAGTTTAGGTATGAAAACCGGTATGGATTTTAATAGTTGGGTCTGAATGTGGGTATTGGAAAAGCTATATTTTTTGGCTCAGGGTTTAGAGGACACCCCAGCACATTCCTACCAAGAATTCTAAGGAGTATCCCCCATGCAATGGAATCACCATAATCATCATCATTCTCCCATAGCCATAGATGCCCTGAGGGAATACTAAAAAAAATCTAAGATCTTCTAACAGGAGTCAAATTTATAACCAAACTTGCCCAGTGTTCCCAGGATCTCAACAGGAAGAGGAGAGACCCTGGGAATGAGTTTGACCTATGACCTTTCATTTACTAAACCTGTGTTCTTTGAAATGATGACATGACATTTTCATTGTTTTACATGAACTGCACTACATTCAAAGATGCTGTGATCTGGTAGGTATATTTTCGTTTAATTGTAGGTACTTGCAGTGTCTCTCAGTATGCCATTTCTAAAATAACACCAACAAGTGATTCTGCTGTGCTTTTCTGTGAAAGATTGCCACAAGTCTATTTGATCATGTTTGAAACCTTAACATGTTAGAGTGCAATAATTTGAGTGTGTGTTTATTGAAGAGCTCATAGCATTTTAGATTGCTTTTTGTTGTTGTAGCTCAGATTCACCAGATTTTTGGCACGTGGCTTTCAAATGTTGCCTCAATGTTTTATACTCTTGCTTTACACTTCATTTGCAATAGAAGCCTATAATTATGGGGAAGATTTCCATTTTATCACAGAACAAAGCCCAAACAGTAGATAAAAGATTTGAGCAGAATTGAAGGCCGCATGCAAAAAATCCAGTGAAACTGAGCTAGGCTAGTGACTAATTTGCTCCAATTTATTGGCTTCTGTTTTGCCCTTGACAAGGATTAAGTAAGACTTTTAAAGGAGCTTATGATAGCTTTTCTTTGAGTTGTCCTGCAACACACCTCCCCACGAAAGGAGAGTTGCACTAAGAATGCTTGTGTCAGAGACTAACGTAGAATCATTCTCAAGAATATCAAATTAACAAATGATGCAAATGTTGCACTGAAAAACTCAGCCCCTGAACAAATTCAATGTTCCATGTTATGTACGTTTGTTACGGGAATATCCTGCTCTCATGTAAGTTCAAATGGGATTCACTCATGCGCTGTTTCCATCTGTGGCCATGTAGCTGTGTACTAGTAACCCTTACATGGCGAGCCGCACGCCTTAGCAACCGATTTTGCCATCCAAATTTTTCCCCGATTGCTACAGGAGGCCTATTGTTTACGGAAGTGCTGTTGACAGTTTAAAACCATATTTTCATGCAATACGAGCCCCAGTGCGTTGTAAAAAGTTTACAGCAATCAACATTCACTCACTGCGTGCAGTTGAATAATTCCGGTTCAGTCAAAAAACCTCCAGACAATTCAAAAATCCGGAGAAAAGTAAAGTTATCGTCGATGTGCAGCGAGTATTAAACACGGCAAAGCAAAGGCGACACACCCGAGATAAGAACGGCCGAGTTAAACATCTCTCGTGAAGAAATTTTTTAATATTATTATCAGAGTTAGCACACGAAGCAAAGGCGACGCACCCGATTGCTTATTGTTCTCAGGCGACACACCCGAGAGAACAACTGTGACCTAACTACTTTACATAATAAAACCGTGAATATTTAGCCGGTATTTTTGGACACTTTTGTCGCACTCAGCGTGGTGAACATTGATTGCCAGTATCTACCGTGTAGCATGAAAATTTTGCGGGTTCTAATTTTTGCGGATTTTGCGGATTCACCTCGATCCGCAAAAATTAGTTCCTGCAGAAAAAAACACCCGCAAACGAAAACGCCACAAAAATTAACTCCCTTCAGTCAAATTTAAAACTCAGCTTTTAATAGACTTATGCCACTAGAGCGATATACATTGGACTTGAATAAGAACGTTAACATGATTTTCCATTGGAAAAAGCAACAAGAGCTGTCAAGAGTAAAGCAATTCAGTACATTAGATTGGCACGAATGGGTCGTCTGAAGGAACGCACAGACTTGAATACAAGTTTGAATCGTGCAGCAGACCAACCATGTTCAAGTGGCGCTTCTGAGACGGCCTGCACAGAAGTGCAGAAGTTCAACTGAACAAGAGTGTTATCAGTTATCGACTCGTAGTCTGTCTCATTGCGTTACAGTAGGGCATAGTTTTGCATTTTAGCAGGCCGCTCTCTGTTAGGTTTCAAAGTTGTATACTTGCTACATCTTTCACTCGAAAGCCCCTTTGTATGCCTAGAAAGGTTTCAGCTACGGTAATTCAAACATTCATACTTTCATGCTTTCTTATAAACTAATATACGGTAATAGGGTCGTGGCAAACCATATTAACGAAACAGTGTTTGGCTGTGCATGGTAGGGGTAGGCTTTTTGTTTTGTCGTTGTTCAGTCCCTTTGCACAGTAAGCTATTATAGTGATATGTCTCTCATGTGTAACTAGAGTGAACTGTGACCGCACAGTAAAAGTTGAAAATATTCAGGTTTCTTCCACTTAAATATTCTGGTGATTTAACCAGGGCATCGCAAAAATTAGTTCCCAGCAGAAATTTCAGTCATCTCGAACCGCAAAAATTTGTTCCCGCAAACTACAAAAAATCGCCAATCCGCAAAATAAAACTCCCGCAAAATTTTCGTGCTACACGGTATTTTGGTCGTACCGTCTGAAATACTAACACGGTACCGCAACAATAATACCATCATAAAAGGCATTTTAAATATACATTTTGTGTTGACTCTGATTCTTAGAGTTTCTACACACGTGGAAAATGGAAGCTGGTGATCGACGCCGTTACACTTTTTCCCAAACCACGAAATCGCGAGTCCTGATCAAATGTATAACGTACATAAAAATCGCACTTACCTTTGCGGACGAATGGAGGTTGACGATTGACTTTATTTATCATTCAGTTATTGGAAAATGATGCAGAAAATTAGCTTGCCGAAAAATAAACTATAAATTTGCATCGTAGAGACGATGGGCGAACAAAACATTCATGTTATGGATCGTCGATTTGGGACCATTTAGCGCGCCAATTAGATTGGCGGGAAGACGAAAACCTTTAGTAAAAATTGTCATTTTTCCGTTTCCAACGATCGATGTCTGGTCAGGCTTCTGGACAGATCGAAGGAGTTTTCGTTTCCAGTGAACTGTGCATTTCCACAAAAGCCAAGCTTTCTAGTCACAAAGACTTCATTGCATTGCGGCAAGCTCGGTCTAGACATTACACGCGACTGAAATTGATTTTTTACTGGCTGTTCATAGATTGCCCCTTTCGACCTCGGGAATTCGATCATAGCAACCGTCACTCAACCTAATTAATTTTAACACCTCTACGCGGCTCCTCATGAGTTGTGGGTTTGATTTCCTGCTCCTGAGTCAATGATTTTTTTTTTCCAGTGAGTAAGAGTTTCAGTGTAGCATTCCTAGTGTATAGGAGTCTAAACTTGTGAGGAATTGACCTGATGTTTTGTTGTATAAATTGCACACAGGCTTGAGGAAGCTGTTTCGGAAAGCGAGAAAACAGATAATGTCGACCTAACCATGTTAATCAGGAACTGTAAAAACACATTCCACTGTGTTCAGATGCTTCTACCGATAGAACAAGATTCACTTAAGTTGGTGAGTACGTGTGTACACTGGGCTGGTGAATAGCTTGGCAAAACATTATTTCATTCAGAACTGTAAATTGCACTCCCCTGAGCATGATGGAAAGATACCTTGGTGCAAGAGAGTTATATTAGGGCACTATTGTTAATACTAGATCAGTTCCATAGTAGATGGACCCAGATTTAGGTTCACTGCCAATTAACACTTAGTATAATAATTGTTATTTAATCACCACACTGTGTTAGCTCTTGTATCACGTAATATATACTGCACCTCAGAGTGCAGAGTTTAAGAATCTATATCAGATGTTTTAGACCTGGCTGATGTTTAACTTTTTTCCTAGAGGGCTCTAAATGAATTATCTGTCTCCCTGGAAAGTTATCTTGAGATTCTTTATAAGAAGAAGAGGCAGCTTGATGGAGTTAAGGCCACTGAACGAGGTATGGTCAAAGGTAGCTGTTTATGAACAGTCACATTTTGAGCAATTCAAAAACTTCAGGGCTTGGAAATTGATGTATCTGATCAGTTTACTTAGACAAGGGCAAATTAATATATCAATCTGAGTTTGAAATCTAATAACCTGTGTAGGAGGTTTCAATAAATGTCCTGGGGTCTTGCAACATTTTAAACAAATTCCACACATCTTTTATTTTGAGCAGTTCTTTCACCTTGTATATAAAACAAAATTTTTCACAAAGTAATAGCAGACACTAGCCGTTAACTGATTAGCTAAGACTTCAAGGATCTATGGAGTATTCTACTCATGAATTCAGAAAAAAACGTTTAGTCCCAGTCTGGCCAAAAAAAATGTAAAAAAGAAAAAATATCTCGAGCTGACAGAAAAAAAGTCCTTTTATTAAATAATAAGGTAATTTATCATTTATCACGCTTATTTTCTGATATGGAAAAAGTTTGTAAAGTGCATTTTAAGGACCACCTATCGGCATGATTTGTGTTGTGCCTACTGAAAACCAGAAACATATTAAGGACTGTCTCATTTTGGCAGAAAATTACTTTATTTTGCTGCATTGCATCTTTTGGGAATTTATTTTCTATACAGTGAAGAATTAATATCTAATGGAAACTTGTATTCAAATAAACTATTTGCAAAGCAATTTAGACAATAGAGTAGATACTTCTATTACATGGAATCAGAAGCATATATGTTTCTGATGGAATAAATTATCGTTTTTGGCTGTTAAAACATGTAATTTTTGGCTTTTAAATTTACTTTTCAGAAATGGATTCAATGAAGAATGAAGACAGTCAGTGTAAAAGGTTGGCAAGAACTTTGAATTTGTGAGTCAGTTTTAATTACAGGCAACAATGATTCTAAAAAGTGCCAAAATACAAAACAATGTATGGAATTTTTTCCCAAATCGAAGCATAATTATCTCTGAAAAATGCATAGTTACCCCTAATTTTCTTTTCAGATTCCAATGACCCTTGCCAAGATCTCCTTTTCCTGCATAGTTACAAACTGTGCAAAAATATCTCTGTTTTAGCAGGCACCACTGTTAAGAAACCCAAATTTCTCAGACCATTGCGAGATGTGCAAAATGTACGCGCAGTAGCAAAAGTATGCACTGTCCTTAAGGCAGGTTGAAAATGTATGTTTATGTTGTTCAGGGACTGTGACTGAATATCAATTCACTTGGGAGAGGTATCCGTATTTGAACAGTGTTTGTGTGTGTGCATGGACAACTTGTAACTGAGTGTCCACTTGCGCTTGCTGGATACAAGATGATTCAAAAGCCAACTTGGCACTTGGCTATCTATCATCCAACGGACACTTGTGGAATAGTAAATTATTGTTAATTATAAGTAAACAGTTTCGTTTAACCGTTTATATGGTTAAATAATATTGTTGGTTTAAACGTTATCTTTAGGCGGAAGATTGCAATTGAAGACACCATTGTACAAAAAGGGAGTGTGAAGTTTTGTGATGTTGTGGGTCTCACAAATGCAAAACAGGCATTAAAGGAAGCCATTATCATGCCTCTACAGTTCCCACATCTATTTACAGGTGAGACGTGTAAGGAAAATTAAATAGTCCCATCTGGGAGTTTATGATCAATGAAGGACTTGGTGTCAGCTACATAACTGACATACATGACTGTATATATAGTGCATTTTAGATTGCCTTTTGTTGTTTTACCTCAGATTTGCCAGACTTTTTGCATGACATTCAATTGCTTCAGGAAATGTTGTTCCAATGTTTTGTCTGCTGCTTTGCTCATTCATTTTTTACATTGCTTATAATCATAGGTCATCATAAATCATAAATCTGGTTTGTAAAATTTAAAACCCAAATTACTACATTGTACACATAATTTGTAGATGTCGGAGAAATTGAAACACTAGCACAGTATTCTGTTAGACTAAGAATTTTGAAATTCTTAGTACTTTAAATGGCGCACAGTACTACTTAAGACAAATTCTATTGTAATGACAGGAGGTCGACAACCTTGGCGCAGGATACTCCTGTATGGACCACCAGGAACAGGTGACTATAAGTACTATTATAATAATAATAACTCATTTCCACTCAAACAACTCTCATAGCACCTTAGCTTGCAAATCACACAAGAAAGGAAAGGGTCAGAATGTTTTTGAGTAATGTAAACAAATATTTTATCAGCTTAATCTAAAACAGCGAAGCGATGATTACAAAAGGGACCCGGCTGGTAAATTATTTCATGTTACAACCCCCACGTAACAGGTAACAGGAATTTTATAATTTTATTTTAGGATTGTAATTGTTGCAGATTAGTTTGTAGGTTATCAATTTGTAATTTGTAGGTATTATTTCAATAATATTATTGTAACGTGCTTTTGATTATTTTTATAGAAAAAGTGCAATATAAGTAATTATAAATATTATTATTATTATTATTATTATTATTATTATGTTACAGAAAATTGCAACAAAATTTTTTAACACTAGATTTCTTTAGTTTAATTTAATTGTTATTATAATAATTAGCCATGTTGTAACAACAGTAGTGGTTATTTCAACATCCTATTTTTGTATTAAGGTAGTTTTTGAACATTAATTATGGTTTTTTAAATTGTTATGCCTATCATTGTCATCATTATCATCATCACTTTTTGTAGCTGTGATTTCGCTGACTATATATTTTCATTTTTGGAATGTTAACATCCATATTAATGTATCATATATCCCAATACCCTGGCCTATATCCTCTGGTGATTGTAACAAGTTCTTGTCAAACCAGGGAAGACAAGACTGGCACAAGCAGTGGCCTCAGAGATCAACTCAGTCTTCTATAGTGTGTCCAGTTCTGATCTCGTCTCCAGCTGGGTGGGAGAGAGTGAAAAGTACGTGACAAATATAATGTGCATAATTTTAAATAAAATGTGCAGTTCTAGAAAATATCCATACTCCCCCCACGGTTTTTAACTCGTGAATGCGCGTAGCGCAATGAACGAGTTATAGCGATAGCTGACTTTTGACTTGGTCGGTCGGTCGGTTTTGTCGTTAACTTTCGGGCGTGCGCAGTGAATGAGTTTTAAATTCAATTAGTGGAAAAAAACACGCGAACATTTGTTGTTCACGGCGCAGCAGGAAATTCTTATTCAATATGTAGAGAATAATTTGACGATCATTTAGTGCAAGAATGGAGATTTTTCGTTCAATCTGAGCAAAGTTACAAGTTTTTTCAGTTTTTCAGAAAGTCCGGGGTCGTAAACTCCATTAGTAAAAAAAAAAAAACGTGAAAATTTTTTTCACGACGCGTCAGAATTCTCTCATTCATTCTGTAGAGAATAATTTGACAATCATTTTAGTGTAAGAATGGAGATTTTTCGTTGAACCTGAGCAAAGTTATAGGTTTTTTTCGTTTTTTTCTACAGAGTGCGGTTTCTTTTAAGAATTAAAAATAATTTAATTTAGAAATAATTTAATTAAAAAATAATTTAATTTGTCAGTTTTCACGCGAAAGTGGAACGTGCCATGTCGCGCATCATTGACGTCGTAGACAAAATTATGCAAATTTCTGGTGAAATGAACACTTAAAGATCTTGTCAGCTTTCATAGAGGTTTCAAAGGGAAAAATGTTTCATTTTCGAAATTAACAACTGGTAATTTATGGGAAAGCAAAAGGACGCGGTCGATAAATAATTCTTATTTAGCAAGAGCTTGTCATAGTTCATTATTTTTACTTGAGGATTGCGTGGACTGAACTCCAAAGGAAAAATATGAAATGTAATGCGATACTTTGTTGAACAGATTTCCCTTTGTGAGATCGGCTTGCCCTACTGTAATTTTGTAATTTTAATTCCCAAAAAATCTTCACTTACCCATCGGGCAAGTGATGGTTAGAATCCACTAGCCCGATCGCAAAATCCAGTAGCCCCAGACTATCGGGGACACGAATTTGCATGACGTAGCTGCACATGGCGTGCTTCTATGAACTTTGAATAAAAAAACACGTGATTTTTTTTTAATCGGCACATCAGAATAATCGGCTTATTCAATCTGTACAGAATAATTTAACAATCATTTTTATAGTACAAGAATGGTTATTTTTTGTTACATAATCGGGCAAAGATATAATTTCTTTTAGCTTTCAAGGAAGTTTCCGTAGCCGTCTTAATTTCAATTACTATGTGTCATCTACATTCACGAGTTGGCTCACAGGAGCCTTTGATTGTTTTGCACCCCCCTCCCCCTAGGAAATTCCAGTTTAACTTCATACTTTGCTTCTAAAATTTTGGCTTTTAATTAAGACCTCCCTCCCCCTAGGAATTTCCAATGACCCTCCTTGGGGTGGGTATGGATTTTTTCTGGAACTGCAAAATTTGGTTTTTTTATTTATTATTTTAATTTACCGGTATTATTATTAAAAGTAACAACATGATTTCAATAAATGTTATTGTTTCGTACAGAGTGGTTAAATTCTGGAAAACTATGGTAGAGTTTTCTTGGCCAACTGCTACAGTTTTGTAGTTAGTTTCATTTTGGCCAAGCTTGATTGCCAGATCATAGTCCACATTTTTTTTTTCAGTACTTTCACTTCAGAAAAAAAAAGGCAAATTGTTGAAGAGTTTTAATAATTATTCTGCATGTATATTAATGAGATAAACTTTGAGAGCATATTTATGAATGATGTATAGTTTATATTGTCTATATTATTTAATCTTCCTTGACATTAGGCTTGATTAACAGCCGTTGTTCAAGGAAATTGAACCTGCGCTCCTCCCCTGAAGAGCAGCTGGAATTGCGTTTGATTTCTATTGTTGGTTTCAGCCAATCAGGGGAGGAAAAAAGACTGGACTTGAGAGAGTGGCAGAAATTGAGCCTACCCTGGCATTAGTATGCCATCCATTAGAGGATAGGGTTGGGGGGGGGTACATAATTCATAACCCTATTATATTTCCATCATCCAACTAAACCTGAGTAAAGATCCTTTCCTAAGGGACTACCTGTTGAGCTGCTAAGACTTGTTTTTGAAAAGTGTTGGCACAAATTAGTGTCAAGATAGAAACAGTAAAGCCTGTCAGAGAGTAATGGTTTATTTATTATTTTATACTTCTACATTATAGGCTCATCAAAGAGCTTTTCCAAAATGCACGAGACCAAAAAGGTCAGTCGGTGAGTATACTTAACTTTCAGTTTATATGTAATCTTAACCACCTTAAAAGATCTTAAAGATCAAGATTAACTTATTAATAACAAAATACAATGATCATTATAAATAGTCAAGTTTCATTATACTGTATTGCCAGTGTAAGGGTGTTGTCTAACAGGAGCCTGTGGACACCCAAGAAATTGCTCTAGGCACCTAAATTTTTTTGCAGCAGCATCTAACATTTCACAGTTCAGGCTCTGTAAACTTTGTGACTTTTGGCCTTGTGGGCTCCTTGAAATTTTTCTCAGGCAACAGCCTTGTGGTACATAATCTGTGCATTGTGATAATTTTGTTAATACTTAGCAGATCATAAAATTGTTGACGAAAGTTCCATGTACAGCAAAAGAAAAACACTTTTTATAATAAATACTGTATGATTAAAATCAAAAAGCAAACAGGAACTAGAAGTAGCAGGCAAATACTTGATTGTCACTCAGTGAAAATCAGTTGACTCTATTTGAAATTATGAAAGAAAACTATTAAAAATCACAAAAGTGTCTGAAATTAAATTAAAAAGCCAAACATTTTCGTACAGTGTATGCGTTGACAAGGATATTAAATTGTTATTTTTTTGTTGTTGTTGTTAGGTAGTTTTTATAGATGAAATTGACAGTATTTGTAGAAAGAGGAGTATACGAGAAGAAGAGTACACCCGAAGAATAAAGACGGAATTACTAAAACAGGTGTGCAGGATCTGCTGTTTTTTATTGTTAGGAACATTTAAATGAATCTATAGCTAATAATAATATTTGCTATTTTTTTGTTGTATAATTTTATCTCAAAACTCTGTAAAGTGGCCAGTTGGTGCTGGTCCCAACTGGGTCTGTCTCACAAAGAGTTGATGTTAAATGTCACAATTCATATGAATCAAAGCTGTCTGGCAGTGTCATGGCTTATTTTGCTACAGAAGTTTCTATCTTTGATAAGTTAACCCTTTAAGAGTCCCAATAGTGATCAGCATCTAAATTCTCCTCACAATATCACTGCTTGATTAAACATTCAGGTCATGAGAATGATGGAAATGATCAACAAAGATAATTTAACATGCATTGATTGATAAACAAATTCTCTCAACTAGTCCCGCAATAAATATGTAGAGAATATGAGGGAGAATATACCTGTTGATATTAGGAATTAACTTAAGGGTAAATGTGTAATTATTTATCTGAAATAAAGCCACTAAGTTATTCTTCTCTGCCTGCACAAGTTTAAAGATCCTGTACTAATAACTACAGCCAACTCTCGCCTTGCAGACACCTCGCTATTACAGACACCCCGATAATATGGACAGCAGCGAAATCCCGGGCAAAAAATAAATTACAGACGTTTGACTGAAATAAATTCCCGCATTGCGGACTCTCGCTATTAAGGACACTAACTTGCGGTCCCGAGGGTGTCCGCAATAAAGGGAGTTGACTGTAAGCTATTTCATTCAAAAATTCCCATCACTTTATAACCTGTAAGTTTGAAATAAAACACCCTACTCTGGTCGACACAAAGACTGCCACAAGAGTTTAATTTCTGTAATTATTGATAGAATTATATTGTTTTAGATGGAGGGAGGTGATCACAGTGCATCTCTTCAACACTTTATCCTTTTGTGTGCTACAAATTGTCCATGGGAACTAGATTCTGCTTTCCTGAGAAGATTTCAGAAACGAATTTACATTCCTCTTCCAGATAAGTGAGTAGAAATTAATCCAAACAAAACAAGGTGTATTTTAAAATGGTTATCTTCAAGAGAACATAGAGCATAGTCTTAATTAATTCGGGCAATTAATTTTTAGAGTAGAAATAGTCAAAGTACTTAATGGTGACCTTAAGTATCCTTGTGGAGTCTATCATGAATGAACATTAAAGAATGAACAATTGAATAAAGGAATGAATATATCAATGAAGGCCTAAAAGAATCCATGCATGGATGGAGTGAATGAATGAATGAGTGAGTGAGTGAGTGAGTGAGTGAGTGAGTGAGTGAGTGAGTGAGTGAGTGAGTGAGTGAGCGAGCAAGTGGATGGATGGATGGATGGACAAAAATGAGCCAATGAAGGAATGAATCAGTGGGCAAACTATTGAAATGAACAAAATACATTTTACTGTGAGTAAACAGAATTCTGTTCTTTTTCAGTTGGAACTGATTTTGTTTATCCTTAAACCAAAATGAGAATACCCAGAATAGTCCCCAAGATTATGGTCATGATATGTACACATCAGATGAGGGGAAGGTATTTGATTCGTAGGACAGAAACTTAACTGTTGTTTGTTTGGAAACATGACACAAAGTGAAGTTAGACCAAAGAAGTCTATCAGTGCACTTCACCAAAACCATTGCAGGGATTGAAAGAACCACCTGGGACAGTAATTATTAGTGTAATTTTCAACCACCAAACAAATTTGGATGATTGTATCATTGCTTCTTCTGCAGAGAGGCAAGAATCTCATTGATAAAGATGCACTTAGCAACTACTCCTGCATCACTGTCTGCGGAAGACTGGTGTTTTTTGGGTCAGAGAACAGAGAGTTTCTCAGGCAGTGATTTGTCCAATTGCACCTCAGACGCCATGTTTGAACCAGTCCGTGAACTGGAGGGTAACACTCAATGGAAACTCAACCAAGGTACGACAGAGGATCTTACCTCAAGGACAATTGCTGTCATACGATTACCAATCCCTTCTGCTTTTGGAGCTATTGACTCTGGGCTTTTGTTCTTCATTTTATGGATGTTTATGTTTAAAAAAAGACTAGGTGCCTCTTCTTGACTAAGAGTGCTTTCCATTTGTCAGAACTGGTTGGCCAGTTCAATCATTTCACAACTGGAGTGCAGCAATCTCGATGACAGTCTATATGCCACTTGTTTTGAATATTATTTCAAAATGGCTCATTCTACTCTCAGAATGCTCCATTTTGAAGAATATGAAGAATCAGTCCTGTCTGGGAGGCAGCGTGGTCAAGTGGTTAGAGCACTGGACTTGAAATCTGGAGGTCCAAGGTTCAAGTCCCGCTCTGACCGCTAGCTGGAGTTGTTTCTCAGTGACCCCGAGTTCAACTCCTCGGCTGCGTTTGTAAATAGCCAGCTGGTCTGCCTCCTGCCAGTTGGGATTTTTAACTGTGTTATTTTTAATTTAAATTATTTCTTTGTGAAGTAATTAATGCTTGACCTCACTAGCACTTGTGCTATAAACACTGCCAAGGGTAAAGAAAGGTTATTATTATTATTATTATTATTATTATTATTATTATTATTATTATTATTATTATTATTATTATTATTATTATTATTATTATCCTGCAAATTGGTAGACTCCGTTTACTGGACCAAACAGTTTGGTCAGCTAGTTCTGATGGATGGAAAGAACCCTAAGAGAACTTAAGAAATAACTGTCAAACATCTCAATCAAATCATTCCAAATGTAACTTTGACATTGCTAATTTGACACCTGTCAGTATTTTATTTCTTAAATATCATACTGATTTGGAGAGCAAGGCTAATCAGGAAAGGGAAATTCCTCAGCTTCAATGACCTACGAAAAGATTTCTGAAATGAAACAAGAAGTCCCTACCAGTTGCTTTTAAATTAGCGGTCAGAGAATCAGAATGTCCATGGTAATAATAATAATGATGATGATGATGATGGTGATAACTTTATTATTGTGTCACAAAAGGGATGTAGCCGAGGGGAGAAGTCCCCTCTACTAATAGTGGACACCTAACTAAATGGCCTATTTTAACTCTAGCTAAAAAAGAAAGAACTACAATATATTGTAATTTACATCATAAACCATATTGAAATATTGAAAATTTCATACATCAATTGGTTGAATTCTTGATTAAGACTTGTAACTTAACTATTTTGTAGCTGGCCTCGTAACACACCTAAATGTTCCTTTGTCACCTTCACAACTGACAAGAGAATAAAATGCAAGCTTTCAACTGATGCCATCTTTTGTTTTGCAAATATGTTTAATTTGCAGGTTTGTTCTACGAGCCTTGTCCAGAAGCAGAAACAAATTGCATAAATTCATCTTTAAAGGATCTCCCATCAGAAAAGGTACATTGGCTGTTAACAGCATTCTTTAACTTTTATAAAGAAAAAAAAAAATTAAAAAAACCGTGTTTCTTTAGATTGGCCTAATTTATACCATATGGCCTAAGACAGTTCATCCAAGAAACCTAGTCTCATTTTCCCCAAAGTTTGGTTAACCTTTTCCCTACCAAGTTTTTTTGGCCCATTTTTCCAAAACTGTAAAGAAAAACCCAGCTTGCTAATGTAACATACCGTTTAAAAGGTCTTGATGGGTGTAATTCATTTCTGAAATCAAGATAACTGAAGCAAGTCAGGTCTTTGATGGAAATGGTTTTAAAACAAAAAACTTCACAACTACAAAATTTCACTGATCGGCTCATGTGATGGGTATACCTCAAAACTGTAGCTTATTTTGTAGCTTCTAATGCATAGAACACTCTGAGATATGTGAGAGTCTGTAAATGCATTAAATGAAAATATTCCACAAATCATAGGGGTGGTAAACCACATCATAGATACCAGAGGGTACCATTTTTGCCTTTGAAATGCAAAGATCTTTCCAAGATCAATTTGCTGACAAAATTTCACTGTAATTGAACAAATACTGACCAAGTTATGAGTTCAGGACCCTTTATAGTGGGTCTCGGTAGGGAAAGGGTTAAAACCAAACATTTAACCTAAAATTTGAATTAGGCTCTTTCTATTAGGCCCCTGCCAGCCTTTAAATTTTTTGGTTGATGTACGTAGTAAACTCACAAATGAAGAGCTTCACTGTAGATATGCTGTGAATAAAGCACTTCCACCACCACACCAATGCCATCATCGTCATCATTTTCATAGTTACTTTTGCTGTGTTAATTATTTGGTTGACTATAATTTGATGATTGTGTTCTACAGGTACAACCTCGCCCTGTGACGCTTGAGGATTTCCTCAAGGTCTTGTCACGCAACACCAGCACGGTGACACTGGAGGATATACAGAGATTTGAAGAGTTTACAGTTAATCTTGGACAGAAAGGATAAAACAAAAATTAGGAGTCTGATCAACAAAGACTGTGAAACACAAAATTTGCAGATTAAATGTTTAGCACTAAATTGGTGGAACATGACTTATTTTTCACAACAGGAAACACTATCCACAAGAATAAGTAACCAGTGCTGTTATTTACTTGTATCCGCACAGGAAATAAAAGTATTTTAAAATTTTTCATGACTGGGATATGGTATCTGCATGCCAAAGTTAAATACAATTTAATGCTATTAAAATAGCTAACCTTGAGGATCAGGGGCAGTTTTATTTAGGTGGTTTTACCATTTCTGGGTTTTTCCAGTTTTCACTAGTTTGTGTGGCTTGTTGACATGCCTATGTGTATGGAGAGAAGTTTGCCCAGTTAGGCAACTCACCCTCCTTTCCAGTGTGACGTGCCTTACAGTGGCCACGCAACAAACTTTTTTGCAAGTTAGCCAATCAGGATAAGTGAATTTGATTAACGGTCACACCTCCTTGCAAAGTCCAACAGGCAAGTTACGCAACAACAAATAATTATTGAAAACATCAATGATGTTGTTTTGTATTTTATGGCTAACTAAAAAAGTTTGTTGGGTGGCCATGGTTAGGCATGTCACACTGTAAGAAAAACAAAGCCAAAATATCAAGTTAATGAGAGAAATGCAAAGAGAGAATTAAGTGGAATGAAAAAAAAAAAAAAAAAAAAGAAACAAAAGCAGAGAAATTTTTTTCTTTATTAAATTGAAAGTCCCATCCAAATATTCAGGCACTTTTGAGAGAAACCAAAAATTGGTCTAAGATTTGAGACAAGACGGTTATGCTCTCAGCCCTTGAATTATTGACAAACTAGATCATTCACCGATGTTGGATTATGTATTTCCAGAGTTTTTATTGGCCCAGCAGCCACGTTAGGTTGTTCCTGGCGAGATGACTGTGAATCTATCAGCCATTATACTATGCCTGAGAAAAAAGCGGCCAATTAAATTGGTCATGCTTGCAAGATCTAGGAATATTTCCTTAAGTTGCTTTAAATTTATAAAACCCACAATTGTTAGATATGGGATGCTTATAGCCAGTGCCTCATTGGCTATCATGGTCTAAAATCTAACCCACGCTCACGGAATAATATGGTGTATTATCCTTGTGGTTTTCTCTGATAAGAAGTGGCACAATTAACATGTCAATCAAAATCAAAGTGGAAGTAGCTCTTTACTGACACAATCCATCAAATAATTCAAATGAGGGGGTGCTTGGAAAAAAAGCCCTAAATGACTTCTGATAAATTGCTAGATTCTCCTTCCAAAGTGCCTTGTATTTGCTTGTCAAACGAAAGGAGAACTTGACTTTACATAAAAAGTCACTTAGTGCCTTATTTCACGCATCCCTTCAAATAATAACTTATTTATTTAATTATAGTCAAGTTCATGGTTTGAGTAAAACGAGTCACAACAGCTCTTACTCAGCTTGATAAGCTTTTCAGTTGTTCTGAGTAAATATATGTTACCTTTTTTGTATCGTAAAGTAAGTTTAACTTTGTTAACTTTTTAATTTGGTAATAAAGCTTGTTGTTGTCAACATTATACTTTCGTGTTTCATTAGTCTTTGTTCAATCCAAGCAATTGACAGTCTTATACCTAGAGCCCTCAGGCTCTTTGCCAGTGATTAGTCACCAGGATAGAATTTGGTTAAATAGAAAAAAAATTAAATATTCCCACTGCATATACAGTTGACTCCCAGTAAATTGAACCTCACGCTAACTTGAACCAACTTTCCTTTCCCTTCAGGTCATCTTCTATATAAATATTTAACCCTCGATTACTCGAACTTTTTTCAATTTCCCTTGAAGGTTCAAGTTATCGGGAGTCGACTGTACTTAATGATCGTGCCTCGGAAACATGCCACATTCTACTAATCCTGGAGTTCTTGGCAGGTAGGGTCAGGCATGATCCTTTGCAGCCTTCTGCCATAAATTTGGGCCTCAGTTTGCAGTTTGACGGGATTGCCTGCAGGAAGCACTTTTTGCCTCTCCCTTTTCCTCTGGTGGTGGTGATCACAACACCTTGCCTCACTGCATATCTTTTGTCTAGGCAGTTGCAGATTCCTCCCATAGATATGCAGTGAGAATAAATATTACTTTTTTCATTGGTTGTCTTTTTATCATAGGATTTCCGTGGTTAAAAAAAAAATTCCAATACTCCAGAGTTTCTGTAGGCATTCAGTCAATCTTGCAAATGGCACTTGGTTTCAGCGTCTTCTTCAGAGAAAAGCCTAAAGCACCTTGGCTTAGCTCATAAGGGCGCTCATCAATATGATATATACAGTGTATTTAGCAATGATGATCTATCGGTACACCTCTACATCTTCTCTAGTGTGGAAGCTTGAGGTTAAAAAGAGTGGAGTTTCACTAGGATATTTTATTTTAGTTTATTTTGCTGGCCAGTTTCCTGTATAGAAATGTGGGAGCCATCATCTGGTTCAGTTTCTTTAGGATCTTCACTCTGTTCAGATGGCTGTTTGGCATGATACATTTCCCTTTTGTCTTGCGCTGATTCTTGCCGATGTAATGGGGGAGTATACTCTCCTGGGTATGATGACTCTTGATGGGGCTGAACACAAGGCAGAGGGCTTTGAAACCTGGGATTTGCTGGTTGTGGTTGAAAGACGGACTGACCCATTCCAGCATTAACTGGAATGGGCTGGTAAGTGGATGCCATAGGCATTCCATAAAATGGCGCTACCGGGGCACCAAACTGTGATGCACCTCCAATGGCTGAAATGTTCATGTTAAAAGCTGGGTTTGCAGGCACTCCAAAGTTGCTTGGCAGAATAACAGCCCCAAGCTGATTTGCCACAATAATCTGCTCTGAGTTGAAACCACCTTTAGGCTGTGGAGTATTTACTGCTTGTACATTATGCTGTTGAGGATTAACTCTACCCATTCTAGTAAATTCAACTTGGTAAGACTCCATTGAATCGCCTGGTATGACAGTGACAACAAATTCCAGCTGTCCAATTTTAAGTTTGTCATTAGTTTTCAGGACTGTTGCCCCAGCCTGCTGGAGTTGGGGATTGCCGTTGATATAAACTGGCTTGGAAGTGCTCACAGTGTTCACAACAAACAAATTTTCACCTGTGGCAGGGTTGGTTTGCATAGAGAGTGTCATGTGTTTCCGGGAAGCTTCATCATCGTTCAAGAAAACCCCCACTCCGTGACCACGCCCAAACGTAACGTGTTGGTCAATGGGTTGATGTATAGGCTCATCTGGAATTCCTTTAAGGAGTGCAATATGGTTTGGTGCAGGTTCAATTACAGAGAATATGATTTTTGATGGACTGGACACAGTTGCCTTTTCTCTGTCAGGTATACCTATAGAAAAATTATGTAAAAATCAAGTGCATGTAGGTACAGTGTGTAAACAACAAATATAATTATATAGCTTTTAAATGCGATTGATATGTATTACACCTAATAATTTCTCAAGTTTCCACCAATTTTGTCACAGCACTCACCCCTAATAATTGCTTTGTTGCCTTGCAAGTCCTGATAATATTAGGTATGTCAAAAAAATGGTCAGAAATTTATGCACACTTTAAAAGAAAAAAAAAACATTATTTGATGCTCAGACGTCTTTAAAATGACCCCATACACTAAATTTATCTAATTTGACAATTCTGAGAATTTGTTTCCACCAAACATTCAGCTAATGTTAATTACCACTTCAGCTGTGATGAACCTTGCAAACCAACAGCACTTTTTGCACAAACAGTAACACAAACTTAGTGTCTTGTGTCTTCTACTTTAAGTCGTAGTTTTGTGCTAAAATCATAACTTTTTCCACTAAGCATTTAATTAATGACTTCAGCTTGTACCTTACTAGTCTCCTACGCAGCCGTTCTTAGTGTCGTTACGCGTCACACATGGGGAGGAGCATTACGTGACACGTGACGACACTAAGAACAGCTGCGTAGGAGACTAGTACTTTACTAAGTGCCAACTGCATTTATTACAGGCATGGCCAAACTTGACTGGGGGGTGGGGGGTGGGGGGTGGGGGATTATAATGGACTATACCAGGAATCCATGACCTGGGGCCTCTTCTTTTCTCTCATGTAAATTATAAGCATTGGAGTCAACCCTTTTCTGGGCAGATTTATTTTTAGAATGGGTCTCAGGGGACATTTTGGAATGCCCACCTTTCAAATAAGTAAGAGATTGCAAAACTATTCCTAGTGGCAGTAAAAAAAGATGAGAACCAAGTTGGACATGTAAACTGAAATATATATATATATATATATGTATAAAAATTGCCTGATATTTTGGTTTGGACTACAAACCTTTGGAGGCTACAAGAATAAAATGAGTGAGTATGTTGCAGGGCTGTTAAAAGTTTAAAAATATGAAACAAGTTTTCGTCTTCTTTTACTGCCATAAGAATTAGTCTTTTTGTTTTTATTTTACTGATCATAGTCTATAAAAGATCCAGTATCTCTTAACATCTTGTTGCTGTGGTCTTGTTAAATTCAAATACCCAATCAAAGATTACCTTGGGCACTTTTCTCTATGGAAGGCACATGAAAGGGTTGCCGTCCCTGTTAAAAATAGGGTATACAAAAGGATTTGGTTCTTGAGTACACCGCACCCCTTCCCCCCGGTCTTCTATTTTACATGCTCATTGACTGACACAGGACAAACAACTTGTGGTTTGGCCGACAGCTACAATCGTGAACAAAACTTGTTAAGAAAACTGCAAATTCTGTGCATATATTTCAATCTACCTTAAAGAAAAACACTGCCTGGAGAGTACCAAACCTTCACTCCCCCTCCCGCTGATTCAATGTTGCTTTAAAGGCCGGACGATTACCCAGCCTTTCGAGCAACATTGATGAGGGGGAGGGGGACTCTGTTGTTGGCGTATCATTGTAAACGTTCAACTTTGGAGATCAACTAACAGTTCCCTAACAGTTTTGTCCACGATTGTAGCTACTACTCCACATTTAAGGGTAAAAAAAACCCCTGCTAATGCCTTGGGTAGCTTAGATTTGATATACATTTAGCATGTAACCCGCAATAATGCAGTGATGGGTTGGCCTCATGAAATATTCCTTACCATCAGACCACAGGTCACCAAAGCGTATGTGACACAGGTTACCATGCAAGCGTGATTTACGAGTTTGCATGGAGTTAAAATTAAATCAACATTTAGACAACAATTTTCCCTAAAAAACCCACAAAAAATATACTGAAGTCTGAAAAAGCTTACCCTGTGTGTTTTGCTTTGTTTTCAATGCCTCTCAGTGCTTCCAAACGCTGTTTTGAGTGGTTTATCTCTCAGCAGCTAGTCCACGTGCATCACTGTATTATGTTAATGACAAGGTAGGAAACTACAAGTCAAATTTCAATGAAATTTGGCCCGTCATTTAAGGAGAGCACTTCGAAAACCTCGCTAACATTTGCTTGAAACTTAAGCTCTCGCTTACCTGCCTCAACATATGGTAAGAAAGATGATGTGCAGTCCCTCCTGGGTAGCTCATTTACGGAGGAGTTCATTTATTGAGACACAGGCCTTCGTTGAAAACAAAGTTCATTTCAAATCGGGTGCCATTTTTGCCGCCGACAGAGCCGTGTCCCTGGAATGTTGGAACAAACTCACGGTCAAACCTAGGCACGAGTACTAAAATGTGCCCAGCCGGAGAAATCCACGGGAAGCCTTTGGCACGTAACAAACCATACACACCCCCTCCCGGCTAAGTGCAGTTCTGTACAAGCCAGCCGTGCTTGGCGTGACAGTAAGAAACGTCTCTGGAAAATATGAATTGACTTTTGTATTATTATTTTTTTTATTATGAATTGACTTCACGATTTTCCAACTCGTTAACTTACGAGTTGGCTTTTATTGAATAAAAGCTGACTGAAAGAAACTGAAAATTTGTCTTTGTATAAACGCTCTCCAAAAAATCTTGAATTTCGCAAAGTTGTTGTTTTGCCGAGAACGGCAACATCTTTTAAAAAACGTGTAATATAAGGTCAATGTTTTGCTCATTAAACTTTTATGTATTTCGAAGTCTCATTACCGGTTTATTCCTTGCGAGCAGGAGGGCAGGAAGAAAAAATAATCAAAGTCGTTTGACAAGATCTGGCGATGAGTGTTTAGTTGTTTTCGGTAGGTCACAGTCAATACAATCAAATTTTGGTACGAAGTTACATCCGCTGCAAGATGTAGTCACTTTCGTGGATGAGCAAATATGTCGAGGTAATTCGGTATAAGTTGTATATTTATTTATATTCTCTTGTCACGTTAATGCAAACCTAGCTCAATTATATATACCATCTGATGAACAGAATAATGTTTTACGCGTTACTGAAAAAGGCCACAACAAGGTCGGCTGGCTGGTACAGAACTACACTTAGCCGTGAGGGGGTGTGTATGTGAGGGGGTGTGTATGGTTTGTTACATGCCAAAGGCTTCCCGTGGATCTCCCCGGCTGGGCACATTTTAGTACTCGTGCCTAAGTTTGACCGTGAGTTTGTTCCAACATTCCAGGGACACGGCTCTGTCGGCGGCAAAAATGGCACCCGATTTGAAATGAACTTTGTTTTCAACGAAGGCCTGTGTCTCAATAAATGAACTCCTCCGTAAATGAGCTACCCAGGAGGGACCGCACATCATCCTTCTTACCATATGTTGAGGCAGGTAAGCGAGAGCTTAAGTTTCAAGCAAATGTTAGTGAGGTTTTCGAAGTGCTCTCCTTAAATGACGGGCCAAATTTCATTGAAATTCAACTTGTAGTTTCCTACCTTGTCATTATCATAATACAGTGATGCACGTGAACTAGCTGCTAAGAGATAAACCGCTCAAAACAGCGTTTGGAAGCACTGAGAAGCATTGAAAACAAAGCAAAACACACCGGGTAAGCTGTTTCAGACTTTATCATATTTTTTGTGAGTTTTTTAGGGAATATTGTTGTCTAAATTTTGATTTAATTTTAACTCCATACAAACTCGTAAATCACGCTTGCATGGTAACCTGTGTCACATACGCTTTGGTGACCTGTGATCAGACTGCACAGTGGCACACTCTCTGTTGACCATTTCTTTACCATTCCGTTCATCCATTTCTTTAGTCCTGGCATCTCTATCAACTTCATCCATTTCTTTAGTCCTGGCATCTCTATCAACTTCATCCATTTTAGCAATGTATCTGTAACAATCAATAATAATAATAAAAAATATTATTTCACCCATGAAACACAACTACTATTTTTGTTCCAATTAGTGACCAAGTTAACTTCAACTGTTACAACTCCCTCAAATAGCTTTTATCATCAAAGGTTTAGTGAGATAAATCCATTATGACCATTTGTTTTAATTAAGGGGGCATTTAGAGGTTCGTTGGTCACCCTATGTACCAGTGGGCAAATAAGCAACCTCTGATCTGTGAACATCTGTCTGATAGACCCTTATCACTTGGCAGCTATGTTGACTCTCGAGGGAATAAAAAGCTTTGTTTTTGCACGGCAAGCCTCAGCCAGACGCAAATTTAGTCCGAGGCTTGCCATGCAAAAGCAAAGCTTTTTATTCTCCTGAGACTCAACATCGCTGCTGTGTGAGAAAGGTCTATTCAAAGATCTGCCTCTGTTCAATGCACAAACCTTAATTGGACAAATAAATTGAAAATTACCAGTATGTAAAAATTGTATGTTAAGTTCATTGTTTCAGTCTCCAGGCAATTATTTTTCTTTTTGTTCTAACTGGCTATCAAACTGACTTAAGCATTAGCTCTGGCATTAACTAGTGGAGATTGGGGCTCTTTCTTGATATATTATCAACAACCATTGTTTAGCATTTCTATGAATATTCCATAAAACTACTCAACACAAAAGAAAAAATTATCGTATGAATGGATCAAAAGAACAATGAATTGTTGTATTTCATTTTCGTTGTTGAAATATCTTAAAGCTCCCAGATTGGGAGCCCATGAGATTTTGTTGTGTGGAACACGTTTTCCAGAGGGGCTAAAGATTAACCAATACCTTTTAGTCAAAATACCCAACGTGTTGTCCAAAGGGTACCAATTCGCTCACTTATACCTTTACATAGGGCATCGATTGAAGGAACCTCTGATTACAGGTTAATTAGGGGAAGATATGCGTTTACAAACATCCATACACGTGCAAAATTAAAGCCAGCCATGCGTTAAACAGATGAAATCTTTTTTTTCCTTTTCAATGGCTTTCAGTAATTTGACAGTGAAGTGAACTGATGGTGTATGCATGTAGTTCCCCATGCATCCCTCTTGTTATTTGGGCATACAAAAACAGCGATTGAAAAAGGCTGGCCAGCTTTTACCCTTTTGTCTAACATTGACACATCTCTGCATAGACTGCTGCTGACGCATTTTACGTTTAATATTTAGGAAGTCTGAGACTACTGAGAGCTAGAAATTATCAAAGTAACACAACTTAAAGGAAGAAACATTGAACGTAGCCGCTTCAACATGACCATAACCACCTACCTAGCGTGTTTTTCAAAATCTTGAATGAAATTTGCGAGTGTTACTGCACGAATTATCCGTCACGTGAAAACAGGGAAAAATAAAGCGAAAGAAACTCTTCCGTCCCCAGGGACCTCCCCATGTTTTAAAATGACGTCCTTGCCATCTCAAGCATCTTGAGAGATTTCAAAGTCGGAGTGAAAAGACTTGCCGCATGTTAACTTTAACTACTTACTGTACAAGTTATTCTAAAAACTTTCTGTCACGAAAGTTGTGGGGAGCCAAAGAAGAAGGAAAAAATTCTTAATTCCCTTTCATGCCGTCTCCCCACCCCACCCATGCTATCTTATGGCTTGGTAGCCATTCCTTCCTTCACTTTCCGCGAAGACAGGATGGACGGCAGCGTGGAGAAGGCCACCAGTTTTGTTCAAAAGCCACAGACAATTCTTAGGTTTATTTCCATTGTAAGTACTTATTAGATTATACTTTGTCTTAGGTCGCACGAACTGCACGATGTCATTTATAACTTAGCTAAGACTTGCATGTAAGTTACGTTCTGGCCACTCAGAAATTGCAACCTCAGCTATAGTCTTGTTTAGCATATTCCTGCTTATAAATTAAGCTTCAGCCTAAGTATACGACCTAAATGAAGTTGTTTGTTGCGTAAAGGACAGTTTTAGAATATTGTGCTACTAATGATTGGCCGAATATTATAGTAATCATGAAATGGTAACGAGTTTTTTAGCCTTAAATGTAACCTTAAAAAGTTCGGTTTCCCTTTTGTTATACGTGTAAAGCGTAATATTTACGTGTTAGTTTACATGTCGAGCTTATCGCCTCTTTTAGCTTCTTTTACGCTGGTCGTAACGGGGAATACAATCTGCAACTTCACTGAGGAATTTAGCTACTTTCATGTTTGGAAAGAAGCCTTGTCTTGATAAACCCGTATGATTTCCTGTCATTGGGCTTGTTCTACACCATCTTTGACACAGATCTATGGTGGCCCAGCATTATCAGTTGATTTTTTTGCAACGAAAGCTGAACACCTATGTTGAATTTGATTATCATAATCGATTTCATTTCAAATTTAATTTAAAATGTTTACTGAATCTTTATTTTACTTTTAATTTCACTTCTGTTTTCGGAGTGAAATTGATTTTCAAACCAAAAATCAATCAAAACGTGCAAAGCTTTTTAAAAGTCAATTTAGAATGCTAACATATTCGAGAAAAGAAAAAATATTCCTAACAACTACTGAAGTAACGAAACAGAAAAAAAAAATTGATCGGCCGAACGGACCAGCGTTATCATCTCACGCGGAAACGGCTGGGACCTAGCCTCGTTTTCCAAGATGGCGGCAATGCTAGATTTTCTCACGAGACTTTACAGTCAGTAGGGATCCGGCGTTCGTTTCCTCTGTTTGCATATTGGTATCGGCTCTTCGTGACAATAATAACCTTGTGTAATTTGATTTCAACTGGAAATGAAACGGAGAAAAGACGAAAAGGAAAAGTGGGAAGATTTCGAGGCACGAGTGGGCATGAAGCGATCGGGTGGAGGTGAGCGGAAGAAGGGAGCGAATGCTAAGACAGTACCGAACGACATTTTAGTGCAGCGTATGTCCAGCACCGCTTCAGGCAGACTTAAAAAGTTTGAACCCTTAGATACTCGGGATTTCGTTCCCTTTGGTGACTATGATGAGCTGACAATTGAAAATATTAAAGAAGCTTGCGAGAAGTATTATCAGGTCCCGGAGGGATCTTGCGATATTCTGGCATCTGACAGGGGACCTTCCTGCACCAAGCTCGAGCAGATCAAAGGTAAAAAAGTCTATTTTATTCGTTTTCTTCCACCAACGTCCACTGACGTTGCCCCAAAATTGGGACAGCCATCGTTTGAGGACTGTTTTGAACCAGCTAAGGTGACTAGGTCCGTACCAAGTCCAGTGAAAACGTCTGGAAATCTGCCTGCCTTGCATTCCGTGGTTTTTCCCAAGTCAGTGTCAGTGACTGACCTTCTGAAAGCTGGAAAACTCGTCAAGCCACCAGCAACAAATGTCACGGCGTTAGATCTGGAGAGTTTTGATGTCGCAGAAATGAACTGGGTTAAATGTGGTTCACTTACACTCGAAATTGAAGAAACAAGATTTGCGCATGGAGCATTTAGAGATGCATTTCATGCTACTACCACCGGCAAAGATGTTCCAAACACCGCATGGGTGGTAAAACAGTACCAAGAGAAAGCAGCAAAGGTCATTAATGATGATCTGGGTATGTCATTAGAAGGTCATACAAGAAAGCAAGTACAAATGAATGCGGTAGCTAGGCACTTAACCAAACGATTTGCGAAAAATGTACCACCTGAATTTGGTGGTACGTTTGAGTATGTTAAAGTGTTTTATTCTGTGTTTAACAAGCTACCAGTTACCGTTGAAGAGTTTGTACAAGGTGAATTTCATAAATATGTAAACAATAATGGTTTGTGCATCCCTTCCCCACAAGAGGAATTTGATGAAATTTATGCTAAGGCGCAATGCCTTGTACATTACAGCTATCAGATATCTGAAGGGAAGCTTATGCTGCTTGATATCCAGGGTTCCTCTTATAAGTTATATGATCCTGAAATTGCAACGACAGATCTTTTTGGTAATGATGCATCATTAGGTTCAAAGGAGCTCAACTTTTGTGCCGGCAACCTTTCCTGTATTGCAATTGACGAGTATAAAACAAAGCACACCTGTAATAAGTATTGTGATATGATGTCTCTGGAAATTTTTGATGGAAATGGTGTTTAATATTTGAATCTCTATGCACTGGTTATTATTTTGTTAACAGGTGAAGGACTGCGAGCATAATACAGCCTTGAGAAAAATTGCTAACTTATATCAGGACGTCAATTTGGGTTTGGTTGGATTTTTTATACTTTTTAACAAGTGGCCTCAAATTCAACTGTTAAAAATTATATTCTGATTATGGGAAGTTTGCACTCTTAAGTCACTGTAACCAAAAAACAGTTCTTATAATCTGGTGACAAAACCAAATATGATCAAAGGTCATGAAACACAACCCTTTCATATCTGACTAATTATGGGATGTATTGAAATGTTTTAAGTCATTTAGCATGATTTATGCTCCAGTCCTTTAATTTATTATTTATCAGGCTAGTCATGTATTGAACTTCCCCACCTAAAGTGTCCCTTGTTGTTAAGGAAGATTTGCCATTTTGGTACTAGTTGGGTTTTGTTCCACGTTACTCTCTAGAAAGGCTGCTACGCCAAGAATATTATATATTGGCACAAGAGCTGTAAGTTGTGGCTCTTCTTCTTATAGGTTACAGAGTGAGGGTCATGAAAATAGTTAAGCTTTATTTATGGCTTACATTGTTTTTATCGCTTGTGAGCATCGTTTTTGACAGTCGTTGCTGTTTCAGTATCATTTTCCGACTGTATTTAGTTTTTATTTATGAATTTCCATAATTTTAACTAGCGTTCCACCTTCCCAGTTTGGAAGGTTAGAACTATGTAGTCACATTTTGTCACTGTTTTCAGAAAGATGTCTTTTCAGGTTACATGCAGTGAAAATGCATTTTTTTAACATAATCAAATGGTCAGTTGACAGTTTCAGTTGTTGCTTGTAGTATTGATTACACTTACCTTGAATGAATTAAACTCATGGTTGTTTTTCATGTTGTGTCCTGTTTTCACCCTGCTATTTAATTTATAACATTTGAAATAAAACTGGAAAAAAAAATACTTGTCCTGGAGCCACATAATGTTGTCTGTTTTCAGACACCACTTATTACAAAGAATACAACCAATCTACTTGCTACTTTTTCCAGCTTTCAATGGCTATGCTGTTGGTAGTCCAGTACTTCCTGTATGAGTCAATTCAACATCAGTTTAGGTGAGTTTCACACTTCATTTTCAACAGGAACACTAAAAATGAACATTCTATACCAATAACTTAATTATCTGTGTTTGATCATAGCAAGCAACTATTGGGTTTCAAAACTAAAAGGCAATAATCATGTTCTGGATATTTTGAGATACGAAAAGCCGTTCTTGTGAATGCTTCTGGTTGTAGTGATTTTCTTGTATGGCAGTCCACCAGGTTCACTTTCAAATCCAGAAATAGTAAAATTTACATTATATGGGATTTATTTCACATCTTAAAGGAACTTGATGTTTCTCCTGAGAAACCTAAAGGCTTCAATTGCATTTTTTGATTCAACTCTTTCTGGATTGGAAAGTAGTTGCAGACATTCCCTCCTCACTCTTGGGTCAATAAAGTCAAACACATCTCCATCCATTACCCCTGACAACTCGGCCACCTCCTTCAACTCATCCTTGTGCAATGGGATTCCCATGTTGGTGCCTCCATACTGTTCAGGGAAAGAAAATATATGGTCTGGTACCCCAGCTGGAATTTCCAACTGATCCTGTCCTCGAATTCTGTGAGAATTCCAGTACCTAACAAATATGTCACACTCTCGTTGGACAACTGGTATAAACACATAAGCAAGCAGTTGTCTATCGAGTGCACTGTGTGGTTCATATTCTCTTCCTCTTAAAAGTATTGTCAATTGTTCTTTAAAGAACTTTTCTAGTCGTTCATGAAGTTCATGCCACCATCTCTCGATCTTGTTGCTTGTTGAGGGACCATAAATTATTGCATCAGTGGGATCATTCATGTCTTCGTGCTTGTTTAGTAGATAGACGTGAATTGTGGCCATTTTACCAGTTTCCGTTCCTCTGTCAACTCTGAGGTTTCTCGGAAGCATCTCTGCTTCGAATAGGTACTGAAGGTACATCTTGCCTACAACTAAAGGATTTGAGTTCGAGTGGCACACAAACAAGAAGAGGATTTTGCGAGAAAACGTGTCAATACAGCCATATACACCAAGAGGAAAGGTCGAATTTTGATAACCGCATAGTTTATCATGCCCATCTAAGGAAGCTACCCATAAAGGCCCTTCGGATGTAAACTGACCCTTGGGCTTTTTCTTTTTTCTTTGAAGGCTTCTTGCCTCGAGTCCTTCCGGGTCTAATTCTGCAATCATGTTGTAAACAAGATGACGTGGTACCTGAACATTGTGCTCTGTTCTAAGCTTCTGATTCATTGCTCTGTACCCTAGTAGTCGCCCCGGTCCCTCCAATTCTTTTTGCACCGCATCCGCCACTACTGTAAGTGGAGTGTCGTAATCTATGTAATGAATACCAAAGTGACGAAGACGTTGGTCGAGGGTTGCAAGACTCCACTTATATTGGGGAAAATCTCGCTGCATAAAATCAAGAACTTCTGATCTCTTTAGATTTTGGCTAACGTACGTCTTTAAGTCATTTTCCATCTGATTATCCTCTTTCCATTCACTCTTAGAGGCCATGTTGAAGTATCGCAATCCACAGAGTTCGACATTTATGCATTGCCACCATCTTGGAAAACAAGGCTAGGTCCCAGTCGTTTCCGCGTGAGATGATAACGCTGGTCCGTTCGGCCGATCAAATTTTTTTTTTCTGTTTCGTTACTTCAGTAGTTGTTAGGAATATTTTTTCTTTTCTCGAATATGTTAGCATTCTAAATTGACTTTTAAAAAGCTTTACACGTTTTGATTGATTTTTGGTTTGAAAATCAATTTCACTCCGAAAACAGAAGTGAAATTAAAAGTAAAATAAAGATTCAGTAAACATTTTAAATTAAATTTGAAATGAAATCGATTATGATAATCAAATTCAACATAGGTGTTCAGCTTTCGTTGCAAAAAAATCAACTGATAATGCTGGGCCACCATACAGATCTACTGCTCATCTGAATGTGTTTTGTTCAAGAAATTACACATACCGGAATAACGGAATGAATGTCACCCAGGACACCCAAAGTTTTTTTTTTTTTAAGTAAATGCTCCCCTCCCCACTCTGCCTCCAGGCACACACCCCACCCCTTCTGATATTCCTTGCTTGCAAAATACACCCCTATTGCCTCTGGAAAACTTCATTTAGGTAAAATACCCTGAAAAATAAACTGCCTTCTGTGACCATTTCAGGATCAATCATTAGATCATAATTTTAGAGACTTGATGGTAGATCCTTTAAAGTGTATATGACAGCTTTTTTTTATTTTCTTGATCAAATCATGGTGTGTTCTTGTATGAAAATTGAAATTAAAATTCCTCATCAATTTTTCTTCCCTGCATTTGAGGCATACAAAACATGGAATTTCACTTTCAATGGGATACATTACCATGCAGGGATAATTTAGCTGTGATGACAATACAGGATCGCTTTCATTGTTTCTTTATTCATCAGTTGTTTCTCTGTGAGCATTCAACATTCCCAGTCATAATTTCATCCACGCGGTTTTCTTCCTCCACACATGAAAAAACAACGGAGGAACAGAGAAACCATGAAGCTAGTGTAATAAAGTGATCCTGTATTGAAGTCATAGCCCTACTATCCTGTCTCCTGTTTTGTATGGTATTGACTTGGGAGTGAAATGTCACATTTTTATACGTCTCAAACCTAAAAACAAAAATTAAGTGGGAAATTTTTTTTAATTTCCTACAAGAATGGTTTGAAGATTTGATCAAGTCATAGACACTTTAAGGCAAATAAAAAAAATATGTTTTTCAACTGAAGTATAGTATGATACAGTAGAAACCCAGCGACTTGAATCTCTAAGAAGGAACAAAAACTATAAATGAGATGTGAAATGGTGCGGATGTAATACAAGGGTTAAATTTCTAATCACAGATGATGTAGCAAATACAGGGTACATTCTGTTTGAGTCAACAAAGAAGTTCAGGTTGTTGGCAGTTGAAATTGTTGAGATTCTAGAAAAGCATTTTGTTGCATCAAACTCTGTTATCATTTTAGAGTTTGGTATAATTTAAGGTGGAAACTCGAGAAGTTGAAAGAATAGAATAAGAAGAGTTTTTATGGAAGAAGAGGGTGTTTTAAATCCTGAGTCACAGTAACTGTTGTAATTGGTTTTTTCTGTTAATCTGGTTAATTATTTGTAATTGTCAAGGTTTGATTAAACAGTTCAGATTGTTCATGAAAGCTAATGATTGAAATAAAAGAGATTAAAAAAAAACATAAATTTTGATTTTTTGCGGAAAAAATACAGGAAACAGTCAATCAGTTTTTATTTCAATAGAGAAAAGTATGTGTAAGTCATTTATGGTGTAGTAAAAGAATGCAAATTATTGTTCATCTTTTAGATATTTGCCATAGTTGTGTTTGGCTGTATTTCTGCCGGTGGCTATGATCCGGACAATGGTATTTGCCTCTTTAATGCAAAAGCTGGTGCCTGTCATTATGGTATTGGTATTGGTGTGATTGCATTCCTGGGCTGCATAGCGTTCCTCGCCATTGATGTGCAGTTTGACTCCATTGACAATCCAGACACGAAGAAATACATCACCTTGGCTGATTTAGCGTTTTCGGCATTATGGTGCTTCCTATGGTTCATTGGTTTTTGCTATCTTGCGGATATGTGGAGAAAACAAAATAAGGATCCTTTCTCAACATCACAGGTCAACAACTGTCAAGCTGCTATTGCATTCTCATTTTTTTCCATTATTACGTGGGTAAGTTTGTTCATTCTTGTGTATCTTTAGTGTTCAGCAGTAGTAATCCTGAGGGTTCTTGTTAGGAGCTGGTAACACGTTATTTTTACAGTCTATTCATGTTTTTTTCCTGGCTATTGTAAAAAAAAATGTTTGTGAAATTATTGAAACCACCTTCATAATTCATCATATTTTTAATTAAAAAACTTATCCTTGTTTTGGGAATTTCCTTCCCATAAGTAATGTTAAAGCATCCAACAACAACAACAACAATACTTTATTTTACCCCATAATTATTACAACAGAAAATATAAATATATACATACAATAGATGATAGGGGTGCTGGGTGCCCGAAATAACCAGATAATATCATTTTGAAAATCCATCGCCTGTAAAGAAATCGCCCTTGGTTTGAGCATTTTCTTTTGTTAAGACAATCCTGACTCCAAGCTCTGTCATATTTGGTGTTCATTGTTCCCACAGCCATCAAGATGCTATTGCAAATGTATAACCTCCTTTTACAAATCTTAACAAGAACCCTGGTCACCAACCACACACACCCTAATGCAAATCATTCAAGGCAGATGTCAGAGACAACTTCTTGTTGTGTGAATTAAAAGGCTGTCATGTACAGCACAATTTTTTTTAAATTGTTTGCTACAACAGACACCTGCCATCCTCAGATCTCTATTTTATTAAATTAGACACATCTTCTCCAATACAAATTTATTAGTCTGTGCTAAAACTTAATAGTCCTTTCACTGTTTCTTTGTTTGTCATGCACAGAGCACCTTTGTCAAGTTCATTAAGAGTCCAGGCCTTTAATTCTTGTTCTCTTTTCCTTCAAGCTGGTCACCCTTCCCCTGACATGGTGACTTTATGGGAAAAGTTTAACAGATCATAGCATACTCTGTTCTGGTGTCCATGTGTGTGGAGACAAAATAGACCAATCCAAGTGCCTTACTAATTTAAACATGCAGTAATGTTAATCTTGTAATCTCCATGCAACTTTACGTCTGACTGCTTTGTATGCTGAGCTTTAAGATCAAAGTTCAGTAGGTTTTCCTTTGTCATTGTATGGAAAATACATTCCTAATATTCTTGGTTTCCTGGGATTTCAGTTAGTCTACCATCAAATGAATTTTAAATTTTGGATGCAAATATTTCGTTAAGCACTAAAAAGGCAACAATAAATTTATTATTATTAATTTTACAAAGAGCAGTCTTTCCTTGGCACTGAATCATTCAAGTATTTTTTATTTTGGTTTCTTTATGCTCATTCCTTCACGATGTTACTTTTCAGGCTGGTCTGAGTGTGATAGCATTCACCAAGTACCGTCGCCTGCTGACAGAGTTTGAGTATTCCAGAGATAATCTATCAGGTGACACTTACTCATCACCTTACGCTTCCTTTCCTGCCTCGCAAGAGCAAGGAGATCCATACCAAGCCAAACCTTTCTCTGATCAGCCAGCTGACAGTGTTCCGGGTGAAGATAACTCTCACAATTATGCCCCTCCACCATATTAATTGTGGAGTTTAATCAGGAGTCATTTGTACTTTGGCTTTGTCTCTAGCTTGTGATTTGCCAGTAAACTACAAGGCAGTTTTTTGGACATAATATTATATAGACACTTACAATTGCTGAATTTGGCTTTCGAGACGTAGCTAGGTGATTTTTACTGACTGCTGCTGCAAACATAGTTATTCTTGTTTCAGACAAGTTAAAGGTTGGATTGTTTTGTAGTCTAATTAAAATCATGATCATTAATGGTCTGACTTTTAGGCCCAATTCCCACTGCTCACTTGCATCCAAATTTTGCTTGTCTTGTAAGAGAGGCACAAGCCATTTAATTTTCCAAAGAGCAGTTTGTAATTAAGCCTATTTTGGTTTTGGTATCTGTTATTCTTATTAGTTGTGGCAATTTTGTTTTGATTATTTTGTTGTCAAAAGTATCCTTCTGTAGCCTCCCTCACAGATGCTTATTTGGTTCATCATGTAATCCTTCCTCCCCAATGAGGAGGAAAGATTGTGTGACAAGCCAAAACAGTATCTACGAGGGAGGCTAATCCTTCTGAGGAGTTAGACAAGTGAGTGTTTGGTTAGTTCTTATTGTTTCAGGGTTAGACACAAGGGTGGCAAATAATATATATCTTTTAAATAATCCAAACACAACAATTATTACTCCTAAGAACTGAAGGGAAGCCTGATATACAATATCCTGGAACTCTCCAGTGATGAAGCTGAAATCTTTTGTAGAGCTTGCCTTTGGGTAAACCACAATCTTGTGATGGTTGGTTTGTGCGAATGTTATGGATTCTTATAAGTAATAGGCCAACTGCCAATGGGCTCTTGGTGGAATAATTTTGGTATTTTTCTTTGTGAGTGTAAAAGGTGTTGGAAGATATGTCTGTGAAAGCTTTGTAGGCAGTACAAGTTTCTGATACACAAATTCAACCAAGAGGAGCAAATATACCCACAATTTTTGCAACAACATAGAAGGACTGAAGGGACAAGTACTATCCTCTTCCATTTGTTTCAAAAAACTTTTTTTAAATCAGCTTGAACTAACCTGATCGGGTTGACAGTCCATCCAGCCGATTTCACTTAATACGAGAATACTCAAACTTAGTCGAGTTTCTTCTCTTCATTTTATAAATTAAAATGATTTACACTTTTAATTATAGCCAAATAGCCCATTTCCAGGTTGCTTTGAACCCCAGCATGAAAGCCACGCTTTGTGCATAGTTTTTATTATGAAAATTAGTTTTCATTGATATGCCACAAAGTAAATTTCCATATGAAAAGCTTTGCACTAATTAGCTTCACTTTCATATTATGAAATAATCAGGTTCAAAGAATGGCCTATTGGATAACTTACCAGATTCTAGTCCTCACATATTCATTACTTCAATAGGTTGTGGAACCAGTTGTAACCTCAATTCATGTTTGTGCAAAGAAATGAGCATGTTAGCACTTTCATTTTTAAAAGTTCAGAATGTGTTGCACAGCTTCTTTATGTCTGCACGCGATGTTGAAATTGGCTGTAACAATTTCAAGTTAATCGATGCAAGGAGTTTTGTTATTAGTAACATAGTGATTGATAACTTGACCTACTCATAACTGTTACGATGTTTGATGTGCATTTCTAGGGTCTTAATAAAAGAGATAAATACATATAGTTTTAAAGTGTGTATATAAGTCTGACTTTTCATAAATACAGTATTAGCTTTTGGCTGAATTTTGTACAATCATCAGTGTTTTATCAAGGAGCAGTTTACTCCCTTTGTATTTTAGAGCAAAACGGAGGCCCATAGTAGGTACCACAATATTTCATTTCATGAAGAGAAGCAGGCCTAGCACTTAAGAGTGCCCCTCCCCCCAGCTTCCCGGAAGTTTTGGATATGCCACTTTATTTGTCTGTTTAGCTATCTGTTCAAAAAGTTAAGATCCTGTTAATAACCACAACTTGAACTCCATACAACAAGATGCCCCTCTAATGGCATTACACGGAATGCTTAATGTAGCCCCAATTATTCCCCATTGTATGTTTCGCAGATATTTAAAAAATATCCTCCCTTGGCCATTGAAATAATTGTCTGAATGGTTTTATTCAGATATATTGCGTGATACTTATCGTTGCGTTACTAGGAATCATACCAGAAATAACTATGCAATAACGTCATGACCCCGCTTAACTGGTCTGGCCTCCTCTAGCTCTAATCCCTCGCGTTGATCATTCGATCTGTTTATTGAAGCGGATTTTCTTTGCTGTGAACTCTCCCAATTTCCGCCGTTTCAACTGTCGAGTACTACCTAGAAGTTATTATTTCGATTTACTGCTTGAAAAAGGTTGGTTTTCTCTCTGAAAACGGCAGATCCGGAGTCTTAAATTCAGACATGTGGCCGCCATTGAACGAAAACAACTTTTCCAAATGATGATTTGCTTTGACGTCACACACACCAGTAGAGATGAGTGGGTCCCCTCCCTCGTAATATACGCGCAGATAATGGAGTTTGATTGGGCCGCTTTTGTTCAAGACCGATCAAAACAATAGATCCCTTCTGGGAGAGGGAAGAATTTAATCTAGTTTTAATGAATAAATCAAATGATGATTTGACGTCACACAGAAGTGATGAGTGGGTCCCCTCTCTCGTGATATGTGCCTGAAAAATAGATTTTGATTGGACCGCTTCTGTTGAAGACAATCAGAACAATATATCCTTACTAGGGGAGGACAGAGTTTAATGCATAAATTAATGTGCACATTTATGACACCGATGAAGAAAAAGATACCCGACCGAAACCTAGACACGTCATGCCCTGTGGGCATTCCGTGTAATTATTTTAGTATTTTGTTCACTTTTGGCTTTGAAGTTTCTCCTTGAATTACTTTGTTATCACTTCTTTAATGAGACCATGTTATACAGAGTATTGTTCAGTTTTAATATACAAACACAAATGTCCAGACCTTATTGCCCAGCTCTCACAGGTTGAACACTGAGATCTGACCAGTGTGCATTCTGGGTAGGGCAAAGCTAATGAGGTGACTGCAAGACACACCCTGTGTAAGAACATCTGGACAACAAACAGTAAGGCAGGACTTGGTGGGGAATAAAATTAAAGTGAAATCTTTAATGGTCCTAGGTGTGTAGAGCATAGTCTGAACATGGATATAATGTAGGATTATATGACTAGAAAGTAGCAAATTTATACAGCAACATTGTTGAAACTGGCATGGGAAATAACGAGGAGAAAAGAAATAGAACACAACCTTGAAACAGATGCAGTGGAGCCCTTAGGTATAGCTTTGCAGGAGCCCACAAAAAATATGCTCCTGTGTGTACCAGTTGTTGTAACCTGTTTGTGTTACTCAGTAACTGCCTGTGGCTCCAGAGGACTGGTGAATTAATTAGCGGCTCAATAGCTTTGGGCAGAGCGCTGGTAGGCAAATCACTACCAGAGAACCTGCTTTAATACCCAGTTGAAAATTTTATACGCTTTTCTGGAAACACAGATAAACAAATCTAGTCAGAAAAGAAAAATCAGAAATAAATTTCGCTTTCCATCTAGACTGAAAAGTTCTCCTACTATGTTACTGTTTATGCATTGACCGCTCAGACCTGGCAACTCTCCCAGTTTTCCCGGGACTCTCCGAGTTTTTCATGAAATCTCCCTGTCTTCTGGTTAGAGCACCAAATCTCCCAGGAAATACATACCGTTTCCTTCTTCAAACATCTTCATTAATTTCGTTATTTTCGAGATGTCAAAAAGGAAAACAAAAGAAGAAGTATATCTATTTTTCTTATTTGAGCTGTGCCCGATCGGACAACGTAAAACAGAGCAATCAAATTTATATATATTGAACGACCTTGATTCCACGTCCCTCTGAGCCCTTCTCTGTCTGCCCCCCCCCCCCTCCCACTCCCCTGCTGCTCCTCAAGATTTCTAGACGTCTCCAGATTTTTGTACTCCGGGGGTTGGCAGGTATGGCTCACTTGAATATTTGAAGGCTGTTTTAATATCAATAATTGTCCATTTGTGTATGTGCGATTGCATTGACCTTGAAGGAAGTATCACAAAATTATAGTTCCGGGAAACACTTTGTTGTTGTTTTTTTTTTTTTGGCATGTTTATGAGTGTAGGTGATCTGATAACATCACAGAAAAGTCTTGGATGATGACGTCAAAATATTGGTATCGATATCGAAAAAATGCCAAATATCGGTAAATATCGTACTCGTATCGGATCGATTTGAAAAAAACTGGTATCGAACTCTCATTCGTGTTCCCATTCTTTTTGAGGCGTAGACTGCGATGAGGAAGGCCGCTATGGCTGGCGGCAAGTTCCGGGATGCGTGCTACGACTGATTTGCTGCATTGTTGTACCTTCTTTTTCTCTAGTAGCTTCACAAGGTATGTATAAAATATTTCCATTTCTAAGGAAGATTCTAGCAACTCTCCAAAGAATTGAATGCAACAAAAATTCGGTTGGTTGGATCGAAACAAAACCACCCCACATCTGATGATCAATCTTTTTGAGAGAGAAGGGATGAACTGACTTTAACTAACTGGCTTTGCCCGGGTATACCAAAGGTTGAACAATAGAGTACACGGAAACAATAGATCACAAACAAACAAAATACCTTAATCCTTTGTGTAGCAAAGTGACAGAGCACGGAAGCTTTTATGTGCGTCGGCCAATTCCCCATCCCCCAGGGCATTCAAATGAACTTTTGAAGATTGGCTTGTTCAAATTCCTGCCTACTGCTGGGGTCAAAAAGCTGCTCGAAGCCCTTACTTTTAAGTGCTCGAGGGCCTTTCCTCAAAGACATGTTTTCAGCATCGACCAATTAATCACTCAATCAATCAATCAATCAATCAATCACTGTTCATGCTTTACAGACAGGGGACATATAAAAAAAATCTTTGAAGTTGTTTTGAATGAGCCATTTGTATGCAAAGGTGAAATCCTGCTCTTGAAAAACTTCTCAAGTCTGTGAAACTAGGAAAAATTCCACTAGTCCAAGTGAAAAAATTAAGTTCAAATTCCCCACTCCCCAGGCACGGTACACGGTCAAATGTCTGGGATTATGCCCAGGGTGGCAGGTGGCATGGGGAGGGGTGGGGGGGGGGGGAAGGTAGAGGCGTTGAAGGGTCAAAGTGATCGGTACCTCACCTATCTTCCTCAACATGCATTAATTAAGTGCACACAGTTAAATGCTATAATTACAGGGTTACAGGTAAAATTTTGGAGACTGATATCCTACTATAGATCAAAACTCTCTGATTTCTATACCCTATACCTGTCCTAAGCCAGCTTAGGACATCAGTTAGGCCACCAGTTAACTGAGCTTGAATTTCACTGATAGACTTGCTTGCAAAATAGATGTGTATTGTCAGCATAAAGCTCAACACTACAACCTTGAACAGCCAAGGGTAGATCATTTATGTAGATAATAAAGAGTAAAGGACCGATTACGCTACCCTGAGGGACCCCAAAAGGTATAGGCTGGGGTTCAGACAAGAGCCCATTAACGCAAGCACTTTGAGTGCATGTAGTTAAATAGGACCTAAACCATTGGACAGCAGAGCGATTCATTCCTAGTAAAGCTAACTTATCTAGCATGATGCTATGATCTAAGGTGTCAAAGGCCTTACTTAGGTCTAAAAACATAAGGCCAGTTAATAGTTCTTTGTCAATGTTTTCAAGCAGAGTGTTTGTCATGTGCGTGAGGCATGTGGATGTTGAATGAAATGGGCGGAAGCCAGATTGGAGAGGAGAAAGAAGCTTATGCTCCTGTAAATAAGTGTAGACCATACGGTGGACAGCCCGTTCAAGTATCTTGGAGAAGACGGGAAGTACTGAGATTGGACGATTTCGATCCAGCTTTATGAATCGGCATTACAAGCATGTTTCCAATCAGCTGGTAGCGTTCCTTCATTGATTGTTCTGTTCATAAGTAGGGTTAGGGGTTTCGCCAGGGCTTCAGCCCCATCCTTTAGAAGTCGCACAGGAATATCAGGTAGACCAGATGATTTCTTGGAGTTCAGTGATTCCAGTTGTTTGTAAACAAAATCCACTGTTACTTGTGACAAACTAAATTGTGCACCTGTTAGTAGTTGAGGAGAGCAGGTGGTTGGGACCACTGGCGCTGGTTCAAATATCTTGGGGTCCTGCTAGACAACACTCTATCTTGCAAGGACCACATAGAATATATTGGTATATTGGTAACAAGATCTCGTCAAGATGAGATGTTCTGCGTCAAGTGCGTAAAGTTCTCCCCAAGCCAACTTGCCTAATGCTCTACAATACTATAGTTTTGCCATTATTTGATTACTGTTCACCTGTCTGGGACAGTTATGGAGCTGGGAGCAAAGATTACCTAGATAAGCTAAATAGACGTGCTGCATGCATTATTGAAGGTTGATCAGTCGGGGCTGAGGAGTTAAAATCAACACTTGTTTGGCTCAACCTACAAGCGCGCAGAAATTATCTCAAATGCCTTTTAGTCCATAAATGTCTTCACGGAATAGGGCCTTCGTACTTACCTTCATAGTTTAGGCATGCGCACCTTTACCATGGCTATAACACCAGAAGCCGTGATTTGTTGCGCCCTCCCTTCGCAAAAACTGCTAAGTATCAGGGGAACTTAGAATAAACAGCGCTCAAACTTACAACACCATCCCGAGAACCATTAGACAGGTAGAGGCATTCTGTGAATTTAAAACCAAACTTAAGTGCCATCTTAAGCAGTAACACCTGCGGTACATGCTGCATTTATAACTTAATTATTTGTCTATGTTTCAATGTTTTGTCTTGTGCTGTGTCAGAGCTCCATTTAAACTAGCTAGAGCTGCTAAATTGGATGCCCCTGGATAAATATTGAATTAAATAAAAAATAAATCCCAGACTGCTTGAAGAACAGGCCTTTTTCACAGTGGGACATACTTATATAACATATATATGGTTCGAGTAGCTGCCTGTATCCCCCACCACCCAGGGGAAGCCCAAAGGAGGTGCGAAAGGAAGTGGAATTCCAGGGTGGTGTGAGTGGGGAAATAGAAAAATCTATTTTTGCAATGAAACATTTTAGTAAAAAGAGGTGAGGAAGTGGAAAGTTCAGACCCCATGCACTTCCCCCACCCACACCATATGGCTCATTTGTAGCTTTTAAAACTGATGTTTTCTATCTCTTTCAGGGTAAAGTATCTTTAACGAAACATGAAAATGTTTTACACATCACTTGAACCAATCTTGTTCCATGATGATGACAGGAACAATCAAAATTCAGATTTTGAACTATCACATTCGCTGGAATCTATAATTAACCAGTTGGAAGACAATGAGCCATCTTGTGTTGTTATTTACGGTGAACCTGGCTGTGGAAGGACAACACTTCTGCACAAGATTTGTAATAAACTCCTTGAAAGCAGGCTAACAAACAGTGAAATATTTGGTTTGAGAGTGAGAGCGGGATGCTCTGTGCAGTCTCTGTGGAATTTTCTGAGTGAGATTTCAAAGGAAAGGCAAGACAAAGATACTGCTTCATTACTTTTGCAATCAAGTGCCAAATTAAGCAAGAAATACAGGGCAGTGCAAGCCTTCATTTCATCTAATTTCAAACTAATCTGTGTTGATGATGCTTATTCGGATGATGGAATGGTTTGGTCACACCTTTCACAGGTATTGCATGAAATAAAAGCCCATGTAATTGTCGTCTGTGCAAGAAATGAAGTTCCTCTCCTTCAAGCCACACTGACCGAGCCAACAGTTTTATCTGTGGAATTGAAAGGAATCTGCATGGATTCCTTTAACAAATGCCTTGATCACAAACTTCCTGAGTGGAAATTAAGTGATGAAGAAGAATTGCGGATTTTCAAAACATTGAATGGTAACCCAACATCTCTGAAGATCATTGTCAATGCTGTAGATGAATTTAAACTTCCACCAGAAATTCTTGACTGTAGTTGCCTGTTGTGCTCCGAACATCTTAATGAACAAGACTGTTGCAGTGTTCGTAAGGTGATTCAGCTTTTGCTGGAGCACTTGACAGCCTTTGAGAAGGAAGTATTCAGTCAACTCTGTCAGTTACAAGAAGCCCTGCCCATGACGACTGTGACGGAGGAGATAGAGAGGCTTGTGAGGCTTGGCTTGGTGAATAAAGAAGTCTTTGACACTGGAACAGATGAGGTCATCTATTCAATTTCAGTAGCTTCTTGCATTCAGTTGAGCTCACTGCAACTCTCCTGTGCCTCTGATATTAATGGCGACTGCTCAGAAGGTATGGCACATTTCAGTGTCTTTGATGCGTGGTATGCTCTTCTCTCTGAAAAACTTCATCAACTCATAAGTGATGCTCAGGGAAATGCTTGGCCATTTGTCCCGGAAAAGTGGTAAGAAGACTTATTGATCCATTTTACCTTCAGTTGCTTCTTGACTCTCTAACTTGAGTATGGTAGTAGTTTTAGGATCTTATTAGGCTCCTGTGTACATTTTTCCTCTGTTTTCTACCATGTATATTCTCAATTTTTACCTGGGAGGATCAGTGTTTATGTATTTCAAATTGGCTTGGGTAATGGGGGGGAAGGGGTGGGTGGGTGGGTGAGGAGGCAGTTTGTCAGATATGATAACCTCTTGCATTCAGGCCCTAAGTGGGGACCCCAAAGTGAAGTGTATGCGAGATAGCAGGAGTCTACAAGAAATTCATACCTGCCAAGTCTTCCACTTTTGGCTGGGAGCTCTAAATTTGACTGAATCTCCTGCCACACTCATTTAATCAACCACCTTTTGCAAAGCTGCCAGTCTGCAAGTCAGAGCCAACTCAAAGTACTGTAATCACCCAGAGCCTATAACAAGCATTACACTACTACTTATAGCAAGTGATTTCCGTCATTGGTAAGCATATTTCAGTTCATATATGTAAGTGTAAATTAGCACTGCACATTATTTAATTTCTTTTAAATGTTGTTGTTAATGCAACATACTGTCTTCATCATTCTCATCCAAACTCTTGTCAGAAAATCTAGTCTAAAACAACTTTGAACAAACATTCCTGTCGCCATCTCCTCCCATCCTCATCCCTTTGTCATCCCCCTTCCCCATCCCCCTGGGCAGCTCTCTACATAAATCTCCAGCCACAAAGTCCCAAAGACTTGGGAGCTAGGTAAATGTCTCTATTTCATAAGGTTTGTCCAATTATAAGTATTGTCACTGTTTATTATTCACAGCAAACTAATGATTACTACAAAATTGTGAATAATACAAACAATAATATTATGCAACTGAGACCATTCCTGATTTTGCTGACATGAGCAAAAACTGGTTACATACAATTGCTGGAGAGATCATGGCCTTCCTTGGTTTTGTTTTTTTCATGGGAATTGTAAAGCTACCCAAAATTTCCATGTTCTTCTGCATCAACCCAAGAATTTACCAGGTTGCAGTGGTGTTCTCCAGAAACCAGTTCTTTCAACTTCTGAAGTATTTGCATGTGTCTGTTCTAACTGAACTACCAGCCAGAGATTGTCCTGACTGCAAACTTTTTAGAATAACGCCTGTAATTGACACTCTGAGACGAACATTTCAACAAATATACAACCTGCACTGTGAACAGTCTATATTGATGGTGAAAGATAAGGGTAAGGATAACTTTTTACAAAATAATATGCCAATGAACCTTACAAAAGAGGGATTGAAATACAGTGTCAATGGGATCCAGGCAATGGCTACCTCAGCCAATTTGAAATTTACACAGAGAAAGACAATGCGCATGAAAATCAAACTTTAACTGTGGAAGGTCAGATGCAAACACTGCAGGGTTTAGGTGGGCATGTTGTTACAAAGCTGACTCATTCTCATGGATAACTCTTTCACAGGGATTGAAAAAAAATATTGTTGTGGGATGGTGCATGAAAATCACAGGGGATTTCCTCCTTTCCTTCATTGAATTAAGGAGTAAAACTTGAAACCAGTGGGGGACTCCAAATTCGCTGGGCATGGAAATTTGCTTTTTAATGGAGAGATAAAAGCAAAAGGTAAAAATGTTGCCTTCCTTATTTACTCATTACAGTCCAAACCAATTTTGTAACCTGGTCAAATGAAAACAAAAACATGGCGGGCATAGTAGGGACTTTGAAACAACAGCAATAAACAAAACCAGAGGGTATGATAAATTAATGGGCAGTGTGAATTGTCATGATCAACGGGGGGTCAACTGAGGTCGCACAGCTTGCAAAGTGTTAACAAGTTAACTTATTTATTTTATTCTTTTTTATATAGGCAGTACATTTCGAATGTTGGAGCTGAAGAGAGGTACAACATAAAAGAGCTGATTACATCTAAGAACTCTGTTGTACCATATTTGACTGAACAAGATATCTTAGAGGTGTGTATTTGCATTGTCCAAAGTAGCTAGAAGCAAAGTGATAATTACGTTTCTATTGATCATATATTTATACTTTTTTTTTTTTTTTTTTTTTTCAACCATCATTTGACAGCCAAAATGAATACAATGCAGTGCAAATAGTATTTTCCAATAACTGTCAAAATTCCCACACAGTGATTGGCTCATAGCTATAGTCCATAAAGAGCACAGACTATAACTTTTTTTTTTGCTTTGGTTTTACATCACTACACTCTGCGATTGGTTGATAAAACTCTCGCCTATTTCTCAACCAATAAGATGTAAAACTAAGACCAATTGTGCCTCGCTCGCACCTATTTTTCCCACGCTTGGCGCCGGTGACATGTAATTGCTTTGAATTCTGATTGGTTCATTGCGTTGTTTGCGTATGTTGTGATTGGCCAAAGTAATTACTTTCATTGGTTTTGGTTTTATGACACTCAGTTGAAACCCGCTCTAATGCAGGTGAGCTTTATTGGGATAAAGACTGTACAGAGACTGTCTGAAGAAAAGGTGTTTGCTGCATTGATTGGCTGATTGATTGATTGATTGATTGATTGATTTGATTGATTGATTGATTGATTGATTGATTGATTGATTGATTGATTGATTGATTGATTTTGTTAAAGGAGTGTTTGTTTCAAGCCGTTAAGGAAAAGATGTATGGAACTGTGGCAGCACTAGTGTTTGTTACGGACAGGTTCACTTATTGGCAAGGAAGTTCCCACACAACTCTACAGCTTGTTGAATACTTAAAGACGCATAGTCCTGGCACACCTATTGCACCTCAGTTGCTCATAAGAAAAGTCAGAGTCATGAAAAATGCTGGAGACCTACACGGTAAATAACATTATGACCTCTGTACCTGATTGTGTTGTGGTTCAATTTTTATTTTCGTTTAATTTTTAAAAATTAAAAACCAGTGGATTTTTTGAAACTGACTAATTTTTTCTCAAACCAGTTTCATTGTTATTTTTGAGAGTGGTTTACTTTTATTGTAACTTTTGTTACATTAGGTCTGTTCTTTGAGAGCATCTGGCAGGTTAAGCTATAGCCAAGCAAATGTTTTGTACTAAATAAATTCAATTTTGTTATTGAATTCATAGTTGTTAAGTTAGTATTTAGGCCAGTAAGCTCTAATCTTGGTATTTAGCCCTGAGCATTTTGGCCTAAGCACTGAATGATGACTTGAACACTGAGCTTAGTTTCAGGGCCAGAGTACTGATTTTAAACGGTTAGCTTTCAGTTAAATTTAGGAAAGTCCATCAGTGCTGATTGATTGGCTCATAAAAATACAAGAACTCACATGTGATTTTCAAGTGAAATTGTAGCCAGTGAAAACAAGAGAATGGCATAAACGGTTTTGGTCTGTTAAAGTTTTCCACCTGAAATGGGTCTAGAAAAAAAAAATTGACTTGTCGTTTTCTGAGTTCTTGCCACTTTGTAAGCATGTGTTTTGCCAATGTATGAAGGCAATGTTGTACCGAACCTTGTTAAAATTTTGAGGGCCTGTATATAGTATATATGTTGGTGGCCATTTATTACTGGTTTCTTACATCAGGTGTTTATCATTTTTCATGTGTGTCAGGTGCTGTGGATGCTCTTGATGAACTTCTTGGGAAAAAGAACCAAGTTGGTGAATGGGTTTACAAAGAAGAGCATGACCATCAACTGGTTAGCGCAGTTTGCATTCAAATCAAAGGCGATATTCAATTCAACCTTGGACAGTGGTTACAAGGGGCAAAGCTTTTGCTTGAATCTCTGATTTTATTCAGGTATGGCCAGAGATGATGACACATGGTGATAACTGTTGTGTAGTATGTTTAAAAAAAACAAGCACATGTGTTTTATTGGGTTTAAAGCCATGAGGCTTTAGACCCGATAAAACGCGTGCTGCAAGATTTTTAAAGGCTTCAATAACATTCCTTGAAAAGCATGTGTCAATAGAGTTCATGACCATTATGCTTTTGTGAACGTTGGAAATTAGCATGCGAGAAAAACAATGCATACTAATGAGGAGTGTTTTATCAGCTGATAAGACACCGCATACTAATAAGGAGGAGGTTTATCGACATGAAGTCACTGCATGTGATGTATTATCGACCATTAATTTTGATAGGTCAATGGGCTTATAAATTGTTAATGAGTTTTTGAAGGCTTAATAAATTAAGTTGATGCGAAATTTTGCCAATTAGTTTTATTTTTATTTATTACTTATCCCAGGTTCATCTAAGACAACTTATCTTCATTTTGAATCAAATTGAATGTAAGCCTATACTGTGATTCACCATGTGGTACAATGGTTTGTTAAATTTAATAACTATGTAATAAAGAGGTTTATTTGACCTGAATAACTGATCAGTATGTCTATAAAAGAAATACTGGTATAAATTGAAGGGGTGCCTGGAAAAAAGCCCTAACTCACTTCTGATAAATCGTTAGATTCTCCTTCCAAATTGCCTTGTATTCGCTTGTGAAACAAGAGGAGAATTTGACCGTACATCAAAAGTCACTTAAGGCCTTATTCCGTGCACCCCTTCAATTGGTGATCACAGATAAAACATTATGACTAAAAAGTATGTAAATTAAGGGGGCAATTCACCTAAACGCCATTTTTCTGCCAATTGACATGGCTTTAATCGCAATTTCTCATTCACGTTTCAAGCAATCCAAAAACGCTATCATTATCCTGCGAATCTGTGTTGTGGGGTATTTTGTGAATTTTTGGGTGATTTTTGGATATATTTGGGAGGAGTAGTTTTTTTTAGAAGGATTGGTTAAATTAAGAGAAATAAGAAATATTGAAGATTTAGTGAAGTTTTAAAATTAGAGTTTGTATTTAATAATTACTAGACAGATACCAAGTTAGTCCACTAACAACCCGGGGTGCTCTTGTGTGGGTATCGACTGTCTGTTGGTGTTCAAAAAATCATTTTCTTTCTTCTATCCCTTCTTAAAACCTCTTTAAATTTCATTCAAATTTAGGTAAATTGCCCCCTTAAGAAATTCATAACAAGGTAAAAAAAAACCAAGATTAGAAATAAAACTAAGAAGTTTAGTCGATTTTATAAAGTTATTTATTTACCTACTTTTAATTAATAACTTGGTTGTAAATGTACTATTGTTTGTTTTGGTCAGTTGTTTATGTTCAATGACTGACATGCCACGGTAAGCTCTAATTTTTATTATTTTGCTTCTTTTCAAACCAGCACCCTTCCCATTCCTGATACGAAGGGTATCTCCTCTAGCCTGGCTATTCTAGCCAATTGCCTTGAACAAATGAGTGTTGCTGAGTATGTTTCTCTGGCTCAGACGTATGGCCTCTCTGCCTCTCATCCTCTTCTGCAAGCCTACTACTGCTCATATGAGGCTGCCATGAGATCCAAGTACACGCCATTGTTTTATGCTAGACACAAGGTGAGTTTAGTGTTTTTTTTATTCTAACTTATTAAATTGTTAAAATTGCTCATTAAACCTATTGTTTTACGGCGTTGTCGTTGACGTTGCCGTCGTTGTTGCTTAAGCTCCCTATTGGCCCAGGAGGGCAGGCCACACAACTTTTATAGATTCTTGGCAACATAAGTTGAAAACATTCAATATTTTATGCATTCTTACATTTTAATGTTACAGCTGTTAATCATCAGTGAATGCACCTGCACTGCTCCATTTGTAAATGCGACCTGGGTGTAGGCTGCTCCAAACACAGGTGACCCATGTTGATGCTGTGACCCTGGGTTGCCTGCTCTACAAACATCTCCAGACAGTGTGTTTAAATAAAAAAGTAGTGTAGGCTATGGTGCAGTCCTATAACTTAGGATATGTTTTACTCTATATAGTGTCGTGCAGCTGAATTCATGTTGCATTACGCACAGCTGATTCCTGATGAAACTCAAAGACAGGAACATTTAAGAACTGCCGTTGAAGATTTCAAGGACAGCATTCAAGCTCACAAGGAGTTGCAGTCCCTCACAAGCCGAGAGGAGTTCTATGTGTTTGCTTGTGCAGTGTACAAACTAGCCATTGCTTGTCAGGCAATGTCAACACAGCATAGCGTTCAACAAGCACAGCACATCGGTAATATATCAACATTGTTGTATGAGCACTACTGCTCATTTCCTGGAATGATCCTTTTAGATGAAGAGATCACCAAATTGATCACTCATTGTCTTAGCTTTTTACAATTGAACTCATTTTGCGATGAGGAGCTTTCTCACACAGAAGGGTCGTTAGAGGCCATTGTTGGCAGGAGACCAGGTGCTGCAGAGGAGCTTTCTCACACGGAAAGGTCGGTAGAGGACATTGGTGACAGGGGTCAAGGTGCTGCGGAGGAGCTTTCTCACACAGAAAGGTCGGTAGAGGACATTGGTGACCAGGGACCAGGTGCTGCGGTATCAAGTGGCACCAAAGGAGAAGTGGATGTCAAGGTACCTAACTCATCTTCTTGGCAAATGCCCAATACACACTGCCCAGGGGTTCAAGTAAATATTGATACTGCAAACAAAGAATTCACTTTTGCAAATCATGAGGCTGTTTTGAAAGTACGCCATGAGGAACATTCAGTCACAGACAAGTTGAAGGAAACATGGGAACACTTGACCGTGAAATCAGACTGCAGTGACGTTCTATCTGCAGTGATTAGTAGCATCCCTGTTTACTCAGGGAAGAATGCTAATGACAGTGACTTGACTGTTGATCGGGACAGCAACACCAGGGACCGCAGATCTCCTGTTACCATGGAAACTGTAGATCGCAGTGTTGTCACTCAGGATTTGGAGCAAGAGACTATACCTTTGCCATGTGGTAGATTCATTCCGCCCCAAACTGACACCATTGAAACTCAACTCCAAGGGAACCTGAAGCTGGATTCAAGTCAAAGAGTGCAAGGTAATTTGACATAACAATGTCCAGTGATTGTAACAGCTTGTTTTTTCGTTGATTTCAAAAATGTTTGATTGGCTGGAAAAAGAATGGAGAGAGAATGGTAAACAATAAATGAAGAAGTGGTAACCTTAATAACTTGACCTGTCTTGGAAAACAAAAATCTGTCAAGCTAATGAATGTTGGGTATCAGTAACAGTTCAAGTACAGTCATTGCGTTTACAGCAAACAGCAAACGTTAGATTTTAGTTTAGTACTTAGAGGAGAATAGTGCAAAACAATTTTGGTCTTTGATATTAATGCAAAACTACTAGAGTCACCAACACAGCTGTTCTGGAGAAGGCAGGCTCGCTCAGCATGCATCTCATGCTCTGTCAGCGTCAAGTACGGTGGCTGGGACATGTGCACCGTATGGAGGACGGTCTCATCCCAAAGGACCTCTTGTACGGTCAACTATCCTCTGGATGCCGCCCTGTAGCCTGTCCAGCTCTCCGCTATAAGGATGCCTGTAAGTGGGACCTGAAACTGACGGACACCAACCCAGACAGCTGGGAAAAGCTCACAGATGACAGAGACGGCTGGTGTCTTGCCGTACGTGATGGTGTCAGGAGTGGAGAGGAGAAGAGGAACCTCCAGCTGGAGAACAAACAGACAAAACGTAAAGAGAGACAGCAAACCGCGGACACAAACCAGCCATCCAACTTTGCGTGCAACAATTGTGGCAGAGACTGCCATGCTAGGATTGGATTGCTGAGCCACATCTGGTGCTGCTCTCAACAGAAAGACTGACCCAACAGCTACAGGGCGCACACCATTGTCTCCCGAGACTATGGAAGTACTATACTATACTATACTATACTATACCATACCATACCATACCATACCATACCATACCATACCATACCATACCATACCATACCATACCATACCATACCATACTATACTATACTAAAAACGCAGAGCGGCCGAATGTAGAGTAAACATAACTATGTGCTCATTTCTGCCAATTGCCCTTTGCCATAGATGTAATTCAAAATCTCTCTTTTATCCTCAATATTTTTTTGTGGTTTAAGGTGCCATTGTGTGGAGGTACGATTTTCCGTGCAATGAATGGCGGGGTGAGAAGACTTTGGCCTATGTTGGAGATTTGCTGGAATTGGACAAAGGAAAAGAAGGAGCTCAGAGAAATGCCTTTATGGTTGAGTTCATCAATCAAGAAGATCCTTTTGCAAAGTGAGTTCTTACAAGCCTTTTACAACGATTGGTCACTTAACCAATTAGTGTAAAACTTGTAGATGGAGCTAAATGATTTTCAGAAATGGAAAGAGTGTTGCTTCAATGTTTCATTCAGTTTCAGTTTGTCTGTTACATTTCATTAAATTGTGAAAACCGTACATCAACATACTGCAATTGGGAACCTTGTGGTCAGCTTTATACTTCTGTCTTAAATTTTGATTTAAACTCAGTAAAATGTAGGTAAAAGTGATGTAAAATAAGCCTGTAAAACATCATAGAAATGCGTTTTTTAAGAAATGCTGGGCCTCCTATATATAAGCGTTGGAGTCAAATGTACACTTGGTCCAAAAGTCAATGTCGAGATTTGAATGAATGTTCCCAGTGTTTAAAGTCTTAAAAATGTGGTATACATGTGAAAACTTTAAAAACTGCAAAAGCCGTGAACGAAGATCCTACTTGCTTGTACGTTGGATCTCGCAGGAGATCTAATCAGCCAAACTTGAAAAATAGACGATGAGAAGTCCAAAGACTACTGCAAAGCTGACACAACGTAATATATTTTAAAACAATATTTCGGCTGGCCAAACCAGCCTTTTTCAGGTTTAGATGTTACCAAATTATATAAATGAAATTACAATATTATATTATGGTATACGTGTGCCTGAAACGTGTTTGTAACTGCCAACTATAATCATTATGGTGTTTTCCTCTGCATGAGTTCGTAGGTCTGTAAATCAATCATTCTATCATTTTCAGATATGTGGCAAAGTGTTACAAGAAGGCTAACCTGTTGCTAAAAGAGCAACAGTATCAACAAGATGTTGTATGCCAGATGACAGCTCGTTACTATGCAACACTTTTCAACCAACAGCTGTACCATGCAGGTATAAAATTTACAGACTGCCTTCTGCATATCACTGCCTGCTACGTTATGCAAAGTAAACAGTGTTAATTGAAAAATAACAAAGTAAAGGAAAGGAACAGAAAGAAGCAAACGAGGGGTCAACCCCTGGTTACAGCTGAGAAGGGCCCAGCTCTTCAAAGCTCAATTCATGTGCACTTGTCCAGTTTAATTGCTTATCAATGAAGATTTTTCCAATAAAAGTTTGCACTTCAGTTTTGACTTAGATTCTTCTTTACCTCAAGCTTAAATTTAGGTTTTAAAATCATTTGCATTCACATGGACAAGATGGAAACCTCAGTCAACTTTAATCTTAGATTTGCTCTCAAACAACCATGCCAGCCTTCAGTGTCTAGAGCACCAACCAGGGCATTGTCCCCAGGGGAGCTTGTCATGCGATGCATTTTCACTGCATGCAATGCAACAAATCCAGTGTGTTAGCTTCTAGTTGTACATTTAACTTCAATCTCTGATTTATTTGCGTCTGAATAACAAAAACTGTTGTGATCTGTTTCGTTATAGATCTAAATGTGGGCCACATTGAGTTCCTTCCCGTAGTTTTACTTCGGCTGGTTAATGAGAATGGTTCTTTAGCTGGTTTGTACAACGTTGAACGCTACATGTCCGGAGAGTTTGTGAAGCTTACCAACAACTTAAACTTTGTCAGAAAAAAGGGCACGGTGTCCGACCTTGTGCTTGCATTCAGCCATTTCACATACCAAGCCTCCAATAAGCAGTTAATAATTGTTGATATTCAAGGCTGGACCCCTGCTTCCAACCAGACTGGCTGTACGTTTCTCACTGATCCTCAGATCCATTCTGTTGTTTACAAGTGCTTTGGGACAGGAAATTTGCGTCAGGATGGTATCAACAGCTTTTGGAAAGAGATGCATCCACGATGTAATGACTTTTGCACAAAGTTACAGCTGGTTAGGCCAAATGTCATAAAATCCCCATGAAATTGGGTTTCAATGTGATTAATGGAAGCGGACCGTGGTACTGTTTGAGGTACAAATTGCGGCCACGTAATTAATTTTCACATTTTGCAGAGAATGATTTAATTCCATCCGTGTGTGGGACTTTTTTTCCTCACTACAATACACATGCAAATTCAAAATTTGCATGCCATGAAGAGCAAAGCTCACTGTTTTCAAAATTTAATTATCACGCCTTAGGTATAATTAAAAAAATTCTTAAACTAGTGATATAAAATTATATTATAGAGAGATCAGAGATCCGTTGAGTGTAAAAATGTTCTTGTTTTTATAACAAGTTCCCCCGGACCCTTCCATTTGGAGATATGGGGTGCTTACCATTTACGCAAACCACCCGGATGGAAATTTTCGGCATAAATACGAAGTGATTTAGCTTGTCTTAACAGAAGATGAATGACATGCAAAATGTATGAACATCAGCTGTAAATCCCAAAAGGAGTAATAAAAATGCATCATTTTGACCAGTAGCCCATAATTTCAGAAGTATTCCAAATGGAATGATGCATACCATTTGATTTTCCAACTGGAATTTCCGGGTTTTCCATGTAAATGGTAGGCACCCTAGATTTTGTATTAAGCTCCTGTACCCTCACTTCCTCATTTAGTGGGTAAAATTTAACATCAAAGGGTTCATTGAAAAGCAAGAAAAATAGAAAAGAAAGATTACCAAACAACAGACGCATGGTACAGATGTCAAACACTTCTCTCCTTTAGACCGACGTATGTCTGGTGTTACCGTGGCCCCAGTTGTTCAAAGCCCGATTAAGCTAATCCTGGATTAACGTTAACTTTGATTGGAGTTTAATTACTAATCAATAAAGATTCTCCCAAAAGATTTTTGTCCCTCAGTTTTGACAAAGACTTTTCTTTACCTTTAGCTTGAAATAAGCCTTTTAACCCATTTTAAACAAGCGAGACGAGAACCTCGATTAACTTTTAATCGTGGATTAGGGTTAATCTGCTTTCTAACAACTTGGCCCAGATGTACTATTAAATTGTAGAGTTAGCGTATAAAAGTCCTTTTTTGATACAACAGTGAGACACAACTCAATCAATCAATCAATGTCAAAGCGTGGGATTAGGTTGCGCTCTATGTCTGAGCCAAAGGCTCGCGTGAAAGACGCATGATAATAGGTAGGAGTAACTTAACTTACAAAAAACACGCAAAGAAACAAATTAAAGTAAAAATAAAAATGAAAATTAAATATATTAAATTATATTAAAAATATAGGTAAGAATATATAAATACTTACCCACCCACGTGAACAATACACACAAAAATAAATAAATAAAATTATATATGTACAATCCCAAGTCAATATAACTAAATTATGATACACTCCAAATTTAAAAACTTGACGCCAATAATTCCCATGATAGACAATAGTTACATTACAGCTGGCCTTTAGGTTAAAAGAGTCCAATGTCCTTAACTTCTTGCAAAAATCGCTCAAATAAGGCGATTGCTTAACATAACGGGGAAGCTGATTCCATAAATGTGACATCTTATAAGCAAAAGAATTATGATAAAAGCGATAATTGTAGGAAGGTTGGACAAGATTGCAATCAGCATTCCTTAAATTGTAATCAGACTTACCGGTGACGTTCAAATAAATTATAAATTATAGCAGGGCCCATTTTCCTTGATACATTTAAATAGTAAGATGAGAGATTGATCGTACCTTCTATATTCAAGTGATTGCATGTTAGCTGTAGACAATCTTGAATTATAATCAGAGCTATTTCCAAAGTTTAAAAGGGTCGTTAAAGCATAATAATTAGCAGATTCAATTTTAGTGTTCAAAGTTTTATTGAGCCTTTTTTCAATTTACACTTATATATTTTATACATCTTTAAATCAAGTTTCTAGATTTTGTCACAACCGTATCAGATATGCTTTTGTTTCGCTATAATTGTGTAGAAAGCATTAACACTTTGAAGGACGTGTTTTTGAGATAATTTTTATGACTATTTTTACAAGGACATCAACCACAGATTTAATATATTAAAACAATCGATAAAGATTATCTCTGATCTCTTTATTTTAGGAGTTAGTTTACTTGTTCTACTTAAGTAAGGTAAAATTTTAGATGACACTCACCAATTGTAGTTCCCAAGGGTGTGTGTCCACGGGAGGTCTAGCTGTACCGTAGCTCTAAATAAACTAGTGGCTTTAACACCATCCTCTGTTTGTGTGGTAGACTGTGGTTTTTAATATTTTATTTTATTTTTCTTAAACATCAGAATAGCTCAGTTCCGCTCACGCACAAATCAGCTTAGCACCGCTAGCGTCTATTAACTTACACTCAAACGGACGCAAAAGATAATACATGTATCAGTAATAACAAAAATAATGTTAATAATATTTTAGTATTTTTAATGCGCAAACTAAAATGTTTATATGATCAAATGCGCATAAAACGAAACGAATTAACCAACCGCTAAGTAGTCTCCCTTGCAGCTGTTTTAAGTGTCGTCGCGTGGGGAGGAGCGTTGCGTGACGCCACTAAAAACGGCTGCGAGGGAGACTAACCGTTCAGTGGATAATTTTTTTCTCTATTTTTAATCATTGTCATTAACCACCGTGAAAGCTGACAACTTCTCCGCTTGGCCAGTCCTTTTTTTTTTTGTCTTGTCCCGCCTCGACTAGCTTTGTGGCTATTGACAAGCCCTTTATATAATCTAAATCTGTAAATAAATTGTTGTTGTTGTTTTCTGGTCTAATTCATTTTTAAAAGTTCTTTAAGTAATGTAAGCAGGTGCAAAACGGTTGTTTGAAGCATTTTCAAGAATGCCGGCGTTCATACAGTTCTTATAGAGTATGAATAAAATTAACGAATGGATGCCACGTTCACTAACAGGCTAAGCTTGTGTAGCTGAGTTTTGGAGACAGGAGATACCATGGCTTGTGTTTTTGGGTATAAACTAAATATCGCACGATTTTCTCGTATTTGTATCTTTTTCATGATTTTTTTCTCGTGACCAAGTTTACAAAAGCTCACGGATTGCTTTCGCGGCGCTCATTCAATTTTTGTTCGCCTTAGAAAGATCTACTCATCAAATAATTCACTGATCATGTAATTACCTACGCAAATAAATTGATGTTTAGTTTCGCTGATTTATTCCTCTGAAATCTTGTGATATTCTTAGACATATCTTCTTTGTTTTTTGTTTTTTTGGCATTTAGTTGACATTTATCCCCGGTACTTCCCACCTCTGTAGAGTTACACACACCAGAATATCTTTTACAACATGTCAAAATTCACGCGCGCTGATTGGCTCCGCGTAACCATTGCTTTTAGAGTACAGACAAAAATGACGTCTGATGTAACGCGCGCGCTTTCTCGAGGGAAAATAAAGCCAATTTCGTTCGTATTTTTTCCATGCTATTGTAAAAAACAAATCAAAGGATTATTGATATTCATTTATTCATCCTTCACGGGTATATATAGAGCGGTTTTCAATTAGTGTCGAAAGTAATTTCGCGTTTCCTTTGGTTTTGCATTACTACGCTCTTTGATTGGTTAACAAAACTCGCGCCACTTTCTCGACCAATGGGAATCCAAACCAAAACCAATCGTGTTTTGGGCCCACGCGTTTTCCCGCGCTTGGCGCCAGTTACATGTATTTTCTTCGAATTTTGATTGGCTCGTTGTGTTGTTTACATCTGTTGCAATTGGCCAGAGTAATTACTTTGGTTTTGGTTTTACTATTACGAACTCACAATATGACCAGCTCCCAGTTGGCTTGATAGCTCAGTTGGTAGAGCTCGCAGAGGTCATGGGTTCGAATCCTGTTCAAGCCTGAATTTTTTATTCAGGCTTTCTTTTCGCCACTTCTTAAGTTGCGTACAAACTGCGAGAATCTTTATTCTATTTGATAGAAACGATAGAAACTCACGATGGGTGGAAAAAGTGTAAAGCTAAAAGCTTGTGGAGTTGTGTATAGTTTACAGGAAAAAATAACAACAATACCTGTAGTTAAGAATTAAAGTTAATAGTCACATAAATAGAAGGAATACTTATTCTATTTGTTTTTTTTTTTATAAAGTGTCAGTTTCGTCGACGCATTTTTAAGTAATGTTTTAAACACGAGCAGCAGTGTTTTATCGCGATTTAAAACCACGAGGAGCAGCCGAGAAGTTTTAGACCCGATAAAACATGTGCTGCGAGTTTTTTAAACGGCTTCAAAAACATTCCTGGAAAAGCGTGTGTCAAGAGAGTTCATAACAATGATGGTTTTGTGAACGTTGGAAATTAGCATGCGAGGAAAACATTAAACACCGCATACTAATAAGGAGGAGGTTTTATCAGGTTTTAAAACCACTGCACGTGATGTTTTATCGACCATTTGATAGATCAATGGGCTTATGAATTATTAATGAGTTTTTGGAAAACAGTTTAACACCGTGTGTATTAAAGTACTAATTTTATTTATATTTCTAGCAAACGCCAACTTTTATTAGCACAGAAATTCACTTTACAAGTGTAGCAATATTAATACAAGTATTGTGCAGGAACAAAGCATACTCCATTAAATTCTGTACCTTTTTCTTTCTCTCTCCCTCTCTTGAGGGCAAAACCCTAATTTGTGTAACAGTTTAAAATTTATAAATTCCTAACTCTGGAGTAACGTGTACATTAATTTAGCTAGGCCAATAATTACCTAAATTTTCAGCTTTCCACAAGGAGCCTATATATTTTTTTATTTTTTGTTCTTTCTTTTTTTTTTCGCTAATGAAACAGGAACGTCGCATATGCGCCTCCGCGATTATTGGTCAGCTGATTGGTAGTCACTACATGTATGACATTTCAGTCGTCTCTTGACCCATCCCTTCTACTCACGCTAGTTCGCCTGAGAACACAGCAACCTGTCTTTCGACCTATAAGCTAGCCAGTAGTGATGATTCTCAAGCGAATGAATAATTCATGAATAGAAAACAAAGCAAATCACTACTGTGAATGTGATCTTAATTTTCATAAAATTTGGTGAACTTTTGCTTTGAAATTCTCCAAGAATTATTAATCGTCCGAGAAGCCATTTCAAACACTCGAAAGAGTGTTTCATCCAATTTCTAAACACCTTGAAGTTTAAAGAAACCTCGGTTGTGCCCCGTTTTTCCAACCACATCGGATGAAACATTGTTCCTCGTGTTACTTACGAGATTTGAAAATCCGTATACATATTTTCTTTGTTCGTTGAAATAAAGCATAATCTGATTTCTTATTTAAATATAATACTCAATGTGTTTGTCAATGTCTTTATATTCTTAACCTTGGACACAGAGTGATTTCAAAAAGCCTGTAAAAAAATAAATACTGTGATTAATAAATTGTTTGCTTGTTTGTTTGTTTGTTTATCTATTGCCGGCACAGGTCTTTTGAAATCACTCGATTACAAGCGTTATCTTTTTTTTTTTGTATATACCATACTTTTTTTCTTGGAAAGGTTTTCTAGTGAAATAACAGCTATTCCTTGTTACTTGCTTGAAAGTGATTTCTAACAAGGCAAAGGTATCAGCTTAAGTCGCACTACGAGCCTAAGACTAGCCTAAGAAGCCCGCACGACCGGGGCGTAACCCGGCTTGAAGCAACTAGGAGCATTGCTACTCCCCCTAGATGGGATACTAGTCTATTGAATGGTTATCCCCAGCAGTATGTCGCCATTTAAACATCTGGCCCCAGTTGTTCAAAGAGTGGATAACATTATTCAGTGCATAAAGTGCATTAGTTGGAGTACATTTTATCCGACGGATATTGATTTATCCACTGGATAACGTTATTCGCTCTTTGATCAACCGGCTCTTGACTAAGAGAGACAATGTGGAGCAAAGTTTCATATCTGCATGAGGAAACAACACAGCAATGAAGCGATCAACCCTTCTATCTTCCGACCGTCCCATCGAAAGTCCGACGCGCTAACCACGATAAATATTTTTAACACAGCATAAGCTGCAAGACCACAGAGTTAGATTGGCCCCCACGTCACTCGTCTAATTCAGCCCAGGCCTCTTCAGCCAGCGCATAATACTTATTAGCCATCTTGCCCTTCATAGCAGCGAGTGCCAAATCGCCGGCAGCTGAATACAAGTCTCCCGCGGTCTGAGGATCCCTGTCCAGTTGATAACCTCCTTGGTGATACAGGTGAGCGTGTGCGGCATACAGTGTGTAGTTAGGATCAGTGTGGAGTGTGTTCTGTGGATCATCATTCTCATCCACAATATCAATAGCATTCTTATACCACTTAGCTGCCTCCACCCAGCTGCGGGCCCTGAAACACAAATATACCATCACATTTATACCATCGCGCATATGCCACACATTGACATTCCAATCCTAGCAGTATGCGTTACTGGGAATCCTGAAAACAGTGACAGCCTTGAGTAATCCTCCTACTCAGTCCAATTAGCACACTATTAACAGAAAGGTGCATACAAGGACAGTGCCTCCTAACACAAACGTATTTTGCACAGTTTATGACTCCGCGGGTAAAGAAAGGGCTATTGAAATCCAAAGTAAAATTGGGGACAACTACGCACTTTTTAACAATTCGAAAAAGCCGTAAACTGCAATGTACGGTATTTTTTTCCAGACTTCCCAAGCTTGATTATCTCTTTTTAATCTGTTGTTATCCATAATTTTCGTCCTGGATTCCAACAACCCTTGCTAAGATCTGCTTTTCCCACATAGTCCTAAACAGCGCAATATGTGTTCTGCAAAATTTAAACACATATTGCGTTGTGTAGTAGCAAAAAGAGGGACCGTCCTTAATTAACCAAGAATATAATACAGTGATAAGAAAAGTACAGAAACAACGTGTTCGTACTGTACCTCTGAGAGCCCAAGCCTTTTCCAGTTTCATACGCCTTGGCCATGTAAACCATGGCTTGTCTGTCTCCTAGAGTAGCTGCTTGTAGCATGTACTCCACGCCCCGGTTTATTGCCTCTTCAGATTCCTAGCAAGCAAATTAAATTCACACCTTAACAAAACAGAAGCAGATTTTTAACAACTACAATAAAAGAATTTAAGTACAACAAGTACTCCTTGTTCATAATAGGATGATACCCTTTTTTGAGTGTTTGGTATAGCTTCTAAAACCATTCATAATTCTTGGAGAAATTCAAAGGAAACGTTCACCACACTTTATAAAAATTAAGATCCCATTTCCAAACCTCCTCCAAGGTAGTGATTTCCTTTGTTTTCCCATGAATTATTAATGATTTGAGAAGTTTCCATAACGATTTGGTATGAATAGACCATTTTTATGATAGTGTCATTTTAATACAACTACCAGAATTCATTTCGTTTTCTTCCTTTTCAAATGCAAATTTTGTAATCCCAGTGGACAGCAAAGAACAATTATAGCTCTAATAAGCATGAGAAAACAAAAACCAGAAGGATTCTGGTAGTTAAGTAAAATGATGCCATAGTGGTCAAAAATGTCCTATTAACAACTAGACCTACACACACCCACATGACAGGCATAAGCTGGCATACGGTTATGAGATCCTTACCTGTACAGCTGCTGAAGCCAGTATATCATGAGGAAGCTGTAAATTAATCTCAGCCATTGTAATTAAAGCTTGTAAATCACCGCAAGCTGCAGCCTGCTCCAGATGAAACATAGCACAGTCCATCTGCGGTTCGTTGTTTGTGAAGCGACCAATTTCATTGCACTTGGCAAATTCCAGATGAACCTGGTCGTAGAAAATAAAAGTAAACACCAGGCATGGCAAAGAAAACATTTCATTCATGCTGACCTTGTTATGAGTCAGAGTACTAGGTACGCAACAGGTGCAGAAAGAATTAGGGTTCCTTCAGCACGATTGGGTCTTGCTAAAGGGGCAGTGTCACCTATTTTGATGTCACTTTGAATGGCCAGAAAGCATATTGGAATCAATAGAATCGTTACAATAATGATTCAGTTTTGGTAAAGATAACCATACTTGTACACAGAAACTAGCATTATTTATGTTTAGCTGCAGATGGCTAGGATGGAAATGGATTGCAACTTGGAAAAATTGGTCAAGTTTTTCAAGTTCCTCCTGCGTATTTTAGAGAAGTCGCTAGAAACTGGTTATAGCTAGTTCTTCCTTGGAGAAATCACTTAATATTTTCTTCCTGGTGCTCTAGGAGCAATTTCATGTTAGTAAAAAGGTTCTTTGTCATATGTTTGAGCAGTTTTTACTAAAATACAGCAAAATCATAGAGACTGGCCCCTTTAATGTGATTATAACTTTTGAGTCTGTGGATCGAATCCTTGAGAGTCACCATTCTACAAGGTAGCTCCATAAAGTTATAAGTCTCTGGATGAAAACATGAAGTTTGTCAATTCAAATGAAAGCTATTAGGCAGGACTTTCCTGTTGTGCTGTTTATTGTGAAGTACAACCTGGTGGTTCTCACTTTTGGGTCTTATAATCCTGAAGAAAAACCACTCAGATAAAAGCCACTAAGCAATACTTAACAAGCGGGCTATTTTCCTTCCCATTAGTAAATTTCTCAAAAGGAAACAGGTTGACAATTTGTCTAGTTTTATTAATTACCAACTGCTGACCTGCCCCAGAATAGAAACACTCTTCTTTCTTTTCTGCCTTTCCTCCTGTTCAGCACGTAACTTCTGAAGTAGTTCTACCTCAGCAAACACACTTGATGCCTTACGTAACATGCTATCTGCAGGAAATAATGAATGCCTCTCATCTGAATCCTAAAGCGAATGGAAGGAAATTCATGCCTTTAGTACATGAGAGAAAAAATTAAGATAATTTGAAGCATTTTGAATGTTGCTTAACTCAGTGGCTACAACTTTAGAAGAATTCACAGTGTTGGGGAATTTAGGGTACTGCTATCTATTATCCATTTGTCAGAATGTGCCATCCAGACTTGTCAGTTCACAAAAGGAATGTGCCCCAATTTGAAGGATTGGTAACATGACACTCCTTCAAATTTCTTCAAAATAGTACACAATTTCAGAAAGTATATATTTCTTTAAGTAATTTGTAGAACTAGCCCTGGAAAATTGTGCATTCAATTCACAAACTGACCAACCTTAACTTACAGGCCCAGGGTTTTCATTTGAGGCCGGAGAACGGACGTTTCGTCCGGTCGTTTGCCATTCCACGTCCGGTACTTTGAGATCAAGTTACCAAACATTTTTGAAAATCAAATAAATTCGCAATGATAAGCCAATGAAAATTCTGTTGTTGCCATTCTCCCCCCCCCCCCCTTCCCCCTACCAACTGACCATTTTCATTCAGGTAATTTACTTTTAAAGAGAATTTTAGTGAGTGCCAGCATTGCCTAGGAAACAGTTTCCTTGGTTTCAGAAATGCTGGAAATGGCATTTCTGAGTATTCTATTTAAAAATTTCATGGGGGAGCATGCCCCTACATCCCCCTAGGTATGTGCGCCTTCGGCGCTCGCGAGGCGCCTTATGGCGCCATGAAAACATTCACGTCTGGTGCTTTCAGAAGTATGTCCACTACTTTACAAAACAGTTGAAAACCCTGCAGGCCAATTCTGACTAACAGAAAGTACCTTTACAATAGAAAAATGAAGTGGAAAATATTTTATTAAGTTACAAATAATTATAATATCTACTTAAATTTTATTCACCACTGACCTCATTTTCGGTGAAAACATCGCTATGCTCACTTTCAGTCCCAGAAGAATCTGGATCTGAGATCTGTCTTGAAAATCCCGACAGTCCATCAGTGGGAGGCAATGATGAAAGGGGCGAGTCTGGCTCTGAAAGAGATGGTGAAGGAGGAGGAGACTGGGCCAGATACTCTGTCATATCATATATAGTGGAGGAGATTTTACGACCAGGAGACACACACATCTCAGAACTTCTCAGGATGGTGCTTGAGTCTTGGATGTTCTTCAAAGCGGTGTCTATTCGATCCATTTCTTCCACACTCAGGTCAAATGGAGACAATCCCAGGCTTTCACAGATTCTGGAAAATGATAACTTGCTTTGAACCCTTTAAGCCCTAACAGTGATCAGCATCAAATTTCTCCTTAAAATATCGACGCTCATTCAACCCCTGAGGTCATGAGAATTAAGGATACGATCACTCAAGATGAATTTTCTTGATATTTTAATAACTTCTCCCCAGTACTTTTATAAGAAAAGTATGGGGACAAGATAGGAGAATGTGTTCTTTGATATTAGGGGTTAAAGGGTTAACCCTTTAAGCTCCAGTATCAACACACATAAAGATTATTCTCCTAACTGTTCTTGATTCATTTCTTATGTTACTAATTGGGAGAATTTGTTTACATATCAGGAAATTTTATATCTGATGATCATTATCTTTATTCTCATGACTTACATGGTGGATTAAGTAGTGATTTTGTAAGGAGAAATTATGTGCTGATCACTACTGGGGCGTAACTGAGTATCACATAAAAAAAAACAATCAGCTTCTTTGTTCATGATACTTCCTTGGCCTGAGCACTTATTTTAAGCTTTCAGCATGAATAAACTGGCTTGAATCTTGGACAATTTATTGGACAATAATTATTGTTCTAATTTATTTATTTGAGAATGTGTGCATTGCAACTTTCCAAATACAAACACAGTTAATTGGGTTGCGACTGTGACTTTCAAATCCAGCTTGAATGATTAGACAATTAGACAATTGTTGTTCTAATTTATTTATTTGAGAATGTGTACATTGCAACTTTCCAAATACAAACAAAATTAATATGGTTGCGACTGCCACTTTCAAATCCAGCTTGAATAATTAGATAGTCACTTGTCGCATCAATCTTGGCGGTTTGTAAAGCCTCGTCATCTGCTGGTAAACAACAGGAAGGAGCAAGAGTTCCGGGGGATGTGCCTTGTTCAACACATTTTAGAAGTTGTTCTATGAGTACTTGCTCTCAAATCTAAAGGTCTCATTTATCTACTTAACTTTCTCTTACATTGTACTTCATACACTATTATAAACTTCCTTTCATAACTTTGTCAATGAATGGCCGTTAATTTATTATAAGTTTTTATCACACCAAAGAGGCAATTATCGGTAATTTATCACGGGTGGTTGCTTAATCAAGGAAAAACATTAATCTAGAGCTCATCCAGGACAAATAAAAAATAAAATAACTTGCTATTAAATTTTTACAGATAAACAGTCAGAAGAAGAGTGCAGAACTCACTTGTTGCATTTATGGGAGCTGAAGAACAGTGCGACACCTCGTGGACCAAGGTTGGCCTCACCATACCCCTGACCATCTGCCGTGTGAATCTGTGGATCTGTGTACAGGTCACCTACTCCTGCAAACATATTCATAACAAATTTGGCAGCATACATTTAAAGCAGGGTTGCCACTTATCAAAACAATAAAAATTCCCTGACTTTCCGCAGAAAACAATTTTTTTTCCCAAGAAATCCAGCGATGAAGCTAGAGAAACCAATCCTCCATAGCTGCCTTTTGAAACATCACCTTTGCCAACAAGGAAATCCTGTCCCAAACCAAGTGGCTAGCCTAAAAAAAGAAATTCCTCGACTTTTCACTGACTTTGAGGTAGAATTCAGTATTTCCCCAGGTGACTTGATACAGAATTCCCTGAATTCCCAAACTGATGGGAGGCAGACCAGCTGGCTATTTATAACGGTGGCAGAGGAGTTGAACTTGGGCTACTGGGAAACAACTCCAGCTAGTGGTCAGAGCGGGAATTGAACCCAGGACCTCCGGATTTCAAGTCCGGTGCCCTATCCACCCGACCATGCCGCCTCCCAATTGAGATTATGTATTTCCTACAGAACATATAGAAATCAGAACTATCTGTTACAAAATATTGATCTTAAATACCTTGGATATCAACTACAATCAACTGGTGGCCAGACCGTTCAAATGTAAAATGACTAAAAGACTGCAATTGAAAAAAAAACAATGATTGTTTAAGAGAAGTATACAATGCAAAGAAAATTAAATGTAAATGATTTATATAAATATAATTATTCTAGTGGACTTTGCATAAAAGTTCATCCAGCCAGAGGGAATCTTATAAAAGGGAACCTCCACTCCGACAACAAATTGACGGTAAATTTTCCGAAACAGTGTTTAAATTCTAAATTTTAGTTCAGAAAGTAGAAGTGACATTCAAGTGTGCTAAAAATTAGATATGATTATCACCTATTTTCGATTTTATATTTCCCGGGTGCCGCCATTTTGGATTTTATGACGCCATACGGTTGCCGCGATTGTCAGTGAGCAGAAATTCTTTTGTGTAAAACAATTGAGCAACCATATTACCTCATGAACTCCAAGATGGCAGCGCCCGGCAAATTTAAAAGGGAAAATAGGCGATAATCAAAGTCTGTTTTCTCTGACGCAGAAATATTATTCCATGTTTAACAACGAAATTTTCAACAATTTAACATTGATTTATTTCAAGAGTGGAGGTTTCCTTTAAACTAAATAAGCCACTCCACTGGTTTACTTATGAAATGTTTTGAGCATGCCATGTAACAAACCCACCTGAGGAGTACAGCGAAGAGTTTCATCTTTGAGCACAAAGCCAGAGTTTGAGTTGTATTTAATGTACTTTCCTTCAATAAAATGTTCTAAGTGAAACAGAGGTGATCCTTCTCTTTCCTTCATTTCAATCACACAGACCTGAAAGATATCCACCTGCATAGTGCAGGTTAAAACAAATCTGCATTAGTAATTAAGCAAAAACCAGTGTTCAACTCAACTCAACTCAAGAACCCTCAAACTTTTGCACTTCGATTAAGCTTGTAATCTTGACACAAAAACATATTCACCAGTCAACTTTTATTTCGCTAAACATAATTTATAACAAAGATGTGGGGTTAAATGTCCCAAAAGTTGAAATTACATCTCATAATTACATGTCTGAGGCAGATTTACAAGCTCTATTAAGGTTTGGTGAAGGGGCTTATTAATACGTACAGGCCTTAAGAGGAGGGGGGGGGGTTGTTAGTAAGGGGGGCTTAATAAAGATGGACAGCTCATTTCAAATCACAAGCCTTGAGGTAAACTTAACATACCTTTTCCCAAATTTGACCACATAACTGAAACATAATTAAGCACTAACTAACAGGTCATGCATCACAGAATATGTATTTTTTGCCTTAGCACAATAATGCTTCCACACATTCAACTCCAAGTTTTCATAACCTGGCTGATAACAAGACAGTTTTCACCATGATTGGTAGGCCTGAGTTTTGAAGTATTATTTTGTGTTTTCTAACACGGAAGGGGGTGGGGTGGGGGGGATATCAAAAAATCTGAGCTTGAAATGGGAGCCTTTAGTACAGAAGCTGGAGCTCAACAGAGCTAATTTACAGTTATTAGCAATGTGAAAGATTGTGACCTGTAAGGAAGGCTGTTGCCATAACTCAGTTTATAAAAAAAAAAACGTTTTTAATGTTAGTCTTCCAAATTAAGAGTCAATGGTGTTTGTTAATACAGGTCAGGCTATGATTGTCAGGTTGGGATTGCCACTAGCAATGTGGGAGAAATAATAGTTAGTTCTCCAGTAACATCACATAATTTTCATTTTATAGCAAACCTTCTTTGGTGGATTGTATCTGTTGTACTCCTCACCCCATAGCTTAGCATCCATCTGTAATTTCACGTCATCAAAATACACATTCCTGGCAACTTTGTCAATATACTGCTTTGCAACATAGTTTGCAGCATGCTTCCAATTCATGTGTTTTGAGAAATTTGATAACTTTTTCCTGTGAAGTAAAAGATGCACATTTTAGTTAAATATAGAAGACAAAAAGATTGAATGTTCCAGGGGAGCTCCCATACAAAATTGAAAGGGGTAGTTAAGTATATATATGTGACAGGTATATTCCCAAGAGGGGAGATATGTCCAGAAATGCACGCTAATGAGATTCATGAACTGTATGATAGCCATCACAAGGTGTCCCCTAACCTTAATTCTCACTAAAACACACATAATTCTGTCAAACATGAAGTCATGTGAAAACGACAAAAAGGCTTGCTTTATATGAAGTACCCAAATTCAGGGTTAGGTGCATTTCTGGACATAAGTGCAGGAGGGGGCAGTGGGTAACTCCGAAATATAAGTCATACAGGTCTGTGCAGTGCCAAAGGGTACGGTTTTTTGAGCTGTTTTGGTCTGAAATAGGGTATAGATTTTAACCATTTTGATCTTGAAGTCTAAAAACTGGTATGGATAATTTTTACAGAAATGGGTATGGAGTCGGGAAACCAGGTCTGAAAATGGGTATGAATTTTAGAGGCCAGGTCCGAAAAAGGGTACCAGAAAATTACATCTTTTGGTTTCAAATTGGGTCAGGGTTTGGAAAACCCAGCCCCACACCCCTACCAAAAACTCCGAGGAGAACCCCCCAGGGATATATTGTACTTACAATCTGAAACATTCCCTCATGGCTCCTTGATCAAACGGCTGTAAAGAAAATATACACAACAACACTCAGTCCTAAACTGGGGATTCAGCTGTCTTTTTTTTTTTTTTTTTAATTATCCACATTATAACTTTGCTTAAGTGACCAGGTTTGCCACATTCATCATGATGAAGATGTACAAGTAACCTGACCCATGAGACATGTCGTCTTCGTCTTCTTCGTTTTCGTCTTCGTCTTCGTTGTCATCGTCTTCTTCTTCTTCTAGTCTTCTTCCACTTTTTCTTCTCATATGCTGTTTAAATTCATCAACAATAGATGTGCTTGGGAGCTGGCGCCTAGAAGGTTGGTGGAGCCAGGCAGCAATCAGGCACGGGGAAGGAGGTTAAGGCAAGCAAAATGACCTATCTTGAAGGTCACCAAGCAAGCAAATGCAATGTGAACCATGGGGTGCCCCCCAGCAGAGAGCTCAAAGGTCACTCCTGAGCCATGATGAGAGGAAAACGCTGACCAGCATTGAGCCAACTTTAACCTTCCCTACATTACATTTAGCCACATAACATTATAACAGACATCATTAAAACAAGTACTAGCTGTTTTTCATTATTACAAACTTGAAATAATTTTGTCAAAATTTGCTTCCAGGGTTGCATGCATCATGAAAAACTATCATTATTTTCATGTTTGCACTTTTGGTGTAAGACTGTGCATGTCATACTAATATCTCAAGACATGAACATCACACACCCCCTTAATAAGTAGTTTACAGCGTACAGCATAAGTCAAGTGAAGCAATAATGAAAATGCCCTATTGGCCACCCTACGATTACCCCATAGGGACCCTAGCAACAAAGATGGCGACAGCAATGACAATGCCGCAAAACAATAGATTCAATGAGGAAAAACAACCCTCTGCATGGGCGTTTTAAATTTTGGTGCATTCTTTGCCGTCCTCTGTAAAACAACATGAGCTGATCAAATTCAAAGTTTTGTGGAGAACGTGAGCACAAGATGGTGAATTGTTCATTCTCTTTCTTAACTTGAAAACCACTCCTAACAATTTGGTCCCTGTGTTATTGTCCAAGTTGAACAAGTTAAAATAATCACAAAGTAGCAAAATTTATGTAAAATGAAGTTGTATTTTCGAGTTACATTAATGTTGGCGTCGCCGTCGTCGCTGCTCAAGTTCCCTATCAACTGGCACGCATCCACATCCACATCCACAAAAATATGTAAGTCTGAAACTCACCAATGCTTCCATTTTAACTCTCACTTCATCCTGCACCCAATTTTTCTTGAGTGCATTATACCGATGCCTGATAGCAACTTCTGTGGGACAGGAATCATCGATGTGAAACTTCTCCCAGGGATCAGGCAGACTCTGTGCCTTTTTCAAAGCATTCTGCCAACTTAAATGGTGATGTAGGCGCTTTGGACGATGGTTTTTCTTTTCCTCCTTATTAATCTGGTTATTCACTGATTCAGAATTAGCTCTTTCTTGGTAATTAGAGCCATCTTCCTTGCCCTGGGTGTTAGTCGATTCTCTGGCTGTAACATCGTCATCTAATAGTGATCCAATTTCTTCATTCCAATCGTGTGATGTTTCATCACCACCTGATTCAGTCTCATCACCATTGCAGCCATTTTCTGACATCACCTTAGAAGGTCTATTCACACAACAATGATCTTTACCAGTCAGCTTCAAGGAATCTTCTTGGAAAATCAAAGACTGTGCATTTTCTGGAAAGGAATACAATTATTTGGATTTAAGGACGGTGCCTACTTTTGTTACTGGGCATACGTTCTGCGCATCTCGAGATATTCAGGTTTCCTATGGGTGGTGCCTACTAAATACAGGGATATTTTTGCCCGCTTTAAAACTATGCGGAGAAAGCAGAACTTAGCAAGTGCTCTTGGTATCCAAAAAGAAAATTATCATGCATTTTTCAGAGATAAAAAAGCTTCCATTTTGAACAAAACGCCATACATTTCTTTGTATTTTACTGTTTTAAGAATAATTGTTGCTTAATTATCTCTGTAAAATGTGTGGTTACCCCCAAATTTCTTTTTGGATTTCAATACCCCTTGCTAAGATCTGCTTTCCCCGCATAGCCATAAACCAAACAAAAATACTTCTCTGACTATTAGTACGCACCGTCCTTAAACTGTTTAAAACCTCACTGCTATATGTTTCAATAATTTCAGGAAAAAAATGAATCCAGTGTAGATTCTACATATTTAACCCACTTACACGAACTAGCATATTCTGTTCAAACACAAAAACAGGAAAAACTGATTAAACTCAATACTAAAATATTGTTTTCCTTGTGTTAAACTGTCCACTTAAAATTAGGTTTTAATAAATAGTAAAATGGAGTTAATGAAACATGATCCCTCGGGGATAGAAGGACTAGAAAGTTCACCCTGCTGGCAGAATCTTCCTTTCCACAAGAGATGATGAGGCTCTGCAAAGATTATGTTGTTTTGCACAAGTTTCTTAGAAACAGTTTCAAACCCACGGCTGAATAATATGGTCTCAAAATGTATGATTCCAGAAGATATCCATACCCACCCCAGAGAAGGTCGTTGGAAATTCTGAGGGGGGGTCCAACCAAAGTACCTTCCATGGGGAAGATATGGCTTTCTGTGCCAGTCACTTGGAAGAACATTAATTTATTTGACCCAAACTGGGCATTTTTTTTTTTCAGAACTTTCACGGAAACAATAACAAATACAAATAACTAATCAGTTAAAAATAATTTCAAACTTTCAAATGTAAAATCAAGTAACTATGTAGAGGGGGGTGAATAGGGGTATGTAAATCCGCCGATCCGCTAAAATCAATGGCTGAATCTGTCGATCCGCTCAAAAAATCAACTAAATCCGAATCCGCAAATTGTTTGCCGCGTTAGATGATACGCGAGATACAATGACTTCAGTTGTTGGAGTTGCCTTGCGGGATATTGTGTTTTAGCGTTGAGGATGACTATCAACGAAATATTTATGTAACCAACGTCTGTATCGAAACAAAATCTTGCAGATACAAGAAAAAAGAGCAAACTTGAACTTCCTAACAACCAAAATCCAAAATCCGGGCCCCAAAACTGGATAAAACCGCGATCCGCTGTGATCATAGGATCCGCAGATCCGTTAAAATTTCGCTCTGAATCCAGAATCCGGGCTAAAATATTTACCAAATCCGCCGATCCGTAGACCTATTCACCCCCCTCTATGTAATAGCCCATTTTTCGATACATTAATATTCAGCCTGAAACAATAACATAACTTCGAGGCTCCAGGGAATAAATTGTAGAGTTTATATGGGTTTATTCCCCGGAGCCTCCCAGTGATGTTTATTGTTTCAGGCAGAATTTTAATATATCGAAATTGGGCTATTCACTTAACAATCAAGGTCAGCGTTGACCTTCAGTTTATCAACAAAATTAATATTTATATGCTCTATAAAAACTGGTTTATTAAGCTTACATCAGAAATCAGTTTCTCCATCTGATCCATTTCACATAAAGATAAAGGTTCAAATAAGAAACTTGAACATTAATGAAATTCCGGGCAATTGGCGCAGTCCAGTTACAGTGAACAAAAACCGTGCATGTTGTCACGCACCGAGATATATGCGCAGCTATGACGCGCAGGAAACAAAACAAGGAAAAGAAAGTCCTGCTTTGCCATTGTTTTCTTTTCTGTCTCTTACAGCTGATGTGCCCTCTAATTGCGAAAACGCTCCCGGCCTGATTACATAACTCCATATTAAATGGCCGAGCAGAGCTAAATTGTATACCTTGATCCTTTTATCATCCACCCAAAAGCTGTGCCCTTTCTTTATCGATAGCCGGTCGAGTGTGCAAGAATTCGATTATTTGATGTGTTTGAAGGCTCATTTTACTCTTCTTCGCTGCTAAAAGCCAAAACTGTACCAGAAATTCTAAAAAATTCTCAGGTAACTAGTTACAGTTTATAAGAGTTATTGAGGCGAATATTTTTCAGAATTGGACCATTAACCTTTAAGAATTAATTAGCTTAGGTTGTAAACAATTACAACTTGACACTTACCTTCACTTCGTTGAGAACTTTCCATGGCAGTGAGACATTAATATACTCAACCTTCGTCGACGACAGTAAAAGATGTAAAGGAAGAGAAAGCGTGGAACATGGAAATAAAACCATAGATGCAGAACACACTCATCGATCGGCCATCTGCAAACCGGGTGGTCCTACATAAGGGATTCGGTCCCAAGCCAGCGCCAAAACGCTCGGTCAGGGTGGAGGTGGGGAGAGGTGGAGCATTTTGGCGGAATTGAATCTACAATCTACAATCTACAATCTTGGACAGATCAAATGAAAAATTAAGACCAACCCTCCCCCCCATTTCAATGATGGAAAAATGGCGCGTTTTGCTTTGCACGCGAATTCATCATTGAATTTGGGGGGAGAAGGGGTTATGGTTCTACCGTTATTCGATTACTGTTGCGTTGTGTGGGATGGTTGCGGTCAGGGAAACAAGATCTACCTTGACCGTCTTCTCAAGCGAACTGCGGGAATAATTGCGGGTCGCAAGGCTACTGATACCGATATACAGCAAACATTGAAGTGGCCATCCCTTCAATGCCGCAGAGAATACCAAAAGTGCATACAGGTCTATAAGTGTATCAATGGCTTGGCCCCAGCTTATCTGCTAGATGACTTCCACTCCTCGGAGCAGATCCATAACTACAACACTAGGAACAAAGACCTTATTCGCCTGCCTCTTGCCAAGACTACTAAATTTCAAACATCTTTTAAGTACAATGCCGCCAAATCCTGGAACACTCTTCCTCGTAACTTACGTCATGATCAGTCTCTCACTAGTTTTAAACTGAGAGTCAAGAAACATCTAAATCACCTTAGTTAATTTCTCACCTTCATGAACTCTTTGAATGATATTTGCTTTCATTTCTATATTTGATTATTTATTCTTATTATTTTATACAGATCTCCATTTAAACCAGCTACGCTGAATTGGAATTTCTGTTTAAATAATGTATATAAATAATTTTTCATTTTAATCTGTTCAAGATTTCAATCTTGGACAGATCAAATGAAAAATTAAGACCACCCCTCCCCCCCCCCCATTTCAATGATAGAAAAATGGCGCGTTTTGCTTTGCGCGTGAATTCATCATTGAATTTGGGGGGAGGGGGGGGGGTTAATTTTTCATTTTAATCTGTCCAAGATTGTAGCCTCCTACACACACGTTCGTTTGGCTGGTCACGTCCAAAGTTTAGGATGCGTTGAAGGCTTTTCTGAATCAGGATAAGGGCAAAATTGGCGTGAAATATACATCAAGGAGTTTGTATTGGCCGATAGCTAGCATATTGAAGTTGTTTGTAGGAATTTATATGTACTTGTAAACTGATCCGCTCCTGACTTTTTAACATTATTATTTCCTTCTTCTTTCTTTCTTTCTTTCTTTCTTTCTTTCTTTCTTTTTTTTCTTAATAAAGTTTACCGATGTATCTCCCCAGGGTGATGTATTGATGTCAAGTAAATCCATTTTTTTTTTTTAATTATGATTTTCGTTTGATTTTTGCAACCGTGGAGATGCAGCATTGACGATTTTCAGAGTTTAACTGCTGAGCTGACTAGTTCCATGTTATCATAAAAGCTTGAGAAAGAACTGATAAGATTTCAGTCTGTCCATGTATGGGAAACCACTATTCCGAGAGAAGATACCACTTAGGAAACAAAACAATTATTGTATTTTATTTTTTATTTACTTATTTGTTCTTTTTTTTTTTGGGGGGGGGGGGGATGGTAGAGTGTGCTTAAAAAGGGTAATAAGCCAACGGAAGTAGAGCATATGTTAATTTACCAGATTAGAGGACCGCGAAAAAAGACACGTTCAGTGTGTTGCCCAGTTTCCGGCCAAAAGTTACTTACTTCTGTTATGTTCGTCGGAGTTGTAAAGTTTCGTCGATCAAAGCATTCCGAAAGAAATAAAAACATTTCGGCTGTACATTGATGATTTTGGCGCTCTTTTTGAACAAGAAAAGGCCGAGGAAGAAGGAGTTTCTTGCAGGTGTCGCTTCCTCTTTTATATGAATAATGTAGAATTTTGTTTTATAATCGTTTTTTTAATTTTGCCGTTGTAACGCAAACCATAGGAAGATATAAGATACTAGCTTGTTGAAAATGGTCAAACGAAGGCATCCAGGCCAGACTTCTTCCTGGCAGATCGGCCTAACATTCCCCCACCCCGTGTCACGTCAGACGCAAAAAAGAGCACACGGGACATTTCGCGTAAGCATACACAATGGAGAAGATCTTACTGGCTGAATCCACTGGTCATAAACAAATTGTTTCGCGCGAAACAGCGATCGTTTTGAGAGCAGTTTTAGAGCGGATTCACAGTTTTCTCAGCAACTGGAAAGCATTCTTTATTTTCCGATCCAAGGAATTGAAACGGCAACAACACAAGACGAACACGGAAGTCAGGACTGCCTTTGATAAAAACTTAAATAGGTGACTTCGCTTTGAACAGGAAAGTTTCCATACGCTTCAAGTGCCACGCGTGTCTGACTTGAGTGAGGTTGTATAATATCCATTGAAACTCCCAAATTGTCGTCGTTGAAACATTGGACGCGGTGTTAAAAGGGAAAAATGACCAAAATCAAGCTGTACACCTTGGCGCTTATCCGAAATGAAGGGAACGTTCTTCTCGGAATGAAAAAGCGAGGATTTGGCGTGGGGCGCTGGAATGGTTTTGGCGGGAAAGTACACACTGATGAAACAATACTGCAGGCTGCCAAAAGGTGAGCTTAACTTCTTTGTATCCTATTTGAGTTAGATAGATAATGCACTGGAACTCTTTTATTTAGATGTGATCAGTTGAAATACACAAGAGACATAGCGTGTGTACATTTTATGTCTTTATGGGAGGGGAGGTAGGTGTCGATAGGACTGAATTTGGTAAGCGGCGGGGGGGGGGGTGGGGGAGGTTAGGGAAGAAGGTTCCGACTTGTACTGCCAAATCCTGATGAGATGATGGGAAGATGCAGAGAATTTTATGCATTGACATACATTTACGAACATTTTTTTTTTGGGGGGGGGGGGGTGGGTGGGGGAGGGGCAGGGTTAGAATTTTGTTTTAGTATTTTTTGGGAAAGCTCATTTCAATTTACTTGTATGTAGGGAGTTACTGGAAGAGTCAGGCCTCACGGTGGACGACCTAAAACAGGCAGGGATTTTGAAGTTTGAGTTTCTTGGTGAACCTGAAATCATGGAAGTTCATGTGTTTACCACCGACCAGTTCAAAGGAACACCAACTGAATCAGAAGGTAAAAATATTGGTATTCTCACCCACTTGAATTTTTGTCGCAGATTTACTTTCTCTAGTGCTTTCAATAAGACTAGAGCCTGCCACAGCCAGGGCAGGTGTTCTGTTTTAATCAGTGGATATAATTCCCTCATTCAATGCATTGTTATATTACATTGGATTGAAAAATAATTAATCGATCTTAACAATGGAAAGGAGAATTCTGAGTGATTCAAATATATCATGGTGTTATATTTTTGCACAAAATATGGAAAACAATTATTGTAAGCGTTATGATTGTCAACACATTTCCCTGCTAGAAGAAACAGGTTTTTCATTCCTTATAATACCATCCAGTAAGCATTACACTAGAGAAGCTAGCGGCTTCGGATCTTATTAAAAACCCTTTCTTTCACTGACATTGTTTGTTTGTTTGTTTTGACACATAAAGTAGCAAAATTGCGATACTTTGTCAGACAGGTATAATTCAATAGTCTTCCTATCAAAAATCAGACTGCATAAATTATTGTTGTTCTTGGAAGGCCAGCAGGCAGCTCCCATCTCCTTAAAGTTTTTAAATTGCCAAATATCACACACACAGTAGCAGTTGTGTTTCCATTTCTCCTGCCTTCCGACCTTGCACTCCTGCCTTCCCATGTTTCAAAGAGGAACCATAATTTATTTATTGATTTCTCTTTTGTGAGAAGGAGGGAAGTTAAGTTGAGGTATTCAACAAATTCACATTAGTAAGGTCAACAGTGACTTTAATATCTGGACCTCAGCGTCTGTCAGGTGATTTACTGTTTGATTATTGGTATTTAGAGCGGTTTCCAATTGAGTGTCGTAAAACCAAAACCAAAGTAATAACTCTGGCCAATCGCAACAGATGTAAACAACACCATGATTTGAAGCAAATACATGTAACTGAGAAAGTGGCGCGAGTTTTGTTAACCAGTCACAGAGCTTAGTACTGCAAAACCAAAGCAAACACCATATTACTTTCGACACTCAATTGACAGCTGCTCTATTTATTTATTTATTTATTTATTTATTTATTTATTTATTTACATTTTAGAAATGAGGCCCAAGTGGTTTGCTATCTCAGAGGTTCCCTTTGGTGATATGTGGCCAGATGACATACTGTGGTTTCCATATTTGCTGAGAGGAGAGAAGTTTTCTGGATATTTCAAGTTTAAGGGACATTCAGAAATACTGGATTACACACTGGAGCCAGTTTTTGCTGATTAATATCTTTTAATGTTTTTACTTTTGTTCAAGTTCTTACCAAACATACCTAGCATTTTAAAAATGTGTCAAAAAAAAAAGTAGGAACATGATGTTTTGTTACAGTGCCTGGGAATGGGTACCATTACCAACACGTTGACGGGAGTGTCATATGGTAAACCCAAGACACTAAGACTTGGGTTTTAAAATTTAAGATTGAGACTGTATAGAAAACATTACAGCATGATATCACTGTAAGGGAACTGGTCATCACAAGTTTGTTCAAAGAGTACCTGCCACCTATCTCATGAACGTTATTTACCAACAAAATTGTATTGGGTTTAAAATTTGAGTTGACACAAATATTCAGTCGGTAAGAGTCAGTATTGCTAGATAAACAAGAAAAGTGAGGTTTGAATCTCATTGTCATTTTTTACTACCGGATAGAGGGGACGGGTGCATAAAGACACCATCTTTTGAGGTTGAGGAGGTGGGGTGCTGGCAGAAACCACCATCTATTTTGTGGTTTGGTGGGTCCTGTTTGAGTATAGTCATTTTAACCACATCCCTAAATATAGTTACAAAGTTCAGAAATGAGATTTTGGGACCGAGACCCTGTTGAGAAAATCCTAATTTTGCAACACTTTGGGTTTCTTAAAGGACCTTCATGCACCCCCAGTGTACAGGACATCTCATGTCCTCCCCCTTTTCCCTGCCTGAAAAAAAGTACCCTTTGGAGGTGTCACCTCCCTGTATTATAGATGGTAAGCCCCCTCCCCCCTTGAATAGACTAACCAAAAAGGGATGTAGCATTTTGAATGTAAGAACGTGAAAGGGGTATCCTTTTCTGTACTTGAATGGGTTAGCTTTGCTGTTAAAAATGGTATAAACAAGGGTAAGGGTTTGGATCTGGAGTATGGTCATCTCCCAGACACCCCTTCATTTATCACAACTTGACTGAAAAATCTTCAGTTTATTGACTTAAACTACATAAGATTACTGTAAGTCACTGAAAGGCACAGTTATTACAAAAATAAAATAAATAATTTTTATGAAGGGTTTATTCTACCTGAAATTGAACAACAGCCAACAGCAAACGATAATAATTATTTTAAAATTTTAGAATTTAAAAATTCTAAAATATAGGACAAAATGATTACAAGAACCCTCACAAGTTGTTGATCTCAAAACCTGATACTAATTTTGAGCTTGCCTTGGAACAACCAAACACAGGATATTAACAGTTACTATAATCTGAGCTGCTTAAGCAAGGCATCATGAACAAAAATCTGTTACTTCCAAGGTAAATCAGGCTGGCATAAAGTGTTACATTCTTTTGAAATTTAATTTTTAAATAAATGACTGCAATGAATAAACTTTCTTTCCCCATACACCTTTGGGGCAAGTATATTAACTTCCTTTCTAACCATTGAAGAAGGGACGTGAATTGGAAAGGGGGCATTTAAATGAGGAACATATTTATTCCAAGATAATCCAGTGGTGAGCCAACAAGACTGGCAATTGCTGTTTGTTGTGTAAAAAGAAACCACCTTGTGGGAATAAAATGCTAGGAACAAGACTCACTCCTTCAGCTCCTCCGGTCAATTTGTGTGTACAAAGTGTTGTAGTGTACCTAAAACCCTAAAGATCATCTCTGGCATTCAAATGCTCCCTTCTGCCATTTGCTAACAAGACTGCCTGCAGTCATACACAGCACTGGTTTGCACTCTTAGTTAAAATATACCTATTAACAACAACAATTCAATACCCTCCAGTGTGTTTTTAACACATCATCACATGGAAGGCTTCCTCTTGTGATCAAACCCATGAATGAAAATAAATAATTCGACCTATGCCAAATTGATCCAACTGTATGTCTGAGCAATTTGTAGACTGTGTGTTGCTAAACCACACACAGCTACCACAAGTGGAACTTGTTGTGAAAAATTATTGTAATCTGTTCACAACAAATATTTTGACCTACTCAAGGTAGCATTTATGGTTTAAACATGTGGAGCAGGTGAGTAAAAAGTAATATATTTAGGTCGATTTAAATGTTCTTACAACATAGCCAGTCTTATATTAAAGTCTTATTTATGCTGACAGTTTCGATGACTGTCAGCCATCTTTATCAAAACTTGAAAAGCATGAAAAGTGTCAGAAGCCTTAAATAGGCTTTTGAAGGTGTTGATTATTGCGATAAATGCGCAGTCACTCATTAGACGCCCGCTCCCCCCTTGGATTGGGGGTGGAGATCACTTGTGTCCATATGGGAGAAAGCTGATAGGCTCCCTCGTCCCTGTTCATAGTAGGATTAGGAATACTTGTGTACACTTGATTGAAAAAACATCCCATGCAAAGTGTGAGTGATACAACTTGATGGAATTATGGAGTGATCTAATTGGCATGCGAATATTTTATGTTTTTCTCTTGCCACAAGAAATATACAAATTTTAAGCCTTAAATCCAAATATGCTTAGAACTATTTTCTAGCAAGAAGAAGCAAATAAACTCCTAGGTCAAAATTGACCATTAAGACTCAACTTTATGGGCAACATTAAATGTTCCCCAGAAAGTTGAGTCTTAATTGTACATGTGTACATGCTGTATCCAAACCTTTAACTGCATACGTAAGCTTCACCTACTACACATGCCCTAGGGCAAATTGTGGTAATGTCAGCCAACAGTCAACCGACAGTCAGTGGAGGTGAGCTGTTGTGCACTTTTACCGCGGTAATAATTGTGTGCAACTATTTTAATTAATGTACAAAATTTAAAACCTAAAACAATGTCTGCCTTTAGAAGGAAATCTGAAAAGTCCAATACCACTCTTGAAAGCAGAGGATGTGAGCCTTTGGCAATACACTGTTGAGGGTAGTTACTTCACAGAATTATTTGAAACTGTCCCAGTTGACAGCAGGCTTTGCTATCTGGCTACACCCTAAAAATGAAATTAAAAAAAAAAAAAAATCACCAATAATTGGTTAATTTAGTGGGCACATAAACAGATTATTTAGAGACAAGCATTATCAAGCTTACACTAGCATCCTTCTTCAGCAAAGGTACTGCTGTACTAGGCAATTTAATTGTTGTCTGGCGACTTGTCTCAATTTTGTTCTTGTTGCAACACAAGTTGCATGAAACATTGCCTTGTGTAACATACCCTGAAATGAACAAGTCTCCCGATATTTTTGTTGCAGTCACCACTGCATGAAGTAGAAGCGACTTCTACTTCTCATAACAATTAATTGTGGCAACTAAAAGTTGTGACATTTCATTTCAGGGCCTTGTTACAACAGGCAATAATTCATGTAACTTGTGTTGCAACAAAATTGTGAGACAAGTTGCCAGAAAAATTGCATAGTGTAACAGCGCCTTTAAGAACTTACGTTTGAGAAAAAAAAATTAGCACTAGCAGAAAAGTTACTCGCTGAAACTCAAACCAAAAGCAGTCTGTGCTGCTTAAGTCACTGAATTCTCCAATCCATAGTTTCATAGTAATCTAAGAGCTTCTACAGACAGAAAAAAAAAAACATTCACGACTCAACACTTCTCACCTGTAGGCTACTCCTTCTTGACCTCCGTGGATTTTGTTTTGAAAGAAACGTTCTAAAGGATTTTGATGAAAGAGAACTAACATGTCTCCCTTTGAGTTTTCCATTCGATTTGAGGTCCCTAATTTTAACACTGGCTTCCATTTTATGGCTGTCCTCTACAACGGTTCTGTTTTTGCTTCCAAACAAGGTTCTTTCATGAGTATGCTGTACAGATTCAGACAGCTCTTTGTTTTTTGAACCATCCAATTCTTTCTCCTGTAAATTGGTTTGATTTCCAGTTGTCTTTGAAACACTCATCTCTTCCTTTGCTACTGCCTCTTTCTCATCAGACTCAACCAGTTTGTATTCCACATTTGCTTGGTCATGTGATAGCTGTACATCCCGTTTCACCAAGGATTTTTCCTGAGTATCTTGTTGTTTGACCTCACTTAAGGCGGAATCCACACGTGCTTCATTTGGTTTGCCTGCTTCCCTCACAGAAGCATCTCTTGGTACCTTTGCACAAAGATCAAAAGAGTACTTCACTAGTTGGACCATGGAAATAAAAAGCTCAACATAATTTCAAGGCAGACGCTAATTACATTTAGATTCCCACGAGCTGCCCCATAGCTCAGTTGATCTGAGTGACAGTCAAAGATTTTTCTGTTTCCCCAGTGAACTAAATTTCCTTTCTTCAGACCAACAGACCAGGAGAAATAATTCATCAAGCACTCACTCACTTTATGGCACTCACATACATACTTTATAAATTTACAGTTTAATGATCTCAATTGACTTGCTTGGACCACCACTTGTTTTGAAGCCCTTATGTAGACCAGTCTAAAATGGATACTATGAAATCAAAAGTCCAAAATAAGCATCAATGCTTGTGTTAAGGTTGCTATCTTTCAAAGTCCTCAGCGTGTTAGATGTGTTAACAATACAGAGTAGAATAGAATGCTAAAGTAATGATATTACAAAAACTAAATTCGTGAAATTATGGGATTTGCTGAGATTTAATTCTGGCAAAATTTTAAGACTCAAAGCCCCCAGTTTCTTTGAAAATCATTAAGAAATCGCCTCACAAATATGGTTCTGTCAATTTCTTGAAATAAAGTACATGGAGAATTTTTTAACGGTAAGAATAAGGTGATTCTGTCAACTTCAACATAATTTATAATTTTTTTTTAAATGTTAAGTCAGAGAAAACATACTTTGCAAACCAATAAAAATAATTATGAGAACTTGGTAAAATTGAAGAACAACTCCCCCAACAAATCAGTCAACCAACTGTTGGTGAAGTGTCTGCCAACAGTTAGCCAACAGATAACTGACAAGACAATTAACAGACAGTCGGCCAACAGGTTTACTGGGGAGCTTTTTTTCAATTTTACTGAGAACGTGGCAGGTAAAATGAGACAAAGAGCTAAGAAAACAGAGATTGATGGCCAAAGCATAAACTACATGAGATCAATATTCTTTTTGATCTAAGTTAAAGGAAATTACATTAAATGCTAAACCAATTACAGAGCTTTCTTTAATAAGAATTAACAAGATCATGCTAGGATATTATGTTGCATAGAAATTATGTAACTAAGAAATAAATTCAGTGCTTCTATCTCAAAAGTACATGACAACGATTCAATTGTTCAAGTGCTTTATTTCACAGTTACATCATCATCACTATAAATACAAGATAACATGATTGACTGGAATGTCAATGAATCTTAGAACAAAATTTTACTGAAAGATTTTTTAAGTGCTCTTAAATTAAAGATAAAATATATCCAAACAGATAACAATGATCATAATTATATTGTTATTGCTGTAGTTAACTTAGGTTAAATCTTGAAGTAATAATCAATGATAAGTCCATAAAATAATATTATCATGTAGCTGATGCTAAGACTGAAAATAAAGCACATGCAATTTATATTAAAGGTTAAATTATGAAGTACTAGTTGTATATTGCAAGACAGAACAATGTTGAATTTATTTTGCTCAGATTGAACTTGACTTTATACTATAAACCTAGCAATTATGGTTTTTTTTTCATAGAAATGTTTAATCTAAAAGATCTTGCCTATACTTTAACTGTGCCAATTACTTGTCTGGCAGCTTTAAACGTTTAGCACAGAAAACACCTGCAGTGCATGCAAAATTGGGAAAGTTTGGAGCATTCTTGAGACAGTTCTTTATTAACCAAATTCCCCTATGAGCCCCCTTTGTACAGAGCCTATCAATAGTTAAATTTAGTCTAAGCTAAAATTATATATTCAATAAGTGCATCCTAGTCAATAGCAAGTTTTAGATTCAACCTATGCTATCTTTGTTCAAACATTTAATTTATTAAATATATAAAACTTTTTTAAGGTCATTATTGAAATAATACATTATCTTTGTCTGACGTATAGTTCCACATATCACATTAAGATCATTGCTTTTACATGACCTATACAGGCATGACCACTTCTGATAATCATTAATTTCCATACCATTGCAAGATCGAGGCAATGAGTTAATTTCCTAACAGCAATCCTAGAATTCTGATTACATGATCATGCAATCACCACAAAAGTATGGAAATTAAACAAAAGCTGTCACAATTTTGTAAGTCATGGTATAAGGTTTTTATATGGATTTATGGCACCTAATGTTTCATAGTTAGTGACCTTTACCTGTGGTGAGTTCAAAACATTTTCATTTTAAAACAACAATGGTGACAAAAGTCTTAAACTGTTAACTATTGTGTCAAATAACTTACTGAAATAAAATTATTTATGATAAATTGTGATAATAATAGTGATAATTATAATGACAATAATAATAACAACAACAATAAAATTTGTAGTGCAACAATAGGCTCCTTTCAAAATATTAAAATTCAACTTGATATCGAGGTTCAGAGGACACACAGAAATGAATAAACATGATTATTCAGTTTCCTCTTTTTGTGTCCTCTTGGCCTCATTATCAAGCTGAATTTTAATATATCGGAAGGAGCCTATTCCAAAAGTATCCAACTGTACTAAACTCCTTCTAAGAAAATGATGAATATTAGCAAGATGACAGATAATGTATCAAAGTCCATAACAATAATATTAATTTAATGAGTAATTAATACTATTTAATTAGTTAGCTTTGGCCATCACTCTGTATATTTCTTCTTTAGTAATCAACTGATCTGCCTCTATTCATTATCTCAGGATATAAAATTTTGGTTCAAAAGATACTGTAAGTTGGAAAACTTAGCTGGTCCCAACATACCTAAACAGAGGGTCTATTATGGTGTGGCGGTTTGGCGGTTTAAGCCAATTTTGAGTGCCGGTTTGCGGTTTCATTCACTTTAATCTGGCTGTTTACGGTTAAGAAATTATTGTGCGGTTGCGGGAAATCATTAATTTAGCTCGCGGTTTTCAGTTTTTGCGTGTTTTTGTGGCGGTTATTCAAACAGAGTTAAGAGGCTCAGAAGACTGAGCGGTAAGGTAACGTAACGTAAATTTCACAAGCTTGTTTTGTCCGTAAATCCATGTTAGAACGACCACATAAGGACAGACAACACACCCAGCCCTAAAAAACTTGTACTTTTACAATTCGTTATAAACATCTCGAGCAATCTTTGTGTTTGTGAACAGCCCATTAGACGTCAAAACCTTTTGTTCGCTGGTTACTGAATGGAGTTATAGAAACAATGTTGTATTTTTTTGGTTAATGGCAAATAAACGAATGTGAATGTGAATGAATGTGAACAATTTGTTCTGTTCTTAAGATCTTGTGGTCTTTTGTGAGGAGAAATGCCATTATTGAGCTAACATATCGCAAAGAATTTGCTACGTGCTGTTAAAAGATCGGTTATGAGGATAATCGTCTTTCCTGTAGGGCGGTTTCGGTTTGTAGAAGAAAATGAAAGCGGTTAGCGGTTTCGAAGGAACAAAATATGGTGGTTTACGGAATGCACAACCTCCTTTAATAGACCCTCTAAACATCTTTGCCTTGCAGTCAGAGATTGCACTCTGCCTCACTTATGGGAACTTTTGCCACACCCAATGGTTTTGGATACCATAATATTTGTTATTGGTTGGTTGGTAAACACACTTAAAAATTGCAGTAAATGTATGGGATTTTGGCTGACTTTGAACTTCTGTAACTCTCCTCCCCTCTAAATTGATGGACTTTTAAACTTGTAAATTATTTTTTATACACATGTACAATGTAGCTCAGTTACATCAACTTCATTCACCTGATGAAAAATTTTACTATTATAGATATTAGCTCCCGCAAGAAATTATCTCATGTCACTTGCAATTTTTAGTGGAATTTTGATGTTAGAAGGGCTTGTATAAAGCACTAAAAGTTGTTTTTGCAGCTGTTATAGTTTGAACATGTTCTCTATATAAAATTTACAACAAAATAAATATGGGACAAACACCTTTTAAAAGACCTAATTACTGTCAAAATTTAACAAATTCGAGTTTCAGAAGTTCAAAGTCAGCCAAAATCCTGATAAGCTTACCACCATTTTAGCTGTGTTTGCCCCCCAACCAAGTTTGCATCACATTTAAACCGTAAAAAGGTCCATCAACAAACATTGTATGTACTAGCTCATGTACTTAAGGCGGCTTTTCATAAAAAAGATGCAGAATCCTAATAAGGGAACCTCTTAAACCTAGAGAGCATCTGAAGAGAGGATCTTAACTACCAAACTTTGCAAGCAAATTCACTGAACAGCAAATGACCCGTGATGAATCAGCTAAATTGCAGGGTAAATAAATTGCGCAACACGAACCTGCCCTGCCAAGAACTATGGACTGCCCCAAAGATCATGTACTGCCACAAACCAGACCGCTGACCGCATTGGCTTGAGCCTAACTTTCCCTAAATTACATTTAACCACTTACAGTATTATTCAATAATGTTTGGGCAGTCAGTGTTCATGATAAAATTCTTAAACAGTAATTGTATCTGACGATCAGATACAATTATTTTTTAAGAGTTTTATTATTAAATAACCTTATCTGAGTGTTCCAGTCTCCTCAGTTCCTCCTCGATTTCTTCCTCTGAAACCTTGACCTGGTTGGCATCAGCAACATTCCTAGCAGCAACGACGTTATCCCCTTTGGTTTCTTCCACAACTGCCTTCACTGAATTTGCTCCTTTCTCATCTTCACTCCTGCTCATCAGCTGTCGCTTTTCATTCAAATGTACCTCCTCCCCATGTCGCTGATCAGGCACGTTCTGTGCCGGATTATCCTTTGGAGCGTGTGGGACTGGCGGCTCTTGTCGTTTTACCTCCCCCTCAGCAGGTTTTGCTGGTTCATCGGCTTTGAGATTGAGCCCATTGTTTGCAGCACCATCTATAGGTTTGACATCAAAAGGCTTTGCTTCACCAGGTCTTGCATCATTTACAACAACTTTTTCATCTACTTTGAGTGCATTGCCTCCTTCCAGACCAATCTGAAGGAACAAAAATATTACAAACATAAATGGAAATCATTCTTAACAGTGTTTCAGGTACACTTCAGTTAAAAGCAACTCACTTCCAGTAGTAAAGTCTGCATATCAGGATGTCAAACAACTACTGTTTATATTAATTAATGACCAGTCATGTCCTGTTTGGTAAATGTTAGGACTTACAGTACATGTATAAGCATATGGCAACTATCCAAAATTCTAGAAAGTCTCTTAACAGTGGCACACAAAATAATATAAAAATTAATTTGTTACAACATTTAAATGTTTCGACCATCATTATCTGTATCAAGTTGAGAAATGAAAATCAAGTGAAAAACTGAATATCAATTACAGTTCAAGTCACTTTCTTTTGTTTTTCTCTTTCAAAATTGTCCTCTCTCTGCTTGACAATGATGTTCAAAACATTAAAACATTGCAACACATTTATTCTAGAAAATTGGTTATCTGATAGAACATAATGCACAAAATATGACTCTGGTAGGAGAGTGGGAGGGAAACACTTCTTTAGCCTTAACAGGGATGTGCTACTAGACATGGTATGGTTTTCGGGGTATTCTGTTCAAACAGGGCTTACAGTTTGTATTGTTCCAATAAATATTGGTTCAAGTAATTCTTAAGGAAATGTCCAAAATTGCAAAAGCATGGTTTCTGTCGTAAACAACATAAAAATATCACCTTAGCAACATCCATATCAACCGGGCCATCTTTAACGTGAACACTTGTGCTGTTGTCTTTCCGAAGGGGGTCATGGATAGCTGCTAGCTTCTGATTGGAGTCTTGAACAGCCATGGGTTTAATAGGATCAATTCCCGGTGGGTGTATATCAACTTGATGGCCATGCTCAGCACTCTTTTCAGCCGTCAGGACAGTGTAGGTACCAGCGACAAAACAAATTAAACCTAACACCAGAACAAGCTGAAAAAAGGTGCACATCAGTTAAGAAACACCTGCTGCTCCTGCTGGATGTGGTCCTGCAAAGTGGCGACTTAAAAAACATCAATTGAGGAATTTTAGGAATTCCACATTGGTGATTAATGACCAAAGGATATGAACAATGGCTCCATCTAGACAATAAACATAATTATCAGTCAAACCTGTTTACGAGTTTTTGTTGACAAAACACCCTGATAGTGGTGAAATCCAAAGAAAACCTTTCACAGAAGCCACTAACAATAGGCTGTAGTGAGCTAATTAGGGAGACTTAAACTTAAGACACAAGACTTACACCACTGAAGGAAACCTGTTTTAATTTGTAACAATTCTGTGTTATTTACAGTGCTAAACACACTGTTATTACAGAACTGTTGTTGTTACACTGTATGTTATTGGATTCTTCAATTTTGGAAATTTAAGTCCCCCCCCCCCCCCCCCAAAAAAAAAAAATTGCTTTCTCACCAGAAATATGCTGCAGCTATAGGCCTTTACAAACACCTTGTAAAGCACATAATATACAACCCAGAAATGCAATAATGTGCCATATATCTTTACTATAACAACCTACCTTTGCAATAAGCCTTGCCACTGTCTTCTCGGATACGACATGCAAAAACATGGTGGATGGAAAAACAAATGCTATCAAGGTACCCATAGTTGCTCCAGTCAACGCCAGTACAAATTCAACTAGAAAACAAAATAATATTATCGGTTTGTGCATTGTTTCCATCCAATGGGCAACATTCAACATTGCTAGGTGACAATGCATACTCACTCATAGTAATTAAATGTAATATTAAACAAGAAATTGCCTAAAGTCATTTATAAATAGATCTCTCAAAGCCAGCTGTGTACAGTGTACTTGAGTTGAGTACAAAGGTGTGCCCTGTATTTGACCCTACGGTAACCTTTGAAGACAACATGAAGGGACAATCAAGAATTTGAGGGGACAAGTTCCAAGGAATATCTTAGTCCCATCAAGGGATTTGTTCTTGGGACTACTCCAGGATATAAACCCACTCCTTGTGCCAACCTAAGGGATCGCAAATAGCTAAGGTTGCATTTGATTGACTGTATTCTGGAATAAGTTAGAATAAGAGGAATAGCTGTTAGATTTCTTTTAAGTAAATTTGGGAAGACGTTTCTGCAAACTTTCACTGACACACGATACTTTAAGAGCGAACTTATACTCCAGTAACTCCAAAAACCTCTTATGAGGGATTTCTTGTCATCATTGTATCCATTCCTATTCCGGAATAGGGTCAATCAAATGCTAATTTCACGGGTACTTTACAAAATCATTGGCTAAAGAAGCACTCTTGATGCTATCTTAGCCTTGCAAATGAAAGGAGAAATGCATTTATTCCCCACTCTAAAAACTGTAAAAAGACTGCTACAAGTAAAGGATTGTGGGGGTTGTTTGGGTAGACAGCTGAATATCATGTCAATGCAAAAATGCATTTTTTGGCATTTTCTCAGAGTAAAATAATTTTCACTTAAAAGAGAATTTCCTAATTTACAACTGACTGCTCAAAAATGCCCTTATTCATCTGCACAATTCCCATCCATCTACCCAAACAATTCCATAATCCCTCACTCATACCAATCTCCTAGTAGTTTCTAAAGTGGGGAATTGGAAGACAATTTACAACCTTCAACTTTAAAACAGGGTTGTTGCTACTTACTTTGTGGAAATAGAATTCCAAGCATGAGAGTGCAAGAGATAATGGTCAGGGTCAAGTATGTGAACCTTTCATGTGGAATGAACCCTGCTCCTCCAGGTAGATTTTCTGAGTTGCTTGACTGTTGAAATAATGTGACACATGGAGAAATATTAAGCATGTTTGTACTGCAGCTACTGAGGTCAGGGTACTTCGACAACAATAACAACAACTGTACATGACTGTATAACATAAAACGTAACAATAATAATGATTATGACTGTACACATTATAAAGTATAATTCAAGTTTATTCGAAAATTCAAAAATTTATCAAAAAAAGAGAGACTGGCCCACAAGTAGTGAGAGCTGATCTAGGCAGGCCAGACTTAACAACTGTTAAAGATAAAATTAATATTATTACTGACAGTTATAACATCACAGACATAACAAATAGAATTTAGGAGAAGTAGGGAAATCACGAGTAACACCCAAAAAAAAAAAAAGAAAGAAAAAAAGTCAAAAAATTAATGAGTTGCAACTAATTGGTGAGACCTGTTTTCTGTACTATAATAGGCGTTTCATTATTATAGGTGTTTAATTATTTCACTTCAGAAAGAAGGAGCATTTACAATAATGTTGCTTGCATACTCCAAGCTGCGACTGCTGTGGTCTCAACAACACACTGAGTAATAATTACTAATTATTAAAAATGGCAAATGAAATTGTTGCAAATGTCACCAATTTGGTGAGCATCTTGACAGTGAAGTGGTGCCATGTCATTTTTTTTAAATTTCTAGGACTAGATGATCCAGGTACAAAATAAAAAACGTTCATCAATATACCCAAAAGAATCTAATATAATTATTTCTACTGTAATTCCTGCAAATACATTTGACTATGATTGTGAAGCTGCCATTTTCATGCTACTGATTTATAATCACCTTCCTCAAACATTGAAGAAGATGCTTTGCACTATTTGTTACAGTTCAACTATAAAAGAAAGGTACTTCATGGAACATCATATTACAAAAAGTTTAATAGAACTAACCTGCTGAAATATGAGAGAATGCAAACTTGCTCGTAGTGGATAAACCATAAGAGGAAAGCTGACAATAACTGACATTACAAATCCTGTAAAATAAAAATATTATTTTGTCAAATTACTGTTAGTGTAGCTCTCATGTGCAATTTATTGGCGCATTGATTACATATTAATTATTTCTTGAGTCATGTTTTTGGGCAGGAGAGATTTAAAAACTAAAACAAACAAACCTAGCTTAACTATCAAAAACTAACTAATTTATTTCTTGGGTACCCCAGGCTACATGTACCAGGGTCCTTTTAGGCAACAGCCGTGAGGTAGAATCATTACAAAAGCATAAGGTAGAAGAGAAAGCAAAACAACCAACAACCTCACCTAATTTAATTGTCTGTGAAACAAATGTGTTTCCGTAGTTATTTAACATGTCACCCTTGACTCCAATATTGTAGAAACACACATAACCAAAAAATCCAACCTATTAAGTAAAGCAAAACCAAATCATACATTGACGGGAACAAACAATAACAACCGCACCATATTTTATTGAATGGTTAGCTCCCAGTAGTCTAACAGTATCAGTACTGTATAATTCATTTTGCAAGTTGTCCAGAGATTTGAGTACACACACTCATGATATCGGCTGCATGTGTCATTACTCAATAAATTATTACAGGTATGCATGCTCATGCATAACAGAGATACAATAAACTTGAATTGATCAATCATAGTGACCATGTCTTTGAATACTTTATAGATTGAACTGACTAATTCATTTCTAATCAGTAACCTACCAAAAAGTAAACCAAAGCAACAATGTTGATTCCAGTGTTAACAACACCTTCCATTTTCTTGACTGAAGGTTCGGGCAGGGTGTCGTACAGTGCAAATAGCTGACTGCAGTGTAGGAACAGAACACAGACATTAATGACTAGTTTCAACACAAGTGAAAAGAGTGCATTGAAGGTTTGGATCCTGGTGTTCAGGTAAGTCACAAACAAAGCACACCCCATACTAAGATGCTGCAATAGTTGGATCATGGTAACATCACACACAAAAGGCAGTCATGCCTCTGGTATACGTGTTGTAGGTTAAAATGATTTCAACCTAGGTTGATTTGTATTTTCCTTTGTTTCAGATGTAAATTACCCAACCTTAACAAAGGAAAATGTAAATCAACCTGGGTTTTCACCTGGATTCATTTTTAACCTACAACATATGTACTCACCCACTCAAATTCATTCACTTTACATTACATGTAGGTTGGGTTAACAGGGCTGCAAATAACGGCCGGTCAACGGACAATGTCCGGTCAAAATTGGGTATTGACCGGACAAATCCTTGGATTGCCGGACATCTTGTCCGGTCCTTTACCGACTTGTTCAGAGAGATTTTAATTTTTAACTATTTGATAATCACGAGGGACAATGTTCATGTTTCCGAAAGAAAGAAAGAAAAAACGAATATAAAACTAGACAAATTAGTGGTCGAGAAATTCCCGGAAGTGGCAATTTTCCACGATGTCATCAAGCACTGTCGCGACCGCAAATCATGGTGTCTTCCGTTATTTTATTTACTTTAAGTGTTCCCAATTAGTAGTGGGTTTTACCTTTGGCTAGAAACCATGATTGACTCTTAAATAAAGTGATTGATTGTTTGATTGACTGAATGATCGGAAAGCAACCTCACGAAGAATAATCTCGCTGCACCAAGAATACTCCACGTAGCATTTGTTGCAAAGTGTGAAAAGCGAACAAACCATACGTTACTTCCGGCACACCCTGCAAAACATGCTTGGTTACTAACTAAAAGCTTTCTGGTGATTTCATCACTCGATGCAACTCAAAAATGGAGCGTATAACACAAAAAGTGGAAGAATAGTGTTGTCTTATAGGGATTCTTAACAGAAGAAAGGCATTTAATACAATTTTACGTATGGTGCTGCCGAATTTCGAAACCCTAAGACGATATGAATTAAAGTTAAGTGTTTCTTGTTTATGTTTACATTTAAGTTAGCTTCTTTTTTCAAATTAATTAAGAGATCGATTGAACCCTTCAGTTTTCATATATTCTGCACATTTCAATTAAAGTTCAGTTGTAGAAATGAAGTGGTGATTGTCAAAGTGTAATATTTAATTATAAGTGATTTTGCCAGATGTAAAGAAGAACGGACAATTGCGGTAGTATCTTGCGTAACCGTTCCACGTACTGAATGCGAGGCTGCTTCTGCAGTAAAGAGTAGTAAAACTATTAACTTTTAATTTTTATTGCCAAACCGACTTGGATTCAGTTGTTTTTTAGTTATAAAAGGATTACTGTGCAATCCGGGTTCACCATCGCAAAAGTTACGACTGTTAAAATTTGACAGGCCAAAAACGGGTAGTGTCCGAGCAAAAACATGTTTGACCGGACAATGTGACCGGCGCCTACCCGTTAGTTGTTTGCAGCCCTGGTTAAATGCAAAAACTGAGATTAAATGGACCAACAGAAGCACTAATGTCAACTGTTATTTGACTGAGTATATTTGTTACAAGTATGGCCAGGTCAAGTTCATATGTTATGATCCCCACTGGCTGAACATTTTGATGCTTGACACAAAGTTTCCTAAATGTCTTTACTTTTCAACCATCTGCTAAAAACAATCTGGAGAAAAAATCTGAAATTCCACGACCTTCTAATTATTCTAATTGCCATCAGATGACTTTTCCAAGCCTGAGGTGCAAATTTCAAATTCCATGACTTTTGCGTGGCTGTGTGAACCCTATAATTTATTTTATGAAGCCTTAACACAACCCTAACCCTCCTTTGTGTTATAATAGGCTGATTTAGGAACAGAACGGGAACGGCAGTTGACAACGGCGAACGCATCAAGAATGCCCATATATTGTCGAAATAGACTTGCATCCAGACTATTCTGCGCACTCTCGCATCCTCAATGGACGTTCCCGTTCTGTTGGTAAATCAAACTAATAATTATTATTAATAGTACTTACGTCTGACAGGCAAAGGCTAAGGCAAAGATAGGAAGGTAGTTTAGAAGATTCTGAGGCCGCCAATAATTGAGATTGTAAATCCAAGATCCCTCCATGATTCCTGGTAATGCACTCAAAAATATCTGGTGTGTAAAGATAGCCAAGAAGTGATGATTAGTTTAGGAAGTAAAACACTGCAAAGTTTACAAAGATGTACAATTACGTCAAAGTATGCAGATGTTTTGATGTAAGTAAAGGACTGCATCCTGCAGTTCATGAGTGATTATCAGTGATTATAAAATTAGTTTCAGGTTTCTGTATTTCCACATACTAATTACCAACATTATAGCAAGGAACAGGGATTAGAAAATGTGGAGGTTTGTAAACAAAACCCCATGGGGTTAAAAAAAAGTTTACACACCTGGCCCCAGTTGTTCAAAGAGCGGATAATTTTATCCACTGGATAGGTCGCTATGGGGAGATAAATATGTGCAAGAATTTCTCTAAAGCCCTATAATTTGTGTATAAAGTGGAAGCGTCTGTCTAATTTAAGTATGGGATTGTGTGAAAAACTTGCCAAAAGCTTTGGTTGGAGTAATTTTTATCTGCTGTACACACTGTAGCAACTTATCCGCTGAGTAAAGTTATCTGCTCTTTGAACAACTGGTGCCAGATCCCATACATAACAAAAGATATCATAAATTTAAATTATACTGATTTTCTAATTCAATTTCTCCACCTCTCATTTTGGAACTAAGCCACAAGAAGAAGGTGGAAGTGCTTGAATGACATAACATCAGCTGGACCTACCTGCACGACAAATCCTGTGTAAAAGAGCAGAGAGAGAGCACTAAAGGAAGCTAAACTGTGAAGGTTTCTCATCATTGATAATGGTAGACCAACACCAAATGCTAGGATTGTCATGAGAACTGCTCTAACAGTCCAAGACACCTGCCAAAAAAAAATTAACAATCATTGCAAATGAACTACAGTAACAAAAAGTAAGCAGATTTTCGTTGCAGCTATTATTGCACAAACACTACTGACTGGTCCAAAAGGAGATATGTCCAGAAATGCACGCTAATGAGTCAAACCTGTATTAAGTGGTTCCTTATTAAGCGGTCAGTTGTCAGAGTTTGGAAAACAACTTTCCATAATTACTGTAACTTTGACCTCTATCAAGTGAAGGGGTGAGTGGAAAAAAGCCCTAAGTGACATCTGATCTTATGTCAAATTCTCCTTTGCTCATACAAGGAAGAACAAGGCAATTTACTATGAGAATTAAGCACTCAATCAGATTCACTTAAGGCTTTTTTCCATGCACCCCTTCAAGTGGTCACCTATATTGAGTGGTCACGGTCACCCTTTACTAAGTCCCAACGAGCTGGTTCTATTTTCTTGACCTGTTTTAAATGGTCACTTGGCAAAATAATTTAACCACAAGTAGAGTAACAAATAGCCTGACAGGTAATTGAATTTTTAATGACCTGCAATACTGACTGTAGGATCTTGGCTTAATGTTTTATTAGTCCACTTTTATACTATGTTCTCCTTTGTTATACCATTTTATAGAGTGTTTTCACATGACGTCACGGCAGCCATGTTGGTGTCCCAAAACAAAGAAATGGCGGCCATGTTGGTGTCCCAAACTAAACCTCTATTTTTATGCAAATACTTTCTTTTTTTTCAGTAAACCAATATGGCCGGTAGTCACATGAATGAAAACGCTCTATTGTTGCATTTTCTTAACTGAGTATTACTAACTAAAGTTATTTTGCGAGTGCTTTTGTGCAAAAACTGCACATAAAGTTACCAAATGTGAAATGAAATCAGGCGTTTTTATAATGTTTGTGCAACCTGTTTTAAGCCTTCAACCTATATCAAGGGTCACTTAGCCATTCCTGAGGGTGACTGCTTAACACAGGTTCGACTGTATTGACATATTGCTTAATACATTATTAATATTGGAAGTGTGATAAATCAAAATGTTCCATATTCTTACCTCAACACCACTTAAATTGTGAAATATTGAAGGAACCAAATCTCCAATAATAACATTGAATGCTATTAGAGTTCCAATTAAAAGCCCAATGATACTGTGAAAGGAAAGAAAATGAATACAGTAGTTACATAACAGTACAATACAAATTATGCTAGAAATACCACAACCAGTATCTTGGTCTTGGCAGAAGACATTATTTTAAATAGGCAACATTTTTCTGATCATTTTTTGTCGTTTACATCATGCATATCAGATCATGTATCTGTTTCAAATAATTATTGCAGGGATGCAACCATGGGAAAATGCTCTTACTGTAGTTTGTTGGTAATATTATCATCCGTAGCATTGTGCCACAACTCCAAGAAATGCCTTCTTCAATGTTTTGCCATAAATAAGGGCTCTACTTTTGTTTGACAAAAAGAAACACTGCACAAAGCAAAAGATAAAGCAAAAGATAATAACATGATAAAATTTAACTCAGTGTACCTTATTTCAACAGCTAGCTTCCCTGGTGCTCCGTAAGTAGACAATGCTACAAAATAAATGATGATAAATGCACCTTAATACTGTGTCAGTTACATTAATATTTTGGTGTCACCTTCCAACTCCTGCAACCTCCAACAAGTTGAGTTACAGTGTTGCAATATTCCCATCTCACCCCAATTTTTTAAAAAAAATTGTCTTAAAACAGTAACTTAAGCTCGGAAAACTGCTGAGATTTATGTTCTGAATACTGTTTTTTTCCATCTTGGACACTGACTCCACAAATATTCCAGCTCAAAATCAAGCAGGCGGAGCACATTCATTGGGAAAAAACTTTACTCAATTGGCAAATTTTTCGCATCAATCTTTCACTAGCTATTTAGTTTTGTTTGTCAACGCAGTATATAATTATTTTCTGTTCTGTTTCTTTATTATTGCCACCTTGTAATTAGCTATATTTTTTTTTTACTTCTTTTGTCACATTGTAATTATTATTAGTTAAAAATGCTCTATATTTATTGTCACTTTGTAACTAGCTAAAGTATATTCTTAACAATATATTTGTATCCTTCCTGCATCAATATCACAACTGCTACCAAGTTCTGTGACTTGCACTGAACATGGATGAAGTTTCACGCACAACATGTAGTTCACCTTATTGAAAAATATTTCCTGCCTGCTGTTTCTACAGATCTTTTAGAAGCCTTGTTTTATTTACCAACTAAAAACTACCACAAAAACTCTGCATTCTCACCAAGACCTTCATAGTTCCGCCTTCGAGCAACCTGTCCAGCTTTGAGCAGAAGTTCACATGACTTCTTGGTGAGCCAGGAACTACTGAAAATTGCCACTGCACACAAGACGATGCCACACTGTGGTTTACAAGCAAAGAAACTGGTTAGGGTATAAAAATCTAAAATCTCCACCATTAAGAGTTAGGACAGTACTTTTAGGACATTGAGCCAAAAATATAGCATGAACTATTAGTAAAAGCAAGATTGGCTTTACCTAGGTGTAAGAACCTATAAAACTCACAGTTGACGTGAAACAAAGGAAACAAAAACGGCAAAACAATACAGAAAAGGAAAACAATAACCTACAACACAAAGAAAAACCTGTCCACCCGCCCCTGCCCCCCCCCCCCCCCCCCTTTGGAGGTGCTGGTATTTGTCCATGCTAAAAGAAAGATTTCACTTCATAGCAAATTCACAGATTTTGAAAGAATGTCAAGAATTAACATAAACAGATAAAAATACACAATACACATCAAATCAGGTCTAACGTAAAAAGAAATTATCAGTTGAAAAGCTATTTCAAGAACTCAGCTTGTAATTTAATTATTCAGTAAAAATATACAATAGATGGATGAAAAGTGTAATTGTACTTCTAAAATCATAACCAGTACCGAAGATATCATTTTAACTTGTGTTACAGTGCACAGGCTTGTTTCATCATTAAAATAATATAAAATTAAATTGAAAATGTTATATATTGCTAGGCTTTTAAAAGCATTGTAAAAAAATGCTTATTGAAGATTCACAAGAAACCTAGGCAACTATAACAAAATACATTACATTTCATTTATATATTTAAGTATTTTGTCACCTGAAAAGGACTAACAAAACCAAGTGACAACAGCTGTGAAAACATCTGAATTCTGGGAGGGATATACTGCCCTAAATTTTACATTTGGCAGGAGTGTACTCTTCCAAACCCTGACACCATTTTAGACCAAAGCATATAAATTTTCAATACCAATTTTCAGACCCCCTCTGCTCAGTCTGAATTACAGCAGGACAACTATATATTTACTTTTAAGACAATAAAAGATGTATTGATATAAAGTTACAGATGAATGAAGGTCAACCATTGTTCATCATTTAAGGACCGTGCCTACTATTGTTACTGTGCATACGTTCTGCGCATCTCAAGATACTCGGGTTTCCTATGGGTGGTGCCTGCTAATACAGGAATATTTTTTTGTGCGGTTTACAACTATGCGGAGAAAGCAGAACTTAGCAAACGCTTTTGGTATCTCGAAAGAAAATTGGGGGTAACCATGCATTTTTCAGAGACAATTAAGCTTCAATTTAGGAAAAAATCCCATACATTGCTTCATATTTTGGCGCATTTTAGAGATATTATTGCTTAATTATCTCTGAAAAATGCCTGGCTACCCTCAATTTTCGTTTTGGATTCCAATAGGCCTTCCGAAGATCTGCTTTTCCCGCATAGTCATAAACCGCACAAAAATACTTCGATATTAGTGGGCACCGTCCTTAAGCTTCTTCTGAAGTTCCAAGGATGAACAATTGGACCATTAATTTTATAAAAGCTTTAGAGAAATGAATTTTAAACATTAGACTTAATTAAAACAGTTGCAACATAAATCATGTTATTGCAGTGGTCTACCAAAATGTAAAACAAACATTATTCTAATATTCACCTACATGTAGTTGCACACGTGTGAGATCAAAACATTATCGCATTAATCAACAAATTCGACATGATGTGCTCTTCACTCAGCGGGCAATCTCTGGCGCGCTTTAAATAACGAGGCATTAACCAATACATCCTATTCTTATTCAATAAAATTGTAAATAAGTGGGACGGCTGGGTATTGTGAAATCTAGCCTAAGCTTAGTCTCAATAATATTGGTCACGAGGATATTACAGTTCAAAGCATCCCAGATCAAGTACGCTTGAACTTTTTGTTATGAAGTCTTAAGTTATTTCGCATGTTTGTGTTTTCAATTTTTCTTCATCGCTAATTAAAAATATTGGTTGAACTGTATTACAACCACCTCACATTTAAAGTTCGTTTAGAAGAAAACCCATCTGTAAGTCAAGATAAATGATCTTTAACAAATTAGACAACAACGAAATAAAACCCCAACGGTTATAACGTCGAATCCAGAGGGAACAATTTAGCTTACCTCTTGAAAGCAGAACGGCATCGCCAAAACACTGACACCAATGATGCAGTTAATGAGATTGAATACGACAGGTCTTGTACTCATCTTGAAGAGTATAGATTAGCGCAAAAACTAAACAAAAATGGGGGAGAAGACGTTAAAAAGTTCTACAGGTTCATTTTCGTTGACGTCGAGTTCAACCCAACCACGCATGCAAATGCGGCTTGGTTACTTGGTGTTTGATTTCTCCAGAGTACACAAAGTAAGAATTGTCATGACGAAACCGAGGCTAGAAAGGTGATTTCCCAAAGTGCTTTGCCCTCGTGCGTTCTCTTCGTTCCTCAATATGGTGAGTTTTCCATTGGAACTTTCGATGTTGTTAAAATATCTTCTTCAATCTCTGACATCTTGGTAGCTAGTGTGTGCCTCGCTCACTCAATTTATAATTTAACCTTTATCGTGGTTCTATGTCTACCTTTTAGGGGATAGACATCAAAAGAAAGCACGTGAAGAAGAACGTGCGGCGAGAGCCAGCCTCGCAAAATGTCTACCTGAGGCTTCTTGTTAAGGTCGGTAAACCTGGTTCTTAACAAACCTTATGAGAGGGGAGACCTTTTAACAAATATTGTCCCGTTTATCTTGTAGCTGTATCGCTTTCTGGCTCGTCGAACAAATGCAACGTTCAACAAAGTTGTTTTAAAACGACTTTGTATGAGTCGTGTGAACCGACCACCACTGGCTCTGTCTCGTTTGGTAAGTCTTTCATCCATTTTGTGTCTGTCTACATCTACATCAATAACTGTATATGTGTATTTGATTGGTCAGTGTACAGATGACATTATTTGTGTGTTCTGTGTTTGTTAAGGTGCGAAAAATGAAAGCCAAGGGTGACTTTGCAGGCAAGATCTGTGTTGTTGTTGGTACCATTACTGACGATCTCAGGCTGTACGAAGTTCCTGCACTTAAGGTATGTGAATGTCTCGTGCTGCCATCAATTTCTTAAATCAGGGACGGTTATAAACACATACGCTTGTTCCGGTGAATCGATCTATTTTACCCTTACAGTTTCACCCACGGAATTGCCTTTGATCTTAATGTTAATTGAACGCTTACATTTTGTGGTTTGAGATAGAAATGCGTGAAGTGTTGTGTTCGGCTGTGTAAAACTCAGTGTTTACATCCTAATCAATGTGTTGTGTTACGGGGATCCTGTTACCATATGCAAAATCAAAATGGTTTTGTATGCAAATTTTGGCGAGTTCAAAATGCCGCGTGCTTCAGTGTGTGTGAACAGTGCTTGCTGTATTCTTTCAGTATAACTGTACAGCTGTTCAGGGCCAGCCATTTGAAGTCGTTCACTCCAAGTTGTTCCAAGATTTTCTTTAGCCATTCACTTGTTCACTTCATCTGTTCACAATTTTCCAGGAGCCGTTCAGCCATTCACTTTATCCGTTTAAAACTTTTCAGCAGCTGTTCACTTAAACCGTTTCACATGGTTTAGTGAACCGTTCATCATCTGTTCACTAGCCGTGCATTTTGTCGTTAGACCAGATACCCATTAGTGTACATTTTCACGTGAGAGGTCACATTTTTAAAAGCGTTCAAGCTATCAATGCCTTCTTTTTTGAGATGTTAATTTTGTCACACAACTTGAGGTGGTGTGAGTCACATAACAAAATGTCCAAAAGACTGCTGTTTGATTGAGATTGGGGCACTGGCAATGTATCTCGATGGCCTCTCTGATCCTCCTTTTCAAGATGTCAGTTTCCCTTGCGATAATTGTTGTTGAAGACACGTACAGAGAGTGTTCCGAGTTCTTCAGGTGCTCCCCTACAGCCGTAAACGAGGCTCTACTGCTGTTGTTATGCACCTTGAGTCTGGTTTGGAAGGTGCTTCTGATCTCTCTGTTGTAGTCTCCCTCACAACCCAAAGTGCAGTTGGTGGATTTTGATTGTTCAGTTTTTTTCTGAAGACAATTAGAACAACGGAGACCAAAAAAGCCCCAAAGTGTGAGGTGGGGACATAAAAGTGTGAAAAATCACAGGCAGCACAGGTATCAGTGGGTTAACAGCACATTGTAACTTTCAGGTTTGTGCTCTTCATGTGACTGAGGGTGCTCGTGCTAGGATTTTGAAAGCTGGAGGAGAAGTGATCACCTTTGATCAGCTGGCTTTGAGAGCCCCCAAGGGAAACAACACTGTTTTGCTTCAAGGTAAGTGTAGAAAACTTACTAAATAAAAAACAACAACATTAGAGCCAGTTATTTACATGTACAGTTGGACGTCTGTAGTATGGACATGCAAGGGGATAGAGCCAAGTGTCGGTAATCAGGGGTGTTTGTATTTAGAAGTCATCAATTGTTTAATTCATGCTTCACTGACAGGGTTAAGTGTAATCTAAGGCAAAACTGACTCAAACTCTTACATGTATTTTTAAAAGATGCATCTAAATTGTTCATTGAACATTACTGAAACCTGTTTAGTATAACTTATCACAATTATCTCATCCATACAAATGATTGCGTTAGAACTATGACAGACACAATGCAATGTTGTATGAAAAGAACTTTACAGTACAATGCAAAGAAACACCTTGCTATAGTTAAAGCTGTAGCAAAAAACTTACTGCTAGAGTATAGTCTCGCAAATTCTGAATTTGAAGATGTTTACAAAGTAGCTCTTTTTTTAACAGACACATTGAGTTTGCCTGCAAATGATGATAAGACACGACGGTCTTCTAATGCAAAGAGCACTTGCTGAATTCGTAGTGGTATTCTGATGCAGGCTGTCTTTGATTTCTCGAGTCTCTATATTGTGGTAATGCTTAGTTTGACCCTTGGAGGCGTCTAGTCCTAGGAAGGCACTCATTCTGTGGGGAAAAGTGTGTTTTCCCTGCTCAGTCCCGTTTGATGACTTGAGACTGCCTAAAACATGCATTATAGCAATACCAATAATAATGCTATTATATAAATAACGATAATGTTAAATGATAATAAATAAACAATAAACTTTGTTTGGTATGAAAATATGGCCAGGTATTTGTCCTTGGATATTGTCTGTTCTGACAAGCAAAAAGTGTTGTAAGGACAAAGTTTCACGAAAACTGAAAGCTTTGAGGAACAGATAATATTCAAGGACAAAGTTAATATCCATTATAATAATAGTATTGACTGATAGCATGTGTGGGGCATTCATTTGTTAGTGTTTCAACATGTTTGTTGATGTCGTCAGCTGTTCCAACAGAAAACACCTAACTATTCTTGAATCTTTCAATAACACATTTTGTGGTATTGAAGTGATTCAAGATTTGAAAACTGAGGTATATCAGTTGGGAAATATCCTGTGATATTTCTCAGTTGTAGTTGGGGCATATTGCAGTACATGGCACATTTTTACCAATCACAGGATTTGCAGCTGCTATCAGTGTTTGTTCTGTTAAAAGTGTAAAATACGGTGATGTGATATGATAACTTTATTACTTGGTAATTGAAGTATTGCCAAGGGTGAGCTTTGAGACTGTGAAGTGTTATAATTTTCTTGAATTTTATATATTGTTGTTGAATCCTACAAAATTTTGCTGTTCATGGGGTAAATAATGAGTTGGTTGTTTGTATTTTAGGTCCAAGGAAAGCTCGCGAAAGTGTGAAACACTTTGGCCCTGCCCCAGGTGTTCCACATAGCAAGACAAAGTGAGTATTAACTACAAAATTACTTAAGTTTTCTGTTAATCTATTGCTTGCATCAGTGATTGTGTACTTCCAAGTCCACCCTTAATGTTTACAGGAAAAAGCTTCACATACAGTTACATACATGTAATCAAGGCGGCTCTCACTTTGATCTAATCCTGCATGTTTTTCACATTAATTGATAATAATTTCTCATTCAGATTGTTAGTCATTTCCATAAATCCTTCTCTCCCATTTATCTCCTTGTTTTCTTGTACCTTAAGACACAGAAGTCATGAAATTGTTTTACACCTTGCGCAGTAATTTATCACATCTAATACATAAGAAGTAAAGAAAAACAGAGTAAGGGTTAGGTTAAGTTTGTAGCACATGGCTTTAACATTGAACAATGAAAACATGTAATATATGTTATCGTGCTCTTACAGGAGACACTACTGTTATTTCTCCTGAGCTTTTTCTTAAAGCAAACCCACAATGTATATTATAGTGATGCAATAAATTGTGCACAGCAAGGTTGTGCAATGCAATACAAAATAATTGCTCTAACAATATCTTTTTCCTTCGACAGGCCTTACGTTCGCTCCAAGGGACGTAAATTTGAGCGGGCTCGTGGTCGCAGAAAGAGCCGTGGCTACAAAGTGTAAAATTAACTGTGAAATCATGAACAACAATAAACTTTATTGTTCAGCTGATAGCTTTGCTCACTGTGGGACTTATTTTTATCATTAACGCATTACTCTTGAAGATTTGAGGGGCAGCCGTCAATCTCGTACCCAGAGTCCTCTGGCTTTTTGGTCAGCAGGTGGTCACCAGGAGAGACTCTGGAATGCTGAAATTTTATTACCACAGGATTTCTGCAGTAAAACAATGCAGGCTGTTACGGGGCAGCCAATCAAAAAATTTGAATTTTTAAGAATTCTCCAGTCTCTCCTGGCGACCAACCGCTGGCCAAAGAGCCAGAGGACTCTGGGTACAAGATTGGGCAGCCGCCTCTCCCAATCTTCAAGAGAAAAGCTCTGGGAACGAAGCTAATTCTTTGCATACAATGATCAATGGGAAGGATGTCGAGATCGGCAGCACGTCCTCTGATGCCTGAAAATAGCAATCCCAGATGCGCACATTCTATTGCAAGTTGAACAGGGGAACCTTGGGTCAGCGGCGTTCTTTATGAGCCTTTCTGCTTTCATGAGGTTAGAATTGAAGGGCTTCCTGCCAAAAAAGGGTACCGGTATATCGCTTTTTTGGTGAAATTTTTATTGTGAAGCAGGCTCTTGCTAAAACTTTACATACAGACTTGTTTTGATATGAAGAATGTCATTCTGTGATTTTTTACGCTGTTTTTGAGAAAAATGAGGCCAAAAAGACGGGTCAGTGCAAAAAAATACAGTGAAAAAATTTACAGAACAACACTGTTCACGTCAAAGCAAGTCTGTAAAGATTAAGTGAGATCCTGCGAGAAAAAGTTTTCACAGAAAGGTGATATACGCCCCTTTTGCGTGAATCCCTTCAATTGTTATAAACATGGAAAAGTATAAGAGAACAACTTCAATTGATGGAATTAATTTTATTTCAACCCTGTTCTCACATGTATATTCTAGGTGTGTCTGTTCTGTATGTTGCACCCTTATATATTCATGTTGAGTATACATCAAAATAGTCCAAACTACTCAAGTCCATTCCCCTTTCTCATTGTTCAGTTTTGTTGGTCTACATTTTGTGTTTTCTGTATACCACTCTCCTGTGTTCCTCCTCTTAGCTTGCTTTCAGTGTCCAGACAGTTTGAGGATTGAGGAGGTCCAATTTCTATTACTAAACACTTGATCCACCTCCATATTTCAAAAACTCCATTCACTGTTTAGTTTTATCATTATAGAGTTAAGGACCAAATTATATTATTTGTTTGTGAAGTAATATATCAAACACTAGGAAAAGTGTTTCCTCCGATTTCCAAACACCGAGAAGTAGGTTGGAAAAACGAGGCGCAGCCGAGTTTTTTAACCAACTTCGAGGTGTTTGGAAATAGGAGGAAATACTCTTTCGAGTGTTTGATATAGCTTCTCAAACTATTGATATTTCTTGTAGAAATTCGAATCAAAAGTTCACAAAATTTTATGATAATTAAGATCACTTTTCCAAACCTCCTTCACGGTAGTGATTTCCTTTGTTTTCTCTTCATGAATTATTAATGAGTTTGAGAACACTCTTTCTCATTTGTAACATAGATTTAGAATTACGTTTACGGCAAAGGGCAGAAATGAGTATGTGACCATGGCTACCCTATATTTGCCACTGTTTTTAGTTTGTCATTAAACTGAGTAGTATTGCATTAGCATCAGAGGTCAGAAATATTTTGCACTATTCTCATCTGAGTACTAACATTGTCAAGAAAACATAAATGTGAATCTCACGATTGCCATAAACACAATCTCTCTAATGCCTCGTTTCCCATCACCAACTCTCTCTAACGAGATGGGGGTCGATCAACAGTAACCTCCTTTTCTCATAGCTGCACCATTACCCTGTTGTTGTCTTTTATTATTGTCTTGCAAGGTGCAAGCTAAGAATCATCCAACACGGGGCACAGAATAATGATATTGCTCCTTAATGCCATCTGCTTTAGAATTCTCCATCCTTTCTATGTTTCTTGTTCTCAAGTTTCCTTTCTCTAGTGTCACTTGACTTTTGACTCAATACAGTTCCTGGATCTCTTTTAAAATTGTGCAATGTCTTAGGTGTGGTATCTTGTGGTATTTTATTCTCTGTAATCTTTCTATCCCCTGCTTCACCTTTTAAGTTTTGGTGTAAATTATTTGCGAATGAAATCTTTATTCTTGGTGACACACGAGTACTTAAACGCTCTGTCAATTTTCTCATGTCAGTTGTCCACAAATGTGTACTGTTGATTGACGCTGTTGCAGCTGAGTCATTGGTGGTATTAAGCTGCTTTCTCAGTCTTTGCACTTCAGCTAAGAGATCACTGTAAGCCTGGGAAGAAAACACAGGGAAAAAAAAAAAAGAGGAATAAGCAACCAAGTCACAAGATGTTGGATTTGTGACTTTTTATTAATCAGCTGTCCACCCATTTTGCTTACTGGTAGTTTAAAAACATCCCCCATAAACCAATATGGATAAAAAAATTTCAATTATTGTTTGTAAGAAACAGTAATTAAAACAAACTAGTAAGTACATTGAAGTGTAACCTCTACAAAGTGAAATAAAATAATTGATGAACTAAGACCAACAAGTCCTTCAAACATTTCTGTACTCTTTTTCACAAATTCTGTTGATACTGTCTTTATTTTAGGACAAGCTTAAACTGTTGGCCGTCTGTCAGCTGTTTGTTGGCCAACTGTCAACCGACTGTTTACTGGCAGTCAGTTGACAGGTTTATGGGGGAGTTGTTTTTCAATTTTTCCCCAGTCTTCCTACATTCATAAGTTACAATACCTTTGCACATTGTTCTTTAGAATGGAAATCAAAGCCATCATGTCTGTTGCCGTTAACTGCATGTGAAGACAGAGCATTTTCCACTGCCTCTGAGATCTCCTTTTCTTCTTGTTGTTTCTCCTTATCAGGTCTGTCTGAAGGAATGAAATTCTCCTTCTGGAATAGTCTCCTTCTGTATTTATTGTAGCCTTGAGTGGTCAGCTCTTTGCGGTACAATGCCTCTTCTATTTTCTCCCATTCCTTCTTTCCCTCTGAACTTAGGACGGGATAAACTGAAACAAAACCATTCAATTTGTGAGAAAATGAACTGTGAATGCAAGAGCTGCTTTGATTTTCAATAAACTAAGCCTGTTCTCTTGTGTACTGAGTTCAAATAAAAGGGCATTTCAGCATCAAATTATTAAAAAGTTAAATTAAACAATAAAGTAAAACAAACATAAAAATTAATTAAAAATAAAGTAGAAAAGGGAACATTCATTTACAAAGATTTTATTTCCACACTTAAGAATACTCAATAATATTTTGCCTTTTGGCTCTAAGCTTTGTCTTAATTCTTTGTGATGTCCATAGTAACCTGTTGATGTTGTGTGTTTTTCTGAAAATCGTATCTCAATTGAGCATAGCAATATTGCAAACTATGATCAGCTGTTGTGTCTGGGGGTACTTTCCAATCATACTTTGATTATAATTTAACCATAAATTGTTTATGTCCAATGTTAACATGGTTTTAGCTATCTTTGGATCAGTATGATACTTACCCAGAAATGCATCAATAGGGCAGGCCAAAGGAGTCTCAAATCTCAATTCATACTGGCACATAGTAGGTTCTACCACAGACAACACTTTGTTTTGATCTCCACACCTTAAAAATACCTGAAGAATTAACAGACATAATAAGAGCCTCTTGAATTGATTCTTCAAAAATTGTAGCTGGTTTGTAAAAAAACGAAAGTAGGCCAAATCACTGACACCTGTCGGATTTTCAACGACTCAGATGGCACCTACAAGCTTCCATACAAAACAGTTGTTCTAAATATTATATTTTAATGCTTCTTAGTCTAGTGTTTCTTTCCTGACACAGTCATCCAAGTATAACTAATAATTACTAAACAACTAAGACTCTTCAGGCCAAGCTGCCATTGCCTTATTGAAAGCTGCTGTGTCAGTTTATCGCAGGCAAGTTACCTTGGTCTGACGAGGTTTCTCCCCTGGACACATATCACCATTTGCTAAAAGCATGGCTTCAAATGTGTTGTTGACTATAATCCATTCTTTCCACACACTTGTAAAATAAACAAAAAAGAAAGAACTCACTTCTCCTTATCACAATTATTGTTAAGTAGCAATGTGGCATTGACATTTTCAAGTGTTACATTATGCGATTTTGGCAGAACAATTTTGCTCCAAGATCGAGATCTTGCGTGCAAAATAGGGTTGTGGTCTCTCCTTGAGCCCGCAATTAAACAAGTGTCTCCAAACGTTTTATTTGTCTGCAAGAAAGCGAGACAGAACTTTCTACATAAGAAATCGCTTACCACGTCGCGTGCGAGATTTTAAAATCTCATACCATTTGTTGGTATATTATCAAAATTCAAATTATTTTTTGGTCCACTAGTTATGCAGCTCGGTGAATATTCACCTCCACTTCGGTGAATAATTTTTAATTATTTCCAACAAATATACAAAGACAATAAAATTTACACAACCCGCATATAGCATTAGCTAATCTTGACGGGTATTAGTAATAGACCTAGTCCTATCATTCAGTTATTTCTCACCCTAAGATCCCTGCAAATGCATTCCACCTTACAGCTTGCTCCTTTTGGGTCACATTATGAAAGGGGCAGAACTCGTACTTGTAGCTGCATTAAAGACAAAAGAGAGATTCTTCTGATCAGAGAACAGGTACAAGTTTGAACAACAGTAAGACTCAGGGTTTGATAAACATGGTGTCCACTTGCTCCAGACAAGTAATTTTGCCTTGTGGACAGAGTGTGTAATAAATCTTATTTGTCCTTTGAAAAAGTTATTGTTAAGGAAATAATCAAGAGCAAAATGAATTGATAAATCATCTTGACAATCAGTGTACAATCAGTTTTCTGCAACTGTAGAACAGGTCAATGAAAATGAGTTGCATACTATTGGTTTATCCGTCATTTTGATTTGTGTACGCATTGAAGGGGGCATGGGACTTATTAGGGGTTGTCAATTGTTAGACCTTCTGGGTAAATGCCCAATGAACAAACATTGCGTATATCAGAGAAACATAACAAATTATTAGGCACCCCAATATCAAAGAAGGTGAAGAGAAAAGCAGAACACACAGTGGCAAATGGAATCCAACTGAATCTTCAAGGACAAACTAGATTTGAGTTTAGACAACTAAAACCAGATTAAACCATGCCTTCCATTGGACAAGTGGAAGTCATATTTTTAAAAACAGCAACATTCACTGCTTTCATTAAAAAGCACTAAAGACACTGTCCCTACGAATGAGATTGATGTGAGTAGTGATAAATTATATGGGGAAAGTGCAGAAGACCAAAAGCTGAATTAGCAGTAGTAACTAACAAAAGCAATAAACAGAGCAATGATAAGCATTCTTAGTTGCAGGCCACAGAATAAATTAGGTGATCACATGTTAACGCATTACCCATTATATATCAAGGGGAAACATTTTCCAGCTAAAACACTGAGATGTGGAGGTCCTGAAATACACAAAAGATGTTACATGTAAGTTTATTGATTTATTACTTTTACAATGAGCTTATTTTAGAGTTTTTTTTTTTTTTCTTGAAAGAAAAGCTGACCTTACAAGTTACGAGCCATTACACCAAACAGGCTAGCCTGGCTGGCTTAGTTTGCACATCTCTTAATAAGAAAAGTCTCAGCCCAGTTAACCATAATCCCAGTTATCTAAACAACCACACTAAGATTTACCACATGGTCATGTTCACTGTGACAGCTCAGCCTACCAAGCCAGCCTTGCTTTCAAAATTAGTTTCTATAAGAATAAAATCACCCGACAGTACAACAGCTTTTTGATTGACGTCCACCAAAACGTAACTTTATCCGACTCTATTGAAGACGGTAGGTCGCGTGTTATTGGTAACCGCTGTAACTATACTCTGTCCAAAGAATGAACTGTTATAGAGATGCCTTTTAATGTCAAAAGGAAGGGGAGGCTCCAGTCTACACCATTTTCCAGTCTACAAAAAATAATTATTCAAAGACAGACTTAAATGTTACAGAAATATTACCTGACACAGGTCTTGGTTTAACTCTGGCCACAAGCTGTAAAAAATTAATTAAAACAAAATATTTAAAGGATTCTGCAAAATCGTTTTATTAAATCCTGAGTAAAATAACAAACACTTTGAAGGGTAACGGGGATACCCTACAAATAAAAGCACTTTAACAGCCTCTGATGCCCAGGGTTATTTGCCTCACCCAAGGATAAAAGATGAATCCTGAAAATTCTGCTTTAAAATAACCCAATGGTATTATAATGATACCTTGCTCTCACTTTGTGAAGGACCCCTTGCAGGCTGATAAAAGTTGTTCCTTGATAAAAAAAGAACAGTATTTTATTTTTCTATATTCATTTGTTGGTTTTAAAGTGTAGATGTTCCAGATTTACAAACACATTTTTCTGGTATGTTTCCTCTAGTCATTACCTAAGACTACAATCAAGGACAAAATTAAGGGTTGGGACAATTTGCATTTACGATGTTTCCCTCCACCCCCACCCCCCTTACAATGTTGAGCCCGGGTAATGAAAATGAGTCGTGGATTTCAACATTGTCTTGGGGGGTGGGGTAGGGTTAGTAAGATGGGTTTTAAATGAGAAATATGGTTTCATTGGTCAGTGACAGTAAATAATTTAGAGTGACTAAATTAACCCTTTCACTCCCAGGAGTGATCAATATGTAATTTCCCCACACATTATCAATACATTGCCAACCAGACATGTGATGAGAATAAAGAAAATCATCAACTAGGTAACATGTATTGTTTGATATAATATCAAATTCTGTGAACAAACTTTAAAAGGAAATGTATGGCAGTCAGTCAGGAGAATTAACATTCTGATCATGGGAGTGAAAGGGTTAATTTAATTTAATTTAAATTATTTTAATTTTGAGTACTTTGTACTTTGTAACATTAGTCCCAAGACCTTTTGTCCTTGAGTGTAGTAAACTAAGAAAGACATCTAAAAAACTAAAAAGAAAAATGACACAGCAGAATCCTGTAAATATGAAATAATATTTATCTGAGAGTTAGTCAGCCCAGTATCATTCATTAGAATGATGCTAAGCGCACCCAGAGAAAGAAATCAACTAGTCTTTTATCTGAACCAGCTGTGGGGCATTTGAAGAGCTTGGAAGCATCTGCCCCCACCAGTTCCAGTTGCCAGTTTGTTTTTGACACAATCATGCCAAGGGGTAGCTGGCGGGGGGGGGGGGGGGGGGATGCTACCTGCATTTCACAGTGTCCGTTCACTCACAAGCAGTGATTAAACTTTGTTATTTACTGCTGCAAGCTAAAACCTCCTTCCACTACATTTATTTTATTCTACTCACATTCCAGACCTATAGACTGCAGGTTCTTCAACAATTTTCACCTTTTCAGGCCTTGTCACTATTAAAAACTCAAATCAATCAAACGAAACCAAACACAAAATTCATAAAGAAAACATACTGTAATGGCTCCTCAGACCCTTTTTTATGCACAGTGCAAATTTCACTTTTGAAACTCACCTCGAAGAAAACAGAGCAACATAAATGTTAGAATAAACCTTGTCAATCTTGCAAACAACGGCGCCATTTTGTTTTTCATGGGAGGCCGCGCCGTCGTCATGTTTGCACAGCAGTCGTAAAGTAGGTCCCAGTACTAAGTTTCACGCGGCTATCAAAATGGCGGCAAACAAGAGAAAGTTTACTGTTCCGACTGCGGAAGATTTAGATGAGAAGAGGCAAATGACGAGGCCTAAAACGTTGTTCAATAAGTACAAAAAAGGTGGCGAAAGTGTTCAGGAAACAGTAGATGATTCTTCCACGAGTACAGCTGAAAATTCTATTGTAACAAAGCCTGTTCGCAGTCAAACAACAAAATCTAGTCAAGGAATAAACTTTGATAAAGTGATCGAAAACGAACATTTTGTGTTGAATCAAGATTCTACAGGCAAGGAAGGTTTGAATTCTGAGAAAAATCTCCCGGTTGCTAGTAGCAGCTCTGGCACGACCCAACCTACAGTGGGGAAGACTTTTAGAGAAACATTTGCATTTCTTGAGGATACAAGTCACTACAAAGAGACAGTTGCGAAGATAAAGGAGAAAGAGTACGTACATTGCCACAGTCATGAGCACTAAGGGATAAAGGTCTCCCAACGTAACTAATCGAACAAAATAGAACATGTGATCTCTTCAAATTCCTCGGGAGAGAGATAGGGGGGGGGGGGGGGGAGTGTGGATTTTAAGATCCACCCTCTCTGTGGGACATTTGATCAAACTTCTTCTCAGGGTTTGGGGAGGGGAGAGAGGGGGGGGGGGATAGAGACTGGCTCCTTAGCTGCTTATGCTCAGGTTGGAGTCACTTGATAATTGTGTATTTCAAGAAAATAACCATACTCCCACCATGGAAGAGATTTTTCTAAGACTCTCCTTCCCCTCTGGAAATTCCAATTTAGCATCATACATTTCCTTTAAAATTTTTTGGCTTATGAGACACCCCACCCCTACATCCCCCTGAAATTTTCAATCCCTTCTGTAGCGGAGAGGGGGTACAGATATTTTCTAGAAATACACATTGTGCTGAGACTCAGAACAGCTTTGGTCAGTGATGTTATTGTTTTCTTCATGATTGAGTCACTTTTTTTAGATGTAAATCGGAATGTTTCAACCGCCATACTACTGGTCTTCATCGGGCTATGGTTTTGAAAATGATACAAAGCCGTAAATAGCCTAAAAAGGTAGAACCCTATAGTTATATATTTCATTAAAAGCCACTGGACTTAAAGTTCACTTTGGTTATAGCTGACTCATATATAATAAATTGCACACTGGGTGATAGAAAGTCAGCAACTTCTTTCACTACCCTTGCTTTGCAGATCAACTTTGGATGTAAGAGTTCCTCCTGGACAAGTCAGCACCAAACCAAAAAGTAATGCTATTATTGTAAATCCAAGACAGGTAATTTTTTTATAGTTGATATCTGACTTAAGTTTTAATGTCCAGGGGATGGGTTAGGTGTGTAACATGTGCATATGCCACACATTGACATTCCAATCCTAGCAGTATCAGCAGGATGTTTGTCCCATGAACATAGTTTAATGGCCTTAGCTCCCACGAGTCTCCTGTAGCTCAGTGGTAGAGCATCCGAACTAGTAATCAGAAGGTCTTAGGTTCGACTCCTGATAGGAGCACTCTGATTTTTTTTTTCTGATGCCTGTTTCATTTACTGATTAATACATCATTCTCATAGTAGGAGACTTAGTGTCCTGTTGTTCTCATACCTGCTCAAGTGTTGAGTGAAATCAGTGAGAAAAAAAGAGATAGATTTTTACTCGTAGATATTATCATGATTAATAAAAATATCTTATTTTATTACTTCAAGTTACAATTGTGAGTGTATTTAAATTGGAAATCATCTGTAATAATTTTATTGTAACATTATGATATGATTGAATGGGGAATGTCGAAAAACTGTTATTATTATTTTATTAAGCTCAAAAGTAATACTGTAAGTGTTAATTAAAAGTAAATATAAGGTCCATAGCTCATGGTTTTCTTTAAGCATAACTATAGAAGGTGGACGTAGCATTATTTACCATACAGTATGAGTTATAAATTGAAAGGTTTCCCACAAAAGGGGCGTATATAGCTTTTTTGGTGAAATTTTGATTATTCTGCAGGATCTCACTAAATGTTTGTAGACTTGTTTTGACATTAAGAATGTATTTCTGTTTTTTATTTTTTATTTTTTTGCTTTTTTTTGCTTCGTTTTTGTTTTCAAGTCAGAGCAACATTCTTCGTGCCAAAACAAGTCCATATGTTTTTTTAACTCGTGAATGCGCGTAGCGCAATGAACGAGTTATAGCGATAGGTGACTTTTGACTTGGTCGGTCGGTCGGTTTTGTCGTTAACTTTCGGGCGTGCGCAGTGAATGAGTTTTAAATTCAATTAGTGGAAAAAACACGCAAACATTTATTGTTCACGGCGCGTCAGGAAATTCTTATTCAATATGTAGAGAATAATTTAACGATCATTCAGTGCAAGAATGGAGATTTTTCGTTCAATCTGAGCAAAGTTACAAGTTTTTTTTAGTTTTTCAGAAAGTCCGGGGTCGTAAACTCAATTAGTGAAAAAAAAAAAAGATGAAAATTTTTTTCACGACACGTCAGAATTCTCTCATTCATTCTGTAATGAATAATTTGACAATCATTTTAGTGTAAGAATGGAGATTTTTCGTTGAATCTGAGCAAAGTTATAGGTTTTTTCCGTTTTTTTTACGCGGAATGCCCTGAAGGGGCATACCGTGTCTAAAAACGGGTCGATTTCTTTTTTTTTTTTTCTTCCTCGTAGCTACAAATCGGTACATTAATTTATTCATTAAACTCACCCCTCTCCTACTCAGGGTGTATTGTTCTGATTGTCTTCAACAGAAGCAGGCCAATCAAAATCCATTCTTGTCGCTTATATCGCGAGGGAGGGGACCCACTCACCCCTACCTGTGTGACGTCAATGCATCATTTGATATATTTATCAAAGACGGATTAAGTCGCGCCATATTGTTTTAACATGTTCTGGACTCAAGTGTGCCGTTTTGAAAGGGAAATTTGGCCATTTTGAAGCGGTAAATCGAAAGAATAACTTCTAAGAAGCACTCGACACGTAAAACGGTGGAAATTGGTGAGTTCTTAGTGAAGGAATCGTGCTTTGTTTGACAGTCTTAGGCCACGACGCGAGACAGAAAAGAGGTCATTGAGAAGCTTACGCTATCGTAATGGAATTTGACAAATTTCCGCTGATAGTCTGAGTCGCGTAACACACGGAAAACAACGTAACGCGATCGTCGTGACTCAAACTTTTCCATTAGCAAGGATAGTTTTATCAATTGGCGAAGCATACAGTTGGAATAAATGAATCAGCCCCAGCATCACGCGTAATGCCAGTATAGCAGGCATCTTGTTTTTTACAAAGTGCGGTTTCTTTTAAGAATTAAAAATAACTTAATTTAGAAATAAGTTAATTAACAAATAATTTAATTTGTCAGTTTTCACGCGAAAGCGGAACGTGCCATGTCACGCATCATTGACGTCGTAAACAAAATTATGCGAATTTCTGGTGAAATGAACACTTTAAAATCTTGTCAGCTTTCATCGAGGTTTCAAAGGGAAAAAATGTCTCATTTTCGAAATTTACAACTGGTAATTTATGGGAAAGCAAAAGGACGCGGTCGATAAATAATTCGTATTTAGCAAGAGCTTGTCATAGTTCATTATTTTTACTTGAGGATTACGTGGACTGAACTCCAAAGGAAAAATTTCACGCATTTATGTCGGGCATGAAATGTAATGCGATACTTTGTTGAACAGATTTCCCTTTGTGAGATCGGCTTGCCCTACAGTAATTTTGTAATTTTAATTCCCAAAAAAACTTCACTTGCCCATCGGGCAAGTGATGGTTAGAATCCTCTAGCCCGATCGCAAAATCCAGTAGCCCCGGACTATTGAAGACACGAATTTGCATGATGTAGCTGCACATGGCGTGCTTCTATGAACTTTGAAAAACGAAACACGTGATTTTTTTTTAATCGGCGCATCAGAATACAAGAGTACAAGAATGGTTATTTTTCGTAACATAATTGGGCAAAGATATAGTTTTTTTTAGCTTTCAAGGAAGTTTCCGTAGCCGTCTAAATTTCAATTACTATGTGTCATCTGCATTCACGAGTTGGCTCACAGGAGTCTTTGATTTACATTATTGTCACATATGTTAAATTGCTTAAATTATTAATTATGTAAACCTTGTTAAAATATCCTTTTCAATCTTCTTTTGAGAGTGGATAAGTGGTAACAGTCTATTAACTTCTTGTTTCCATAATCATAATCATAATCATAATCATAATAATGACAAGTAGAGAATGTGACAATTTTCTTTACAATTATTTAGAAAGGAAACCCAGTTTTAAAGCATGTGAGGAATGTCCCTTGGGAGATGGGTGACATCATTCCAGATTACGTCCTGGGTGCAACCACTTGTGCTTTGTTCCTTAGGTATGAACTATGTTAAAATTTAATAAATTTGTTCATACATGTAGCTAGGTGATTACCAGTAATTTCATAACTTCTTTTTCATTCAGAGTCATTACTTGATATTTTTGATATATTTTTCTTTAAAAGTTTCATTGGTATGAAAAATATTTATCTTCTCAATATGATTTCTGAACAACAACACATCATTTGCCTCAGCCATATATAAGTAATGAATTCATGGGGTTAATTAACAAATAGATTCCATTTTGCTGTGTGTCTGTACTCTGATAACGCACAGATGATGTCAAAACATGGTGAGAGCAAAGAGTTGCTTCACTGCGATTTGTTAATCGATTACGCGCCATTACCAGATTTGTATCCGCAACATAATTCGACAAATATTTGCTTCCTTTTCACGTCACAACAAAGTTGTAGCTTTTTTATCCTGGTTGAGGTCACTCTCACTCTCAACAGTCTTTGTCCATTTTTTTATCGGGCAGTTTTCCTTTCCTGCGAAAATTTGCCTGTGTTTGTCCGCTTCTCGCCAAAACAGTTTGCAAAACTTTGTTGACCAGTCACTCTGGCTGGACTCTAGACTCTGATCATGTGCACCGGTCACACCACTCAGTGACGTCAATCGTGCATCTATACTCTAATCACAAACTCCGCTACACCAATCAAAATGCGAGTTTTACACTGGTCATTGTATAAATAGTAATAATAATTATTGATAACTGAAGTTTGTTTGTACAAAAATTTGTATACCAAAGTTAACATTTTGATAATCCTATCATTTAAGCTGATCAGTTTGTTTTATATCATTTTTTCTTTTAAGAATAAGACCTATATATTTGTTTGCTTTATATATTTAGTAGTTCTAATTTTTTTGAGAGACAATTAATGATGAAATTTGACAAAAAAGTTGTGCAACCTTTCAATGTCATATTTCATGGCATCATTCTCAAATTTAAAAAGTAATGGTTAACAAAACTGATATATACTGTCATCCATGGAGTTGACAAAGACTTGCTTAATAAGCAAAAAGAATAAAATTGAACAATGCAATATGGTAAATTGTCTTTAATCCTCATTTTTATCCTGTTTATGCAAGTCTTTGTCAACACCAAGTATATATTAGTCTTATCAACCGTTATTTTTTAAGCTTGAGAATGATGCCATGATGACATCGAAACATTGAGTTTTCTTTTTTTCTTTTTTTTTTTTTCCGTCATTTATTGTCTAATTTTTTCTTGAAGACATTAGCACTGTTGTGCTACTGTTAAATCCTAGGGTGCGTTTTTTTTTTGGTAGAATCCAAAAACGGATTTGTGATCTCAGATCATTCGGATCATGGTGCATCAAAGGAACCGACGAATCCACTCTGGGTAAGGATTCATCGGTTCCTTTGATGCACCATGATCTGAATGATCTGAGATCACAAATCCATTTTTGCATTCTCCCAAAAAAAAACCCACCCCTATTTGAAGTTAAGTTTATGATGATGATGATGATGGCTACTTTGTTTCAGTTTAAGATACCATCATTTCAATCCAGAGTACATTCATGAGAGGTTGAGGCAGCTTGGACAGAGATTTGAACTGAGGATTCTTTTGGTTCAAGTTGATGTGGTATGCTGGTTAATTGGAAAATCTGAATAGATGGAATTTTTTCATGCACAATTTTGTTTAGTTAAATATTCACAAGTTATTAATGGGCTAAACTCTCTTCTTTTTACACAATATGACAATATTACTGGTACCTATTTCAAAGAAAACTTATTCAAACAAGGCTGGTGTCTAAAGGGTCAATTAGTTGAATAATTAAATATTCACAGGACTTAAAATGCCAATCCAGTTATTGGCATTTTTATGTCTTGTGGACATATAATTTTTGTTTGCTTGTACCCTGTTGTGATTCAATTTTTTCTCTCTTTCCTAGAAAGATCCTCACCAGACGCTAAGGGAGCTCGCCAAGATGGCAGTTATGGCTGACTGTACTCTTCTTCTTGCTTGGAGGTTCATAATGATTAGTCAGAGAGATTTGGAATCATGTTTAAGGCAAACAGGAAGCATGGGATTCACATTTATGTTTTCTGCTGAGAATAGTACAAAAATTATTCTTACTGGCTTTTGAATTGCTGACTCAATGTTGCAAAACTACTCAATTTTACTAAGAAACTAAAACAGCGAGTGACAATCTGCCATCGGTCACAAACAGGATCCTAACTCTCTCTATTATATTGTTGGTTATGTCATAGTTTACACTAAAAGTCACTTGTTTTTGGTTTAAAAGGTTTTAAATCAATTTGATTCACCTTCCTTTGACTCAGATTATTGCCATGAATCTGAGACAAAGGAAAACAAATGTTTGCCAGTTTGCAAAATTTAAACCAAAAACAAATTTAAATCTCAACATTGATACAAATGAATACTTTGGTTATTAGTATTATTAAGTTTTCCTTGGATCTGCTGACATTTTAAGAAAGACAGTGGAAGACAGAGCTCTTGGGATGATACGTAATAACAGGCCTTATTATTCCACTATTTTGTCATTTGACCAAATAAGGTCAAGAGAACACGCAAAATACAAGACCATAATACACTGTAGTGTCCCGGCTTGGACCGGTTTACAACAGAGTGAAAACGGGCAACGACATTTTTCTGGCTTTCTTTGTTGTTTATGTCATTCGCATGTGCCATGTGCTGATGACAGCTGGATGGACACATAATACTGGGTGTATTTCAACACTCTTACCAGAAAAGAGAAACCCAAATAACAAAGTCTTTTCTTATTGGAATAATAAATCTCTTATTCGATGGTTTTAAATATATTACACGCAGACATTTTGTTCATTGCTTGTATTTTTCCTAGGGTCTCTCATCACCCTGGTTTACAATAATTGGGTACCTTCCATAAAATCAGTATGCAATCCAGGGAACAGCAGCAATCTTACTAGTTGCTTCATGCTAATGAAAGCAGATGAAGCTCTAGCCATATGGACCACTTAAGCTCAAAGAGCAAATTAATTACCTTGCAAGGAATTTGGCATTTCATATTCTTATATTTGTTTGGACATTTCTGATAAATCAGGATGTTGATTGCTAATATTGTTTCAGTCCTGAGGAGGCAGCAAGGTATCTTGAAACCTACAAAGTTTATGAAAACAAGCCACCAGATGCACTTCTTGGCATAAGTGAAGGAGATTATATTAGTAAGGTATTGGTTTAAATGAACAATGTTGATTTTGCTTAGGCATTTGCAACAAACTGATTTGTTTTGAGGACTGTCGCTGAATCAAAAATCACTGACTAAGTGATTGACAAGTCACTTGTACTGTTCTTAATGGATTGTCTGAACGAACATTCCCTCTTCATATTAACCCTGGCAGCAAGACGAATAATACACCTTTTACAACTGACAATATTGCAATTTATTGGAATGTTCAAATTTTTTATTCCATTCGCAACAAAATACACTACCAGTGCTGACTCTGACAACGGGCTAACGCTGAAACTTCAGCACTCAAACTTACCTGTAGTTATCAACTCTGTTGATAAAACCAAACATTTGTTTCTTCTTCTTGCCAATTCAGCACTGCAGTTTTTTTTAAGGAACTAAACCCCTTTTACACTTCAATACAACGTTGTTGCTTCATGGTGGGACTGCACAAAATATTAGAGGAAATTGGAAAATGGGCCTGGTTATGATGATATTAAGTCAAAATTCTATACCCTTATTAATTATGAATTTACATCGAAAAACCAGACCCTGTGGGTCGGTACATCCCTATATAAGCTACTCCACCCCCCCCCCCCTCCCCCTTAAGCCTTCCTGGTCCTGTTTGCATTTGCTCCTGACAAACATGCACCTGGTGCATATTTCTGATTGTTTTGCAGTGGTATGCGTTCATTTTCTTTTTAGATCAAATTTCCATGAAAGCAGACACATTTTCTACCATCTGGTATCCTAACCTGCCAGGGACAATTCGGATTAAGCTCCCTGTTTACCCTTTACCCTAACTTTGCACAAAATAGTAACAGGCAATTTACAACATGTTGTGTAAATAATTATTATTGGTTCTGTTTTACAATTAGGTCAACTTCAAAGCCTTCCTAATGTTACATGTAGTCCTATTTATGTCAATTGTTGTGATATGGTATAATTCCAAAAATACTCAATGCACAAATCTTTCACAGCCTAACACTTCCTTTTAGTGCAAGTACATGTTGTAGACATGCATCCCTGCACATGGCATTTAATGTTATTTACCAGTGTTATAATTATTGTTTTTAGCTCACAGACTGCCTTACAACAGTGAAAGGAATCAACAAGACAGATGTCCTCTCCCTCAGCTCTACATTTGGAGTAAGGAATAAATGAATTATTATTTATCAACTCTGATAGATTCTTCTGGTATTATGTTCAACCTTATTTTTTTTCTTGAAACCGTTGAAAATGTGATGATACAATAATTATTAACAAAAAATATATTAATTTTGAATTTTTTAGTCCCTTGCCAACATGGCAACAGCTTCTAAGGAAGACCTTGCTTTGCTGCCTGGATTTGGACCCCTTAAGGTATTGTTTTAAATATGGAAGCATTAATTTGGCCTTGTTTTTGTCAGTTAGGTTTTGTCTATGTTTTTTGTCCTATAAATGTACTCGCCTTCTAGTGCGAGAAATACTGTTTTATAGTTAAGTGATGCAGCTGGAAGAAGTGTTGATCCATAAATGATAACCTTATTAGTGTGACTGATTTTAACATGCTGTGTAGGGTTCCGGTTTTATATCTACTGTAAAATAATGATCCAATAAATGCCCTCTCCGCTATCAAAAACCCTGTATAATTTTTTTAGAAATGCCCACCCAAACCATTATTAGGTACTTCGTGACAAATACCCACCTATAATAAATGACCCAAGAATGGAACAACAGAAACATTCAATCAAGTAATCAAGTTATTTAAAGAAGTATTGATGAGGTCTCGCATTGGTCTTGTCCCGTTTTGCGCAATATCTTTTGGACCAGTCATTTTGTTCCTTGTATTTCTCTTTTGTTCTTGTACCTATTTTGATGTGTCTAATTAAGCTGATAAATAAATGACCAAAGATATTCACATGTGATTTGGGGAAATTTTTCAACATTGACACCTATAAAGTCAAGAAATTTATAGACCTATTAATATTATTGTCTGATTAAACTGTACTAGTAAAATCTTCTCTTTGTGTCATTTAAGGCTCAGAGACTGCATGACCTGATTCAGCAGCCATTTGTTTCCAAGAGATCAAAAGAACAAGGAGAAGAAAACAAGCTTTAGCTGTATAAATATCGTTCTGCCAGTCTTTGCACACAGCCTGACTAAACTATGAGGAGTTAGACATGCATACTGGTCTCGCTTTGGCATTCACATATTAAGTCCTTCCCGGCGAAGTCTTGCGAGAGTGTCTTTTCTACTCTCTCAAAGTACTTGCACGCAGTAGAGCAAACTGTCACAGGTTCGAGTAATGTTGGGAGAACTCAGATTTTCTCTTTCCGAGTATGCCTGTGTAACTGATTGAAAAAATACATCTATTATTCATTATTTTATTCACCAGGCATAAAACATTACATCACATTTGTTTCGCATAACATTATGCCACTAATCGACATTCAAATCCTAGCGGCATGCAGGATGTTTGTCCCATGAACCTAGTTTAGGTAACTTGGCCACTGTAAAGAGATTCGAATGTTGACGTTTCAAGCCTTAGCCCATCATCAGAGCAAATTGCTCTGGCCAAATTTTCTTATCAACTGTTGATAAAACCCCCATTTGCTCCTGTCCCCACTGATGCAGCGCCACAATTTCTTTTATTAGAAACTAACTCCCTTGTCCATTAGTGATAGTTATGCTTTTGCTTGGTGTACTCCAGACATAAATATTTTAATTGTGTTAGAAAAGCGTTAGATCTATGTGTGCATAGGTATTCCCCTTCGGTAGGAAAAAAAATCTGATTAAAACTTTCAATTGGTTATGTTCGTGAAGTAAAATAGTACTTGTAAACTATTTTTTATTTATTCTACATACATCGATGAGATAAAGATGTGATGGATTTTGTCATAATCCTCAAGCCAAGCTGTAAAATACATGAAAATGAATTCTATGTTTATTCAATGTAAATATGTAAAAAAAAAAACTATTAGAAAGCTCATAAGTAACCGTTTTTATTTATTGACTGACTGATGCATTGAAATTAAATTTGCATGCTGTTGTCTTGGTTCTGATTTATTTAATTTAGCTGGTTTTGAGGAAACTGAAAACTGGACATGACTGAAGCAAGGCCTATGAGGTGTTGCGGGAAGGGGACTATCCCCCTATATAAGCTGTATAGGTACATGCAGCTCCAAAGGGTATGGTTTTGGTCTAAAATAGGGTAAAGATTGTAACCATTTTGGTCTGAAAGTCTGAAAATGGGTATGGATTTTAGAAACCAGGTATGGTACTAGGTATTTAGAGGCCAGGGGGCCTTTAAGGTAATAAATGTTTTTCAATAGATGTCAATTTGTATTAGCGTTGGATGCTAAATTTTAAAATCTGTATAATTCTGCGAAAACATTGGCCAAGTACCAAGCTTGTAATCGGTTAAAAAGCATTTAAAAATATACTTATAGGGCCCAGTAAGTTATCGAGAATTTCGAGAAATGGGCACCTGGTCTGAAAAAGGGTACAGAAAAATTACGTCTTTTGGTCTGAAATAGGATCAGAGTTTGGGGAACCGAGCTGCACACCACCACCAAAAATTCCGAGGAGTACCCCTGGGGGAAAAAGAGCCACTATCCTCAATCCAACCGATTCCCTGCATGAAGCTTCTTACTTTTTTTTTTCTCATACCTTCACTGTCAATTTACTTCAGTAACATATCCCAGATCAAAGTAACCTTGTGGCCTGATGTGAAACAAATTTGACCAGCAAGTTGGAAACTTTATTAATTTTGATGAAAATGGTTGTGCACACCAAGAAACTTGCCCAAGGGACTTGAGGATTAGCAGTGTTGACTAGTCCAGGGCATACAGATAGCAGGTCACAAATCTCCAAATATACTGGAGATTTTAATTCTTTCAGAATGATTTAAAGATCATGTGACTTGATTCTGGCCACGAAAAGGATGTACCAGGTACCGAAAATCACAAAGGACATACTTTGTACCAGGGGTCCCCCTATCATGCACCATAAAATAGGACCTTTAGCCTGGAGCAAAAAAGAGATAACAGCCATATTATTCATTCTGAACTTTTAATACTAAAATAGACCTCTCAATACAATGTTTATGTTTTTAAAACTAATTCTGTTAGTTTGAGATTTTCCATTGCTTACATTGACTACTCAATCTGTCCATTGAAATGTTTCTTAATATTCACTTTTCCGTTGACAGAAACAAAAAGTAGTCTTAGCAGCTCAATTCAGCACTCAAACCAAAGAAAGAGTGGCCATTGACAAAATTTGTTTATTAGTTTTGGAAAGTTAAGAATTTGAGCTTAGCTCTCAAGAATATTGGATTACGACCTTGTCATTTACCTTTACGAATTGACTAGACTAGACTTATTTCTTTGACCCCAAGGGGGAAAATGGTCTGGTTTACCTTTATGAACCTCTCTTAATTTCTAATAAAGAACTTTACTCTATTATTGCATATTGAGAATTATCGATAAACAAGAAATATCCCTATTGCATCCTGACCAATCATTTTCGATCCCACCTTCCAAAAGCAGGCAGAATCCTATTATCAATCCCTACTTCCACTCTCACTTTCGTTTCAGTTTGAAATAATTTCTGCACATCACAGCCATTTGATCACCATCTAGCCTCTCCATGGTGTCCTCATGGTGGGGAGTGGCGTGGAAAAAATTGCGCACACATGCAAACAAGAAGAGACTGGGCAGAGGAGGCGCCTTCTCTCCCGAGTTACTAACATAATTCGTACATGGTAATTTTCTTCGCGCCACTATCCATTATCTCAAAGCCTGCAACAGGTTAACCACAATCCTGTCTTGGTGCAGTACCAGTTTGACTAGGGTTGTGGCATCTGTTGTTTTCAATCCCTTCTTATAGTGTCAATCATTATTATAATGCTAACAGAAAAAAGCTTCCCTCAACAGTATTTTTTTCCAGTGTTACTCCCTTCTATTTTAAATCGCAATCTGTATCCCACAAAACCTATGTTGCTTCCTTCTTACTTGAAACTGGTCAAATTGCCCAACTTCAAACTCACCCAAGGTGAGTTACCTTGCCCACACGATAAAGTCACCATAAAATATGTGCATAAAGAACTCCCAATTTGAAAACATTGCATTTTATATTGCAACCATAATTTACGGCCCAGTTCACATGTCACTCTCTTGCTGTGTCTAATTTTATTCAATTGAGTTCATCAGAAAATCAACAAAAGTTTATAATAATTATTGTTGATTCAGTCATCAAATTTAATAATATTGTAATTTGCGTATATTAATTTTGTACTTAAAATGGAAGCATTATATTCAGAAACCGTCCCATATCAGTAAATGCTTTCATCTTCTTTAGAAACTCTTGAATAGAACTGGAGAGCTTAAATTTAAACCTTTTACCTCTTTTATCTCAAAAGGGCTGTTCAGACATTGAATTTCTGTCATGTTGAACTCATCAATTGAATTAAATTTGACATGGTGGAGGTGCAACATTTCAATCAGGCCTAACAAGCATTTCTTCTATTTCTCTATGTACTAGACAACTTTTCAGGTGCGGGTTGAGCTGGCTTGTTTTCCCTTCTCCTCGGATAGCTCAGACTTGATACAAGGGGACTTTTTTTAACCAAGTCACAAAACATCAGCTGGACTTTGTTGCCCAAAACATTTTAAAATTAATGTAAGGTGTTTTACACAAATGAAGTCATGATGTGACAGAATATTTCTTGCTTTGATTTCAAAAGTGTAAGCGAACAGTTGCCTTTTGCCTAGTAGATAGCCTGACTATATTTACCAAACTATAAAGAAATCGCTCAGTCTGTAATTTACACTTAGTCTAATGGCTTAGGATCAAACTGTTTACAAAATTTTGAATTCTCTCGACCTTAAAGGGGAAGTATCATGGGGTTTTTGACCTCTTTTGTCAAAATGGTAAAATAAGATCTTCACTTTGCTACAAAATAATTCTAGAACAACGAGAGGAGAAAAATCAACTCAATTCTTGACAGGAACAACTCGTACTCTGTTCTAGCCCATTTTGGAAACAAATATACGAAAACTTGAAAAACATTAGCCTAACATTTTTCAAGTTTCAATCCATTCCGGCCAACTCTGTCTCTGGCCAGAGGCAATAAGCGACAGTCTTTTTTGCTCAGGGGTGATAATTTATAACAAAACTAGACAATTAGTTTTTTGTTTCTGTTGTCAGATAAACATTTTTGGGTTTTGAAATGACATCAAATTTTCGCGATACTTCCCCTTTCATGTTCTAACATCAAATGCATTTTCTGTCTTAAATATCCTAGCATTTAGTAGGTGGAATAATAAAATAGCTGCAATTCAAATACTTGTGATCATGATGTAGCTTAACCCTTTCATCCCCAATATCAACTTGTATTTTCTCCTCACTGTCCTCCATATATTTCTTATTTTACTAGTTGGGAGATTTTGTCTTAAAATCAGGGCATTTTATCTTTGGTGATAATTTCTTTTATTTTCCTCACTTAAATGTTTAATCAAGCAGTGACAGTGTAAGGAGAAAACAGATGTTGATCACCACTGGGGCTAAAGCAGGGCTGTCACTAAGATTTCAAGTTGCTGGATAAATGCAACAAGTAGGCGGGGAATCAAACAGCTAGGAATTTCTTTTGGTTCTATTTTTCTTCTATTTTCCTATGAGAATAGCCGGGGACCACGTTCTTAGTAACCGGGGGAAATCCTCAGCCCCCGCCTCTTAATTACACAGCCCTGTTAAAGGGTTAAAGTATTTAATGTTATAAATATTATTGCATAGCACTAATTTTGAACCAAAATATCTTCAAAGAGATAAAAAAACAAACATGATAAAATGGTATATCTGTGGTGACAATGAAAAGCAAGCCAAAATCCAGATGATGAGTGGACGAAAAGGCGATTTTCATTCATAATATTGTGCAGTTCCAGAAGAAATTCATACCCACCCCATGGAGGGTCATTGGAAATTTCTAGGGGAAGGGGCGCCTTAAAAGTCAAAAGTGTAGAAGCAAAGGGTTAGTATGACGCTAAACTGGAATTTCCTGGGGGGGATGGGGGAAGCAAAACAAAAAACCTTTCATGAGGGAGTATGGATATTTTCTGGAACTGCACGTGATGCTTTTAGGCTTACAAAACATGTTTCACTCTATTGTATTACCATGTTCATGAAGTATTTGTCATAACAGAAGCTATTTGATATCTTACTTAACTTTGTCAAGATTGTTCTAAAAATTAATTTAATTGCCTAAAAGCTCTTGGACAAATGATGTTTTTTTTACATCCTGTTAACACTGAAAATTTACTGCATTGAATTTATACATTTTTAGAAGCCTGTGACAATGAAAGCATCATTTAACTAGCCAGACAGAATGCACTGTAACTAGGAATCTGGAAGATAAGACTAAAACATACATACAACAAAATTTCTAAGAATGGTCCCTTCACTTGAGCTTATTGCTTAAATTATCAGTCACATATTTGACATACCTTACCTTCAGAGGAGGAAGGAATAATTTTTTTGAAATTTTCACTGTTCATGGGTAAACTTCTTACAAAAAGCTAATTTGATGGTTTATTTAGTCTCCATCTGTCATCTGTAAAAACTGTGCATATGCATCTCGGGAACACTCTCCTTTGGCATTAAAAGCAAATTTGTAATAACTTCCATCCGCACAGATGGCTGTGAAGAAAAAAAAAACAAGTGGGACAGCTTACTTTCCTGACCCTTCTAGCCTCCCGCACAGTTTTATTTTGGGGGACTCCCCTAACAATGACCGCATGCGAGGCTAGCACCCTTCGCTCCCATTGGATGATACATGTGGCTCACTGTGGGGGTTACCCTTGGCATTACATTGTGGGTACTCATGTACCCCACTCTGTGTAGAGTACAGAGCTGTCAATAATAAATAAAGTGGGTGGCTGGTGTAATATTTTTTGTAGTTAATCAAAAGCCTCATCTCTCTTGGGAAAGAAATTTTGTTTGAAAATTGCAAAGCTCAAAATCATTTTTTTTTTAGATTTGAGCAAAATGATACATAATAAATTATTAATACCAATGAAAATAAATTCTTCACAATTTCATTGTTAATACGTTTAACACTCAGACTTGATTTGCTTTACAAATTAAATCTTAACATTATTTGCAGGAATTACAGCGGAATGTTCACCACAGAAAACCTGTCATGGCTCAGACAGGCACTGGGTCTTATTGAAAACACTGCAACACCACCTGCGATGCAATACAGTACCTCACTCTTTTTCACTCTGGGCCTCAACCTCACACAAAATTATGGATCTGCCACGGAAGAATAACTATGATAATTGTGAAAAACAAGCCACTCTTACCTATAACAGTATTCTTCTCTGTTCCAAATGCACATACACAATGAGGGTCACCAGGGACTTGAAATCGTGAAAAGCTCCACTTAGAACTGAAGTACTTAGGGAGGAAGTTATGTGCAGATGCAAGGCTGAAAAGAAGAAACACAAATGGGCATAATTTACATCTTTGTGTCGTTCTTTTTTTCGTTTTTTTTGATTGGCTGCTCCATTATGCCTCTGCTTTTCACTAACATTGCTTTACTGCAAAAATCCTGTAGAAAAAAAATTGCTGTACCCCAACAGTCTCTCCAGTCTCTCTACTGGCCAAAGAGCCTGAGAACTTAGGGTATATGATTGAGGGAGGAGTATTTTCTTATTAATTTGTTATTGGCAATGCATGCAGCTCTGACAGTGTAATCACCATTCGGATTGGTAGTTGGGGTGGGTGGAATAAGGCCATAAGTGACTTTTGAACTTAGGTAAAATTCTCCTTTTGCTTCATTTAACGAATACAAGGTACTTTGGAAGGAAAATCTTATTCTTACTAGCAATTTATCAGAAGGCACTCACAGTTTTTTTCCAGGCACCCCTTCAGTTCTTACTATCATTTTTTCTTAAGCGAAAAACTAGGCAAAGCTTGGCTAGCATTCTCCGTACAATCTTCTCATTGGTTTATTGAGGTAAACCATACATAGACCATATAATAAATATTATTTACTTACCTAGACTGCTTGTTTTTCTTGGGATCTTCAATGGCAAAGATATGGACAGTGCCATGATCACTTGACACACACAGAAGCTCTGAGTCGTGATTGAAGTTGATACTGCAAGACAACAATTTAATGCATGGCTATACAATAAATACTAGTTATGCAATCCTTTCGAGTGGTATACCGTGGAATATCTCACAAGTGACTTAATTTTTCTTAGTATACACATGAGCCTTTAAGCAAGTGTGTTTACAAAGAAAAATCAAGTCATGAGTGGGATATTCCACGGTATACCACGAGAAAGCACTGCATAACTAATTTATCCCACGCCACTCATTGATGTCTTAACAGCAAATACAATCAGTGAAAAAATATTCAACAGATTGGCAACATTTCTTGAGAGAACATAATTTTGATAAAAAAAATATATAAATAGGTACTGCTCATTAAATGTATAAAAGCCTTTCAACAAAAATTTGAAAAATGTGTAGGCCGCGAGGGACGCCGGTATGTTTTCTTGGAATACTACCTGTTGCATACCGCAGAATATGCAATGGGTTTCTAGCTTTCTGATTGGCTGTATTCTCTATGGCATGGGATAAATCAGGGTATAGTGTACAGTACCACTCAAATGTAAGTTGACAGTCCTCACATCTCGACCCTTGCACCTCAACTCGATTCTCAATTCTCAAAAATGTCGAGAATATAGTCTCGAGTCTCTTTTTATATGAACCAATTTGGGTAAAAGGTTTAAATTTCTATATTAGCAAAACTTAGGCTAGCGTACAAAGGACTTCAGTATTTCTGTATTGTAGCTGCCTTGAGTTTTGCTTTGAATCAACTTAATATGTAAGATTGTAACAAATTGGCTAATGTATACCTGTACTGAACTGACTGGAAACCATTACACAAACATGGTCTTTGGGTTCAACTTATATCCTCCCAAAATGTGTTGTAATATAATAATTTATTACCTTTAAACAGTCTCTGTAATTGCTATCCCATGCATTTTGAAATGTTCCCAATCTAACAATAACCTTTTTAAGTACGTAAATTATGATCATCCAAGTGAGCGTAGTCCTGAGAAGGACTGTTTTGGGGTGACTTTGACTCAAACAGTCCTTCTCAGGACCATACTTACCCGGATGATCATAATTTACGTACTTATGACATGACTCCTGGGTTTAAACCATTTTACAATAACCTGTAACATGTAAATGGTGTATACAGTAAAATGTCTTTCTTTCTTTTCCTCTGAAGCAAAAAATCAAAATCTAACATCAATCCAAGACTCTTTGTTCAATCCAGTGGGCTTGTTTGGCCCATTTCATTAATGTAATGCTCCTTTGCTTAATTATTTCTGCCACAAATTTCTTGTTCTTACCAGTAGATATTAGCACTTCCTGAGCCTCGCCTTAGTTCATGAAGTTGTGTTCCAGTACTTGTGTCAAAAACTCTTATTAATGTTCCCTGTGAATTAAGAAAATAATTCCAGTGGTGAGATGGGATTAGTAAATTTGAGAACAGTGGATGATCTGTGGATGGTTTGTGACATTGACCAGAAAGCTTTCTAACTGTGGTTTTTGCAGGAGAAAGCAATGTATTGTGAGAGAGTTGTTCACTTAAATGGTAAATTTTTATAAATTACAGGTCATTGAATGGATGAGTGTTGGTAGCAGTTTGTGCAACGTACCTTCACTTCAATTTATATTTGGTTTGGTATGTAAATTAGGAAGGTTGAAAAGGAAGTTTATCCTCCCTGGAAAAGTGAAGGCATGCCCAGAAGAATTTAGTTTTAAAGATACCAACAAAAGAGTGTGGATGGTTTCTAACTATGCTATTGATGTTCAGTTAATTTACTACAGCTTCAACTTCCCATGGTATGACTAGCCAATTCTCTCATTCCACAAAGGAATGCAAAACATTCCCCCATCAAACTTTTTGTGTGGTTGGAGAATCAGCACTAGACATGTGCATCATAGCTTAGTGGCAAATAAATGCACTTTAATTGAGCCTCTTTGTATCCAGACATGACAAATGATAGAGTCCAACATCACTGTAGAGTAACTGCAGTTGAGCCTTGAAGCCTTTCTTATTAACTATTGGTGGTAATCTCTCCACAGTTCCCAAGCTTACTAATCCCGACCTCTAATTCATTCACCCATTTACACTGTCCTTGAAACATCCCCATAAAGGCTACCGTTCTATAACAGCTCCAGAATTAGATCTGGGAGACATCAACGTACAGTAGAGAAGTACATTGTACAAAAGCAGATCTTCATGTATTTGAGTCGTACACTCTGTATGCTAAATTCTTCATTTGTAAGAAGTACAGCTCAGGATGGAAAGCACCGTAGACCATTAAATGGGAGTTGTTACTCCAAATATTTCCAGTTGTGCATGTACCTAACCTCAGAGGAACACACACCATAGATATATATTTTATCGATTGAACGATGCTCTAACACAGGACATCTGAACATGGTATTTATGCACCTTTTCTGAGGCTGTAGCCAGCCTTGTTCCCTGCAAATTCATTGCAATACAGCTCAGTGCTGCTTCATGAGCCGCAATTTCTTGTGGAGGACGGTCCGTGTTGGCTAAGTCTACTATCTGAACATGGCCTGTCTTGCGCGCAGGAAATGCCAGTAAAGAGTTGTTACTACTTGGACAAAGAACACACAGTCCTATGGGAAGTAAAGAAGAACAGTTAAGTTTTATTGTTGTAGTAATAAAAATAAAAGACATGATGGGTCTGGAAATTACTACTAAGGACAGCTTGAAAGTTTTGGCATAGGCGAGAACAGGTAGGCTGTGTTAGAAAAGGCTACTTTTTTTTCAAAAAAGATGTAAAATGGTGTGCACATTGTTTTGTAATGAATGAAATCTGAAAAGAGAGATAAAACAAGCATACCTAGTTCTGGGGAAATTTGAGATGCTTGATATTGAGCTGAGAAACCAAGAAAGCCAAACCAAATATGCAACTGAAGATGATTGATTGAGACCTGTCTTGTCTTCATTTTGTTTTGGTTTGAATTCTAGTTTGTCTGCTTCTTCTGTATCAAGACCATTCCAAAGCCAAAGAGGTGTTTATCTCATATCAAGAAATATTAAAGTGTACTCGTCTGTTGCTTTTTCATTTGCTTCAATTATGAATTATCATTTACCGCAGAAAGGTTTTACCTTTAGGATTAGGTGCTGTCTCAAATACATGCAGCTGTTGAGGATTCTGGGTGAACGTGAAAACTTTTATAAGTTCTGCAAGTACAACAACAATCCTAAAAAGAAAACAGGGAACAAATTTTAAATATTGAAGTCTTATTTCAACAAGGGTGAGTGTTTCATCATGTTCGCAAACATGGCTTTTTTTCACATTTCTTCAATCTCTAACAAATGAAATTGAAAATACCATAATTTGAGAGGGCGCATGGCTGAGTGGTTAGAGGTGAGGACTTGAAATCCAGTTCAAATCCCTTCTCTGACCACCAGATGGATTTGTTTCATGGTAATTGCCTGTTTCAAATCCTTGGCAATGTCTTGTAAATAGCCAACTGGTAAGCCTTCCTACCTGCCATGCCCAGGTGGCATTTTTAAGAGTTTTGTTGAGTTTCTTATGTTTATTTGAGTCATTCAGTGTTTCCAATTAGCAGTGCTAAACGCATTGACACTTAATAAAAGTTTAATGTCACCAAAGGGATAGGCCCAAGTGTACATGTACCCAATATAGGTGTCTGTATTTATAGAGGTAAGGGTTGTAAGAATTTTGAAACTAGAGCACAAGGAGAACTGTCAGTGATAGAGACATGTCTGTATTATGGAGGTGTCTGGAAAGAGAGGTTCAACATTACCTTTCTGTCCCATTCATATTTCTCAGCAGATTCCTCCATGTGGAATGCAGTCATATCTAATTCATGACCAACTGACTAACTGATATCTGACTCATAACTGACAACTGATATCTGAGTCATGTCTACATAACGTTTTATTTTTTTTCTTTTACAAAACAGTGCCTAATCAGGATGGGACATTGTTTTTGGTTAAATGATATTATTGTTAATGAGTAGGACAAAATATTTACATGTTCATGTACAGTGTACTGCCCTATTTTTAAACAATTTAAAACAATATCTGATCTACAGAACTGACCTGTCTCTTCTGAGTTTGACAGCTTTGACATCACTTGAAAAATCCAATTCTATGACACATTTCTTCTTCAAATCATCCCAGACCATCACTAAAACATTGTTTAAAAAACAGACAAAAGAAATCCATCATTGAGAAATAAACTTTTACACACTATGCTAAAAACCCAGCGTTCATTCAATTGTGGTCCAGGTATAGTCATTCAGTAGCAATCAATATTGGAAGCCATTCAATACAATAATAATTACTAATTGCTATTGACTGTTATTAGTTTTAATACTAATAACAATCAAACTCTGCTAGCACAGGAAAAATATTTATTGATAAAATGGAGAAAATCAATAACAAGAAAACAACTCATATTTATTTTTCAATAATTTAATTTAACTTAATTTAATTTATTGGCAGCTTACAGTTGCACAACATTTAAGCTAAAATGACAAATTAATTATCAACAATGAATGATTGTAGAAGAACTTCAGAAAAGTCTAAAAATTTGTTACAAAATGGAAAGCTAGTGAGGGCCACAGGTCAGAGTAATTACATTGTAAACTTTGTTTTTGGTTTTGTGACACTCAATTTCGATTAATGAAAACTGTTCTAATTATAATTACCTTTATTCCTGGGATATTTTGGGTTTTGACCTCCACCCACAAGTGCAAGATAATTACACCGAAAAAGCATTTCCACATGATTAATACCACCATCTGGGAAATCTGCAGAAAAAAATACCAACAATTCAGTCCACCTGAAAATTGCCCCCAATGCTTGAATATATGCTTATTCACGAACCAAAGATTACTTCTCCTCCCCCTATCATGGGAGAAAATACATACTGTACAGATATCTTTGTGTCTTTAGAGTCCCTCGGATTGAACCATTGACATCTGCATATATGCAAGTAATAATGGACATAATGACCTCAGAAGGCAAACAAATTGTTCAGATTGAAAGCATTTTGAGGAACGCAAAATCTCCAGAGTTTATTGTATAGTGCAGCAGTGATAACTGCAAATAAAAAATATATTAGTGTTTAAAAATTTGCACTAGTTGAACACAATGAACAAAAAATTGGGGCACCATGTAGTTCTTAGAACACCTCACAGGCTTGGCTTAAAAAATGGCTATAGAATACAGGGCCACTTTTCCACTATTATAAACACAAGTGGCTCAGCAGCTCACCAGTCAAATAGAATAAGTATTATTCAGGCAGCAGTTCAACGGCTTGGTGGCTGGCTAGTTGACTAGCAAGCCGCCAAGCTGTTGAAGCTAATTTATAAACCTTACTCAATCTTTAAATTCTGACTGCGACTGGTGAGCCGCAGAGCCACTTTAGTTTACTATAAACCTTACTTGTTCTTTAAAATAATTCTGACCACGACTGGCGAGCCGCCAAGCTGCCTAACTTATACTTCTCAAAATGTGGCCCTGCATTCTATAGTTGCTCTTAAAAAAACAATAGTGGATCAATGAACAAACAACGGAAACAATGAATTCGAAACCTACATGTACATGTAAAATATGCATGCAGCCCTGAAACAACAGAGCTCCAACGAAATAAGAGGTTCTAAATAGCTGCATGCTATCTTAAATAATTGACTTATTTTAGACCAAACTGGTCAAAAAAGTCTTGTACCCTTTTAGGCTATACATTTATATGCACATTCCCTTTCCTCGGAGGTACGCTGGTGTGAGTGTAATGATGTGTGTAGCTATAGAGCTTTGTATAGATTGTCAACATACCTTGTCGTTCTTTCTCTTTCAAGGGATCACAGTTGTAAATCCTGAAACCGTTTTCCATGCCGCAAGCAAAACATCCTTCGAGAGAGGAAGTGATCAAAGTTGTTGACTAAATATATAGTTGACCACCAAGGATGCAAGTACTCGAATCCGTTTAAAATACATACCTTGGTCTTGATTGAAGCCTGCGTACAGCAGCCCATTGCCATACGAATTTGTCTGACTGATGTTCATTTTCACCGTTCGCTGAATTTTGAAACCAAGCGTGGAAACTCACATAGTTCTACACTAAAACACTAAGAACCATACAACGTCTTGGTCAGCCATTTTGGATTTACAAACACCACGTGACAGATGGTCCGTGAAAGCCTGGTTTTAGAGTAGAGCCAATGACAAGATGCGAAAGAAAATAATAACTGTCTTTACATCAGCGTTTGTGATTCGTCACTTCCTAATAAATCCCAGAAACCATTTCAAGCAAACAAACATGGCGGCAATACAGTTTTGAAGAGATGAACCCCGGTGGAAGAAAAATATTTCGCGCGAAACCACCTGACAAGGGTAGCTTCCCTTTAGATCATGATGGTAAGTAGCAGCTGGAATAATTTAGTAATTTGTTCACCAGCCTGGGTGAGCTAAATTAAATTTCAGTGTCAGCCTATTGTGCCAGGCTCTTATCTTGCCCCCATACTTTTCTCATAAACGTACTGGGGAGAAGTTACTAAAATATCAAGAAAAGTCACCTTGGGTGATCATATCCTTGATTCTCCACTGTTAGGGTGGATAATATCCAGCGGATATATTGCTATCCAACCGGTAAAATGGATTTACAGTTGTATTAGTTGGAGTACATTTTATTCACTGGATAGCGATTTATCCTCTATATAAGGTTATCCATTCTTTGAACAACTGGGGCCAGATCGATAAAACATACAACACTATTGTAGCTACTGTAAATGGTCAATGTCACTTGAAACAGTCCTTCTCAGTACTACACTCACCTAGATAACGAGCCACTTGTCAGGTGTTGTATCAATTTGCAGAAAACTTGTGAAATGAAAATGTTTCCTTTTTTGGGTCCAAAATGGGGTATAAGCTTATAATATTTTAACATTTTAGTATGAACTGGAGTAGCACATGAGAGCATTTTTGTTCCAATACAGGATGGATTTTATAGGCCCCGGGGAGCATGCCAACGACTTCAATTTCGAGATCCATACAACTATTTCCAAAAATAATCAAATGCTATCTGCTATTATTATTAGGGACATTAAAAAGTCTTCAATTGGGATCCTATTCAAACAATCAATAAATTATTGTGTATTTTGAAGGTGATGGGCAAATATGGAGTATTGATAATACTAAATATAGGTAGACTGATACTAAAGTGATAGATGAATTTGGTATATGTAACAGGTGAATGTAAAGAGCACATGAAGAGATATATGAACTGCTTGAAGCAGAACAACAATGACAACCACATGTGCAGAACTGAGTCAAAAGACTACCTTCAATGTAGGATGGAGAGGTATACTTTCAGTCAATATTATCCCTTTTTTTAGTTTAGGTGAAAATGTTAAATTCCCTGGACTTATTTCCATATTTTAAATGTAACACTGTTATACAGTTCTTTTGAAGGTTAAGTTTCTATCACATCTACATGTAGGCAAACGACCCAAGGTGGACACTCAGATTTGAAAGTCACCCAGAGGAGACATTTGTGTAGATGAAGTTAAAAACCCACCAAAATACCCAGCAAAAATAGAATTTTCAACCTCCCAAATATCCTTCTCACCAAGGGTTGGAACAATACTTGTTTTGTGTCTGATGGATTTCCATTACATCTGCATGCATCAGAAAGGAAACATTATAAATTTGTTTTGTCATGTCAAGTTACTGTCATTGGACCAATAACATCTCTACAAAATTTCCCTAATTTTGACCATCCTTGTTCATTCTTTAAAGGATGTTGATTTATAGGTACCAAAAATGTCTTTGTGGGCAACTGTGCAAGGAGTTTTTGTCCAAATGTATGGTAACTAAGAAACTAGCTGAACAAATTGTTTACAGTGAGAAGTTCATTGTACATTATTATTTTTTTGACTTGTCAGGCAACTTATGGCAAAGGAAGACTTTGGAAAACTTGGATATCATGAAGATTCTGGTTCAAAGAATGATGCATCGCATCTGGGAAATGTAAAAAGTACCGAACATTCTACAAGCTGACAGTGGTTTTAAAAATGGCAGCTGTTTTGCAATGTACATTCTGTAGACTTGATAAAGACCAGTGTAACGTGCATAGATAATGAATCAGAATGTGTACTTCCAATGATCACACTGAGAAAAACTTGTGGTCTTTCAAGGCTAATTTGGAGGATTGCTACAAATCAGGAATGTTTTGAACTATTTTTTCCATATCCTTGACCATGACTGTATCAGTTATCTCAAAAAGCTCTGTGTATTTGTTTCTGAGATGTTGATGGATTCATACAGGCTTTCTTTGTGCTATTAACTACTTAAGTTTAATACATAACTGCTATGGTCATTTGCTTATTCAGACATTCAATCTACTGGGCAGATTTTTATGCTTAACAAATTAATGGCAGTTTTCTATGGTCTGTACTCTTATAGACCATAAAATTATGTCATAAGATGTCCAAAACTTAAATGTGGCTCGTCATTTCACCGCCAAAGTTTTGAACATTTTATGGAGGCATTTTGTTGTGCATTTAACAACTTGACAGCAGTTTTCTATGGTCTATACTCTTATAGACCATAAAATGACATAAAAAAATGTTCAAAACTCAAGTGGAACCACGAGTTGCAGGCGAGTGGTTTCACTGCCAAGTTTTGGACATTTTATGGTGTCATTTCATGGTCTATAAGAGTATAGACCATAGAAAACTGCTGTCGATTTGTTTTTTACAATAACATGGAAAAAGTACAAGCGGAATTGGCTATTTTTTTTTGTTGAGAAAGTGCGCGCGTTACATCTGACATCATTTTTATTGTCTGTACTCTTATAGACAATAGCTACGAGCCAATCAGCATGTGGGAATTTGGACAGTTATTGTAAAAAAGAGTATAGACTGTGGAAAGCTGGCGTCAATTTGTTTTTACAATAACTTGGAAAAAATATGATTGGAATTGGCTTTATTTTCCCTCAAGAAAGTGCAGATGTTACATCTGACATCTTCTGCACTCTTATAGATAGCTATCAATAGCTATGAGCCAATCAGCGCATGGACATTTTGACAGTTATTGTAAAAAGGTGATTGTTGCTGCTGATCCAGGGGAGTAAGGATTATGCTGTGAGAAAACAAATATTGACTTGTAATCAGGCTGTTTTTGTTTCTTTTGGTAACCATCCTTGTGTGAAACGTGAACTGTGGCTAAGTCAACCACACAATACTAAACAGGAGCGTTGGTAAAATTAGGTTGATTGTAAGTTAAGGAAGTACAAGGTGCATTGTAGGGACAGAAAATAGACAAGATTAGAAATGCACAATGTGGATGCACAAATTAGAAAAAGGAAAAGTTGTAACTGTCCAGGCCCCAGTTGTTCAAAGCCTGATTAAGCTAATCCTGGGTTAACGTGAACCTTGATTCCTGTTTAATTACTATTAATGAAGACTCTTCAAAAAGATTTTTGTTCCTCAGTTTTGATTTACACTTTTCTTTACCACTAGCTTAAAATTAGGTTTTAAAATCATTTTTAATAAGCGAGATGAAAACCTAGGTTAACTTTTAATCAGGGATAAACGTCAATCGGCTTTTTAACAACTGGGCCCAGGTTATTCTCGTCAGACAATTAACTTTTCCACTTCTGCTCCTTTCTGTACTTTACACACAGGCTGATATATTGAAGGTGTTATTAAATGGCAATAATTGTTTATTGTTTGTAGTCCCATAACAATATTTACATTGGAAACAATTCAATAATTTATTGCAGTATACTAATGACATAAGAAAAAATAAAACAAAATTAATTATTTCATTACAGTGGACTATTTACTTTCAATTAAACAACATCTAGTATTTTTGTTGAGGGGTTATTTGCTGATACAGCAGTCACCCCATGGAAAGTTAATTATATTCTTTTAATGCTTGTTTTAATAACGACGAATTTCCAAGTGGCAACTGTCAACCACGATAGCCCTGAGGCAGAAACACTATACGCATATAATTTGTTTTTCTTGTTCACAGCTAAAAAATTTTTGTGAACAAAAATGACTGAAGAATAATGGCATTTTGAATTTATGCTTTAACACTTTGATCTTTTAGGTGAAGTGTTGAAATAAAAAATACAAACATACAAGATGCAAGACATACAATGTAAGCACCCCAGTTTCTTAATCCTAATTGAATAAGAAAAATAAATGGACAAGTTCAAACCAACTGGATATTTTAGCCAAACGGACCACATTGCCTGACAGTGTCTCTGTGCAGATGAACACTACCAGGTCATGTGATCAATTTAAACCAATCAAACTGAGGAAATTTTGTGGTGGTGAGCATTAATAAAAAGTAGTAATACATGGCTTATTTTACAGACCCCCACTCTCTTCCTCTCGGTCTCACCTAAGACAACCCATTTTGGATCATGCGATACGTCACTGAAATGAATTGTCTTAATGACTGTGATGGCCCAACAGTAAGCTGTACTGAAACTAGGCAAGAACTAATCTTTGACCACAGTCTGTGCAAGGTGCACGCAACTTGCAAAGAGCAGATGCCTTTCAATAGCCTGGTGAAACAAGCCACAAAAGGCATCGGCTCTCACTGCCTTTTTTGTATTGTGTTAGGTGAATAACCAAAGGGTTGGTGCACTGTCATTTAAACAGAGGTCAAAGTTAATTAAACAAATTAACCAGGAAGGAGTATTTCTGTTACTGTTGTCTTCGGCTTGGCTTCAAAAGTGTTGCTTATTACATGATGCCACAATCTCACACACAGATCTTCTCCTCTCTCTGAAGGTGAAACATCCGGGCCCTGTTGTTCAAAGCTGGATTAAGCTAATTCTGGGTAAACGTGAACTTTGATTTGAGTTTAATTACTAATCAATAAAGATTCGTTAAAAATATTTTTGTTCCTCAGTTTAAACTTAGACTTCTCTTTACCAATAGCTTCAAATTAACTTATAAAAACATTTTTTACATGCAAGATCAAAACCTCAGTTAACTTTGGGCATAAGCGCTAATCGGCTTTCAAACAACCGGGCCCTGGGCATGAGATTAGACAACACAAGTGACTGAGAAGGTGGAACCGAGTTAATTGTGCGAGAAGTCCAGCACAAAGTAGTTTAATAAAATATAGCATGGCTAGCATGCCACTTTAGTTACAAGTTCAATTTTGGCAGCAACAGTCTGAGTGTTCAAGTATATTGTGAAAGAAAATAATGGTTTTGATTTCAGGAGACTGCAAATGAATGAAGTTAGTCTCCGTAATTATTATTGGAGTATCATATTTGCTTAAAAAGTGCTGCACTGCAGCACTTAGATAATTTTTTAACTTGTGGTGCTTATTCAAGGACAGTGTTTATTTAAGAAGGTGGTTATTAACTAATTGAAAAGCACTTTAAGATAAAACAACTACTCTTAAGGCCAATTTAGATGGTACAACTTTTGCTTATGACTGTCGCACATGTCTTTTAGAGCGCACGCTGCTCGTGTCATGCAAAAAATCGCACACAACTCTTGTCATTCAACATTGCCTATACCTACGATTGTGGTAGGATTATAAAACATGTTTTAAAATCCTAGGACATTTTTTGTGACGTACATGACAGCCGTAAGGGAGTTGTAGGTTTGATTCACACAAAACAATTCGTGTTGTAGGCCTGTCCTAAGTTTGTAACGTGCAACAAAGTCGTACCATGTGAATCGCCCTTTATGATGTTACTTAATACAATAGTCTAAGAGGAACAAAAGGAAAGTCAGATTGAAATATCAATGGAGAGTTTTAGATCCGAGTTTACTGTGAACCTCTAACCACGGTTTGCAGTTACTTGTTTGTGGTTCAACATTCAAACGTAATTCGATTTAGTTGTTCTTGCAAATTTACGGCCACTATTTTGAATCAGCAGCCATGAATGGCACTTGTTTTCAAGATCCAATAGCAATTATCAAATTTAGCATTTCGCCCCAATTTGTGCCTCTGTTAATGGATAAAGACTTGCTCCACAAGATTTTTGTATCATTACGTGAGATAAAACGAGTTATACCGTAAAAGCTTTCAGGTAAATGACATACGTAAAAACCTAATTCTCCACATTGAAAACGCACATCAAAAGCCTCAAATGTGACATCAAAGACTGGTCACATTACCTCCAGTGGTTCGAGGTAAACTCGGATCTAAACTCTCTAATATGACTGTCTCTCTGAAACTTTCTTTAAGGTCTATAAGAGTACTGGTTATAAAAAAAACTGCTAATGATTTGCTAAACAACTTTCAAAAGTGAAAGTCACTTTCCTGAGGTGCTTTCCATTTAGTCAAAACATTTATATCAGGTTCAGCCAGTTGATATGCCAAATACCACATGTGGATCAAACAGATTTTTTCCGCAGGTACACTATACTTCACTTTTTCTGTTCCAACCGGTTGGGACTGAATTTAGCATTTCATTAGCACGAAATTTTTTTTGTCTTCTTACACCATTTTCTTACATTTTTTGGTCTACCAATGAAATTTCATTTCACACAGAAAGTTTCCAGAATTTCAAACCGACAATGTTGATTAAAATGGAAAGTGCCTGTTGTTGTTGTTGTATTGAAAAAGGAATGTTTCTTATTATTGTGCCCTAAATAAATTCAATTCCTTCAAACTTATTGTTTCCAATGTAAGTCTCCTGCATGATCATTTTACCAAAAATATCATAAGCTACAATATAGGAGCGAATAGTTCCTTGGTCTTCTTCCGTCTTGAGAGCCACAAACATTTTATCATCAGTGCCTGGAATGAACTTAAATGATGAAAAACCATGAGTTAAACTCAATTCTCCTATGGTGCGCACATTGAAGTTTGTGAAGTCTTCATCACAAGTTATCATGACATTTGTTGCACGATGTTCATCGTCCTTCTCTGTGTACATCTCATGACTAGCTCGCCTTGGTAAGAAAAACCACTTCTTATGCTTATCACTCCAATTCGCAGCTTCGTGGATGATGTAACCTGGGTACTGGATCCCAAGGGCCCCCCTCAAGGCCTCGTACCTGGACACCCAATCATGATGTACCACATCACCATTGGGCCCAATACTCTTCACCCACTGTGGGTTATGATGCTGGAAAACTCCCTCCGTTGTTGTCCACTCCTTTCCAAGGCCACCGACATAAAGAGTTTTTCCTTTAACAGCCATCCATTCCGCTTTAAAGCCCTTCTCCTCTGTGCCATCCCCATCAGGGAGAATGACCCAAGCCACTGTGTGTTTCTCCAGAATTTGAAACACTACTCCGGTTCGATCGTCAGCAGCATACAATTTGCCATTAAAAACTATCAACTCTGACAGTTCCATGCCTCTTCCTTTTTGAGACAAAGTGGAGGATAACACCACAACATCTTTATCCCACTCTACAGACACCTGCCCGTTGTTATGTAAAGTTAGGTAGCCACGTTTAAAGTGACTTGTCCACGTATTTTTTTTCGTGGTTGACTTGGAGTTTTCGTCGAGATCCGCGATAACCCCGATTCTAAACCTCTTCCCTTCAGAGGTGGTTTCTGGGCGCGTCAACGGGTATGTGCTGTTGTATTTTCTCTCGCAAGCTTTCCTGTGGTAGTAGTCAATACTGTTAGCGTTGATGGAAACTGTTTGGTTATCGCCGGACAACCACCAATACAGAAGTCCAATAGTAAGGCTCAGCCCTACACCTATAAAGGCACATTTACGAACCAGGACTTGTAGATCGTTAGGAGTCGAACTTCTGCGGTACATTTTCAAAAGGTTACGCATTTCACGAGAAATCCACGTTACAGGGGTTTTAGGAGGTATCCACTTGATGATGCTGAGCTTCCAGGCACGGCTGTGAGCGGGCATGATGCGAGCATTTAGGCACCAGTTTGAATTTAAAATTATTTGGTCGCGCGTACATTGGTACCGAGTTTGAAATCAGTAGATATGGAAAATAGGTATGGATGAAGTCGACGACGACATATGTTTTTGCAACAACGAACGACTTTAAACAGGAATGGCTCCGACATGTATTTGGAAGATAAAAATAGCGATTTTCTAATAAGTTAAAACTTACTCAGGCTACTTAGTTGATCAGGGATAGAGGTCTAACCGAAACTTTATGTCATCACAAAAAAAACCCACTTGTTTAGTAAGTTAAAACTTGATTGACTGCTATGGTGTCTGTCCTTGAGTGCAGGCTAGACTTTGGTAGTTGTTATGTGATTGGCTAAGCAGTGGTGAAGGAATGCCGACTTCTGGCAATCACTCGTTTGTGTGGAGGAAGGTAATTCGACTGGCTCACTCCCGTAAAATCCTGGAAAGGATTGCATTGGAGGCTAATTTTTTGGCGCTGAGTCGTTACCTGGCTCTACTTCATCATTCTACTTCGAAATTGTTGCGCGCCATGTTGAGTGCAGCACTGATTAGTTATCGTGAATGGAAAGAGAAAAATGAAATGTACAAAACGTAGCACCATGTGTCATGAAATGTTCTAATAACATGTAACACAGCTTTTGTTTTCTCTGGCGAGTAAGAGACATTCAGTCCTCCCTGTGGGGAAAGGTCTGAGAAACCCACCTAACCATCGTCAGTTCGCTCACCCTCTAAAGTCAGCCAACAGATTTCCGTGAGAACGTAACACCTTCAGCTGATCTCTATGACGGAAAAACTATATGAGGGGGGCATTGAGATTTTCGGTTTTGGCCATTTTTAGGTCGGTTTTTCCACCTCAAAACTTCGGTTTTTCGGTTTTGGTGTCTGTTGCGGTTTTTCCTTTTTTTTATATTTATAATTTTAAGCATTTGGTTTTCGGTTCAGCCAAAATGCAAGCGGTAATTCTCGGCTCTGGCATCCGTTGTGGTTTTCGGTTTTTCTATTTGGTTTCCGGTTTGTCTTTGGCAATTATGCGCCTTAACTGCGTGCGCGTGCCAAGACTCAGTTGCCCAGGGAGTTCTCAGCTCAGTTCTCCTATTTCCTTTGTTGCCCTCTGAAAAGTGCAACAAAGGAAATAGGAGACGTAAGCCTGCACGTAATTGGTTAGACGTAATTGGTTAGACGTTATTGGTTAGGGTTAGAGGAATACGTGGCCAACCTCATTCTCTGAGTAGGTGGTCGCGCATCTCGGATTTTCAATGGACCTTCTCAGAGCTGTACGATATCGCTAAATTTCACCAAAGTTCTCTATTGCAACTCAAAGGAGGATTTTTGTCAATTTTCGTTATTTAAACAGAGATCAGAAGAATTGCCGGATTCACGCGCATAGCGTCCATAAATACCGTGACCGTATGCTTCAAGTGTCACCAACGTACCACATCGATTAGGGGTTTGGAAATTGAGGTATGTAAATTTTTTGTTTTGATTGTTTTGTTTTTGTTTTTCGGTTTTGATCGAAATATGCTTCCGTTTTAGGTGATTTTTTGTGCGGTTTTTCGGTTTCTAATAGACCCCAATGCCCCATTCCTATATGAGTGGATCACGGTGGATGGAGCTGTATGATAGAGAATCCTCACTCTTATTAAAAGTGCTTGTTCACATTTCTGCCTTCGTCCTTCAAAAGAGTTAATTTCGATCGAAGTCATTCGCAAGAACCGCGATCGGTGGGAGTCCTTAGTTACTTCAGGCCCTTCCACAGTAGTTAGATTTGCAACTCTCATGAATTATCCGAAGTTTGCAAAACAGGGACAGTTATATTTTGATGTGCAAGCCGCTTCACACCCAGTCATTAAAGAATCGCACAAACTGTAGTGCAAATTGTGATTTTTCACCAATAACCTTTACAACAATCATGGGTAATGGGAGAGTTAGAGGAAAGATGAACCAAAACAACACGACTGACTACGAATAAAATACTCGGCGGCGAGAGCTTTTAATGCGAGGGTCGGGGGGGTCAGGGGCTTGCTACACCAGGTACTTTTGTGCCAGAAGCTTTTCAACACCGTACTAGACGACTCATGCCACAAGCTTAGGTCAATCCTTCCACCTTTGCATGATAATTCACGTTATAACCTTAGGAAACAGCACCATTTTAATGTGCCACAGCTTCGTACTGATAGAACTATAAGCAATACATGTCGAGGAAATTTAACTTGAAATTTAGCTAAACTTTATCTGGGCTGTGGTTTCTAGTTTTTAGTTTTAGTCTAATATACGTTTCTATGATGAATCATATTTACATTTTTCAATTTTTTTCTGTACTAATTAAGTTGAATTTTAAATATTTGTAAATAATTACGTAAAGCTCGTTCCCAGGACCCTCTCTTAAAGCAAGAGAGGACCCTGGTAACGAGATAGGTGTGGAACAAGTCTTAGCTGATGAATGTTGATATCGACTACTTTGTTCAGTCCTTTTGGCCCTGCGTTCGAAAACGATGATGAAAAAGATTCGTGTGAACTCTGTGGATCTCTCTTGATGTCGATCAAGTACATGCCATCGGCTTTAGCAGGACCAGCTGAAAGTAAGTCTTGCAGCTACAAGAAGGTCTTTACACCTGTACAGTCTTTGAAGGTCCATCCCTACGACGGTCCGGCAATTGAAATTTGTGCGAGAGTTGTAATTGCACAATACGACGCTGTAATTTAGTGAAACGTTAAAAAAAACTGTGACCTACTTTTACAGTCTGTAAAGACTGTCTGGAAGGATTGCCAAACCTGTTGAGATGGAGACGTAAATATATTCCATGTCCCCTAAAGCAGTTGTAAAGAACCGCTCGTTACATGTTTGTGGGGGAGGGGAAGGGGGCGATAGGTGAAAAAGAGAAAGTATTTACTCCAGGGCCCGGTTGTTCAAAGCCCGATTAAGCTAATCCTGGATTAACAACAACTTTGGTTCGATTTTTATTACACAACAATAAAGATTCCTCCAAAAGATTTTTGCCCCTCAGTTTTCGTTAAGACTTTTCTTTACCTTAAGCTCGAAATTAACCTTGAAAACCATTTTTAACGAGCAAGATGAAACCGTCAATTAACTTCTAATCGTAGATTAGCGTTGATCGGCTTTCGAACAACCCGGCCCAGGAGTGTTAACATTGATAACCGGTGACCCACTAGTTTATATAATGACCCTTCCAAAACCACATAACGGAGAAACAAAAATAACAACATCACCAACCTAATAGCATTTAATTAAAACTACAAAAATTAAAGCGATTCGACATTTCGCGGATGAAATAGCTAACATCATTATCAAGGAAGAAAATCAATTGAAGCTGTGAAGGTCAGCAATAAAGTTCAAAATGGCCTTCACAACTTCAATTGACTCAATTGTTAGCCATTACATCGAAACGTCAAATCGCTTTAATTTTTGTATTTTTGATGGAACTAAACACTAAGAAAATGGGGCATTGAAGTTTTTTAATGCTTGAAATGCCGCCGCCTGAATTTTGGAATCAGTTTTCAATGAAAGCCTTGAGAATCTTTAACAGGAGCCCAAGCTCATGTACCTATCAGCTGCTATCACGAGGGGCGTTAAAATATTCACAAAGAAGTCCAACATCCAACATCAAAGTCTCTGTGAGAGCACGAGCTACCAGCCCTCCACTTAGTCGTTTTACCCTCCCCTCCCCAAAAAGGACTGCGTGGGAGGCTGATGAGCTGGCTGTTTTAATAGAAGGTGTCACTTGAAACTCAAATTCAGATTTGCTTTCCTAATATGAGCTTCTCTTGTTAAAGAAAACTAATTGAAAAAATAAACGAGTAACAAAACATAATACATAACAAATAAGTCGGTAACAGTTAACACGAAAATACCGTTCCACTCGGCAACTAAATTTTCGCGAATGGTTCAAACTGGAACGCTGGGCCGAATGGAAAGCTCCCATCGTATCCATGCAACCAACTGTTTAAATTTAAATAAAGGTAGCTAGGATTGATTGTATTGTCTTTGCAAATAAGTACTCGCACAAACAGTATGTATTTATTTCCTCTTTTTTAATTACATTTACAACAATGTTTACACAGATTAAAGCTGTTATGTCGAAGCCTTTATATTTTACCATTTGATAGCTAAACATTGACAAAAATCATGGCTGTGCTGTTCCGTTGCAAGGGATTTCGAATAGTTGAAGTAGAATCGATAGAGGTGTAACGTAAATGCAATGAAACTGTCGTGTCAGTTAAGGTTTGTCAACTTAACCCAGGTTACTTTTGCTCATTCGAACCTTGAAAAAGTTGTCCGCTTCCGATTACGAGAAGCGCCGCTTACAGGAAGTTATAAATGACACAGTTTGGTGTCCGCTAATGGGAGGTATCCTTAAGTGTAAGTTCGACTGGATCAAAGTGTCTAATAATGGGGCCTAGGAATGGTTTTCATACTTCTTCGTCCACAATAAGTTGTTTGGAGATATTTTGCTCCCGCGGAGGCAACTTTAATAACATGTAACTCTTCGCAGTTAAACGAAAACAGAGGGAACTGAATAAAAGAAGTTTAAAATAAATGCAAGTATCAATAACTTATTATACTTGAACAAAAAGAATGGAAAATTACCAAAAACATTCACTTCGGTAGTTAAAAGCAGCACCAAATCTCTACAAATTTCATTTCCTTGAAATCGTATTTTCGCACGCTGGTTACTCTTTAATAAATTTTAATTTGGTTTGGTTTCCATAGAAACGAAGATTTAAAATTCGAAACACAACTTGAGCCAAATTTCATCGAGTGGCAGTTTGTATGTGAAGGACAAGAAGATCGTCACGAATTTTCTTACAGATTAAGGTAAGAGCCACTTATTTCGTCTACATCTTCATCGCCTTTGCTTTGATCCGAAAAAGCCTTACGTTGCAATTAGTCTTTTTCATTTCAAAAGCCTCTTTGAAATTTTAAAACAACATTTTCAAGTCCAAATATGCGTCAAAACCAATTCAAACATCAGACCGCCCCTCTTAACCGCACACAAGAAAAATGTTGAAGTGAAAAGTCTACATTTCAAGGAAGAAAACTGTCTCATGATAAACACTTTCCTCAGAGAAAAGTAAAAGAATACGGCCGGGTAATTAGTCAGCTTTTTTAGCCTTTCGGCGAGAAAAAAATTAAATGAAAAGTCGACTGCGAAAATACTCACTTTCCATTGAAAATATTCTTTTATGTCTCATAACAGAAACACGAGCTATAAACAGTTGTTTTCCGCTCAAAAAATGTAATTCTTTCAAACATTTCGTGAAGCTTTTGCGAAACATCTTTAAATATTTCTTTCACTAATTCCGTAGCTAGGCAAACGCAATTTGAAATCAATATTTTATTAGCTTACTATGTTGCACTTTTTATATAAAGGCAGCTTTTTTGACAGAAAAAATTTCAAAAAGCAAGAAAGAAATTTATTACCCTTTATATGGAGTAGCTTCATACAAACGTTTTTACCCGAATTCATGCGAATTTTATACCCCAAATCTTAATCACACTTATTAGTATTTACCCTACGCGGCAAATACCGTGCATTCATTTTCATCCACTTTTGACTGATGTCAAATTACAGAGGCTTGTGGTTTATGTCTTCCGACAGCCGGTATGATTTTTAAGATCCCTAGAGAGCTTTGACCGAATCTCTAAACTTCACACACTACAAAAGCTCTGTTGCAAAATATTCTGTGCCGTATTTAATGAAGTCTTGAGTCATAGAGAAGTGTTCTTTAGCTTTACCATAGAATATGCATTTAAAATGAAAGAACACTTAATAAACTTTTATTGGCGGCTTGACAGCTTTAAAAGGAAGCCATCAACAGGCTCAGTAAAGACGGGTGGAAATTTTTTAATTTTGTCATACCCTGTCTTTATGAAACAAAATAGCAGGTGTTTTTTCTTATTGTTTAGTTTAGAATTAAAAAGGAAAACGATCTCTTTACGCACGCTGTGAATCTCGTTGCTAAGTGAATCAGAAGATGCAAATAAACACGAGAAGGGATTGCCAATACAAAGATCTATAATGCAATGAATATATTGTTGGTTTTCAAACGTGATGTTTAATTCTGTTCTTATTGTGGAACTTACCATACCGCAGATATTATGAAGTGATTGTCAGGCCTTCCTAAGGGAAGGGGGGAAAGGACAGCTCGAACCGGCATACGTCTACAGCACATGGTTCAAATCAACTTTCATCTTTTGACATGACATAATTTCAATTGAATTTGTATGGAACATTGCACTCTGCCAATTAAACTCCGTTTGCATCGTCGTCAGAAGTTCTTGTGGAGTTCAGGTTTTTGGTTTTTTTTTTTTTTCACTAATCTACCAATGTTATTCATTTGGAATTTTGGTTCTTCACATTCTATCCTTGTGAGTGACATTTACAATTAAAATCTGCAAGACCACTATGTTTAAGGAATAATCACAAAAGAGAAAATGATTTCAACATGTTTTCCTAATGCAGACACTTACAGGAAATCGTCTAACATGGGTGCATCAGTATTAATATTTTGAAAAGTTTAGCCAGTTGATTGTGGAAAGTATAATTTTGGGATTCCTTAACGCTAGGAGTCTACTGAAAAGCCGTTCGCCGTTGTCAAATGAAAATATCAAACGTTATCATCATCATCATCATCATCACCATCTCATGTATTTTAACATTCACAGAACTGGAAGCATGTTCTTGAATTAAGTCACCTGCCGCGTCCTTAGATCTCAAGAACGTTCCCCGCGAATCTGGCCATATGACGTCTTTCATTGGGAACTTCCTTTTTTTTAACTACTTTTTGCTCACGTAACTACTTTGAGTGTACCGACTTCTACATTTTGCTAAGCACGTGCTGCCCTTTGGCACCTAACAGCTTCCGCATTACACTCTCGAGAGTTCCCGAATGCACTCCGAGAACATCCAGTATGATGTTATACTGTGACACACTGAAACCCTGTTTATTGCTGTCGTTATTATTATTATTATAGTTATTATCTCTTCAGTAATTTTGATCAGTTTCCTCCTTAAGAGCCGACACCAAACCATTGTCCTAAAGCGCTCAAGGGATGTTTTTTTTTTTACTTGATGGATAGCACTTTGCGCAGGATGTCATTATTATTATTATTACTATTTTTCTTTTCTGGACCTCGAAAAAAAAAACGATCGCAGGTGATTCACGCAAACGCCTGGTATTTCACTCTTCATAAAGGTCCAAGAAATGACTTTTATCAGACCAAAAATATAACATACCGCAAACTGTGGATAAATTAACTCTATAGCAACAAGAGAACAATGAAAACCAAACTTTACCGCAAACAGACGGCAGCTACTTGGACACAAATCTGTAAACAAATGTCATTTGCCTTTAATTTTGCCACCAGATATTTATTATTACTGTAGGGAATCATCAAAAAAACCAACCATATTACGACTCAAACCAACATGCCATTGTTTATATTTTAACAATAGTTTGCTGGTGGTCAAATCTAATCACGGAAATGGGAAAGTAAATTCGAATAAAAGTTTCTGACAACATTCCGGCCGAGTTTTCTCTTTAATTATGTAGTGTTTGTATAAAAGTATTTTTAAAATACTGCTGAGCCTGAAGAACGAACAAATTTATAACTCAAACTCGCAGACACAGATATTCGCCGTTTATGCAAACGATTGTGAGATTCCCTATTTCACCGAACTATCTCAACGACAAAACTACATATTAACCCTATTTTACAGCGATGTTTCTCTCTTGGGAATAACGAAAATCGATCGAGCGTCCACGAAAGCGTCAGGAAAACTCACGGAAAGAACGAAAGGAATGCGATGACGGGTTAAAAACTGTCTACATCTTACAAAAGATTTACTGACAACATAAAAAACGACAACAGACAAACAATAAACAAATCGTAATTTCTGGGCTGTAAATGGTACCGAAATCATGTTTATTCAACGAGCGTCATGTTCTTGAATATCCCCGCGACGTTCTGTTAAATGTTTAATACGGCAAAGATATAAACTTCAGTTTACGTCTTCGGTCTTCCGTTTGGTTGTAAAGCTATATTTTTCTCAGACGGTCTCTATCGACTATAAGAACAATTATTAGCTTAAAGAAAGAATGACTCGACAATAAAGAGTGATCCGGGTTGCAACATAGCCGCATCAGCTTCACAAGCGGTGCCAAAAGGAAGTTTATATACCACCTGCCATGAATATATAATTGAGTGTTGGAATTGTTCGTAACCTGCACGAAACTGAAATCACTCTACTATAGAGAGGTAAAGCAGTAACCTGTAGCGATTTGTAATACTGTAATTTAGTGCGGCACAATAGTCTTCGGGCTTCTACAGGGAATTAACGGAAGAGTGAAATTGCTGCCAATTAATGCGTACAAACAAACATTTCTGTTTCTCGTAGACGTATACTATTTGCTACTGCAACATATAGAACGACTTTACAAAAACATCTTATTTTCTACAGTGTTTTTCAACTTTTTTCCCGGTAAAATATCTAAAAATTTCATTTGCTGAAAGTTTCATGTCATAAACACACTGTATTTTCTACAACAAATTAAAATTAACTTTGGTTTCCATAGAAACGAAGACAAAATACGAAACACAACTTAAGTCAAATTTTACAAGTGACACCTTGTGTGCAAGGCGAAAAAATATCACCGATTCGACATTTTGCAAAGGTACAATCACTTTTTTCTTGCATACTTTTAGTGACTTTATTCTTAATTACCGAAAGACAATTTTTGGATTTTTCTTTAAAACGCATTTCAAGACATATTTTTTAGAAGGTAATCCTGTCTTAAAAAAAGCAGTAAAAAAGTAATCATATATCGCTATTCCAGGACGCCAAACTCAGTAAAACAAAAAAAGATCTTAAGTCTCAGAAAGCTTTTGACAGGTTCAGATAAGGTTGAAAGTTTCACTAAGGCGCAAAAACAGAGAATTTCGTTTAGTCCACGTTGTTTTTTCTTGACATTATACAAATTTTTCACACTGCGTCCGGTAAGCACAAGCGAGATGCAGCTTTGGAGTGAGATTTCACTGCCACTTTATCACATAACTGCTTTAAGCATCTATTTAATGGACTTTTTACACGCTAAATATAAAAGCGCTCGTTCTAAAAAGCGTTTTTATATTGCCATGTATTTTAGGAATAAATCTTGAACATTTTGCGTGAATTTTACCCAAGCGAGGATTATTATTCATGATCTGAAGGAACATGTCAAACCGAAGGTGAAGTAGAAGATGACCGTATTCTCCTTCCGGTACAGGATTAGTTGTTGTACATTAGTCCAAAATAACAAGCTCTGTTTTGTTTTCACCAGAAACTTTAAATTTCTTTTTTTTGATATTTACAAAGTTTGAATTAAATTTTCCATGCCACGTTTCTGGTATGTTTTAAAAAAATCCTTAAGGAACACCTCAGGTTCACTGGAATCGGATCCAGCTTTCAGCCTCGGTTTAATTAAATTTCTTGCCATCATCAAATTAAGACTCAAACCTTACTTTTATTAGTATAAATAAAAGCGAATTGAACCACGAGGCCATAGCAAAACATAGCAATGTTTGTAGTAAGTTATTGCTAAGTTACTGGACCTCCTAGGTGTTTTTCAAGGGAAGAATTGAATATACAAACGAATTTGATACCACTGCAACTCTGTCATCCGAAAATTCGTTCGATCCATATACTTTAATTTTAAGCCCCCTCCACATTAGAACCTATTTAGGCTAAAATTTTAAGTTAGGTTCTTAGGTGGGATTACTGTAAAAGTTTATAGGTAGACACTGCTGAATTAAGATCATCATCTATTTAAAAGTAACTTGACATAACTTTTTTTTCTTTCAAGCTTAAGTCCCATGTCGGATGTCTATTATGTTTGCCATTCAAATAATTCCCCAAGTATTTGCAAGTACTGTACTCTACTTCAGTACAGCTTATAGGCACTGCTCTATGGTACAAATAAAAATATATTGTATAAAAATATATTGTATTATACTGTATTATGAAATGATATTTATGATATATATAGTATATTCAGGTGAAATTCATATGAAAATATAAGAACCTATCTAAATTTGCTTTAAGTACCATTTATATAAGAACCTATTTAGGCTAAATTGAAAAATTCAGGTTCTTATACGTGGGCTATTACTGTATTATTAAAAACTGGATCATTGTATAGTGCAATTCCAGGGATTTGAATAACCTAGCGGCCATGGTATACGAGCAATTATACCATGCCACAGAAATAGCGACCATTAAATTGTCTTCTAATTGTTCTTGCAAAGCGAAATCAGCAAGATATAGCAATATTTTTTAATTGTTTTTAATACTGATAATAATTATACCACTCACGCTTGTTGGTTATGGGATGATTATAGTCAACTCGGCGAGTATCTATCATCTCATATCCAACGCGCACTCTTGGGACAATTGTTAAGTATTGCAACTCTGAAATTACAGGATTGGACCACAAACATAAAGTATTCTTTTCTAATACTCTGAAATTCGAGTCATTTTAATTCTTCGAAGAATTCTTCAATGTTGTTATCTGACAATCACACGGGATGTTATAAAATATATATATTGGTGCTCTCGCCCAACAAGCTTTATTAGGTGTTTCATTGGCCAAACTGTCAACGGTTTGGTAGCTGTCATTCAGGAAATTCTCTAACTGTATGATTTTGGTAGGTTATAAAATAGTTTTTGCTGCATTTTGGGTTTTTGGTCGGCATTGGGAACTAACGTCAAGGTATTTGCAGATGTTGCCAGGGAAAGCTATACCCGCCACCATGTTGTTCCTAATGTTCGTCCGATCAGGGTTCACTTCTACTTCTACTTCAGGGGTCAACCCCTCACCTTCGGCCACTAACCCCTCTACGCCTGGAGCTACACCCTCAGCCACCGTATCTACAAATTCATCTGCAGGTGGAGGTGGAGCGAGCCCGTCTACCCCTTCAGCTTCAATCACGACTCCAACAAATGCTTCTGGTGCAATGACTTCCGTAATCAGCACTATGGGTGGCGGGAGCCAGGGTGGAGTGACCCCATCACCAAATCCAACGACCTCTGGAGCTCAGACTGTCAACATGACGGCTACAGTGTCTGTTGCTGACGGTAAGTGGAATGTTGTAAATCCAGTCGGTGTCTACTATTACAAGGGACGGACATTATTTTGGAGAGGGGGGGGGGGGGGGATGAAAAGCAATAAAGCCCAAATAAATTGTTTGCACATACACACACAAAATTGTCAGTAGGAGAATGCAACCGAAAAAAAAAACAACAACAACGACGCAGAAAAAAATTGTTTGTGTTGAAAAAATCCCCCCCCTTCAAAAAAGTAATGGTCTGTCGCTAACAATACAACACCACCGACGATGACTCAATGGCTGAAGAAAGTGATCAGAGATCATACGAAAATGCATCACGAGTTCGGTTTTATTGAACGTGTAGTCTGGATTTCATATGATCGCTGAAGCTCGCCCAACCTCGTTCTCTGGGTCTCTCCTTTTCACATCCCTCGTTCCCTGGGGAGAGGAGACACCCCGGGAACGAGGTTGAAGCTCGCCCAGTTTTCGTTCTGGCAGCGATAGTGTTCATTTGTAAAACAGACTTTACAGTACATATAAGTAACCTAAAAACTGGAAAATGTTTCACTCAATATATTAATTTTAAGTAAATAAACAAATAAATAAATAAATAAATAAATAAATAAATAAACAAACTAAAAAGGAACAAACGAATTGTAGAACACTACCAGAATTAAAGCCCAGTTCTTAACAGAAGGGTCGAGTGTTCAAGTTTAAAAATACTCAATGTTATCCACTTATCGACAAGGTGAGAGAAGAACTGTGTTACTTGCAGACAAAGTCCATGAAATTAATTTGTTTGGGGCAACAGTCTTCAAAGGTTTCCTTAAAGGAGCTATGTCACCCCTGGCGCATGCACGGGTTGATGAGAAGCACTTTGAAATTGTGGCCGAATTTTTTTCAAGTACCGTCGGAGAGTCCAGGAAGCTGTTTTCATCTGTTTGAATAGCTGAATGTTTTATCTACAAAGGTTCTTTGGTACTTACAGAAGCTGTTTGTTGCGAGATTTTTGAAAGCTCTACTGCGCATGTGTCCCAGCTGACATAGTCCCATTAAAGGTCCGTTCGATTGGCGGTATTCCGGAATAAGACTTCGTACAGTGATTGTTGAAAATCCCTCGTAAGGTTTTTTTTGTTTTTGGTTATTGGAATACAAAATAGATTTTCAGTATCGTGTGGTATCAACAGCTTGCAGAGACGTCTTCAAACTTTTGCTTAAAGCAAGCAATCTAGAGGCTATTCTGCTTATTCTTATTCCGAAAGACGGTCAATCGATGAAGCTCATTTCTATTGCTTCTCATCATGTTTCATCCTGTTTCACCAACAGCATACTCCTTAAATATTGTATCATTTCTCCACTTTTGTTATTTCTTCAGTTGTGTGGTATGAGTGGAGAACAGAAGATCCGAGTAAGTGTAAAGAAAAATGCTGTGATGCGGGAGGCGGCTTCACTTACCAGATAAGAAACTGTACGATAAACAGGCCGCGATGTGACCTCAACAAATGTGAGAACTATGGTGTCATCAGACGAGAGGTTTCCTGTAAGACCGCCTGCGATTGTATGTCCAATGCAGGTAGGTCGTTATTAAGTCCCAGAAAAATGTTGCAATATTTCTGCTAAACAAAATTTTACTGTGTCCCGGCATTCGTGGACATTGTTAACCGCAAATTTCTGGTCTAAACACAGTCAAAATTATGCAGTGCATGTAAAGCGTTAGCCTCGCGTCATCGTCATAAATATACAAAATGTGTATGTAAGGCCAAGTCTAAATTTGTGAAGAACTCTTTCGTTGAACTAGCGATCTGTCCAGAACTAGCTTGATTTAGTAAAAAGTTTTGGAGAACAGCGAGTCGCTTCAAACTAGCTTTGCAAGTCCAAATTATGGAATAAATATCTTGTGCCACTCCAAGAGAACATCAAGATCACGAGTGGGGTAGATTGAACTAGTATACAAAAAGCGCTTTCCATTTGTGATCTATTGGTGGGGCACACCGGCCAACTTTTAAATGGAATGTACCACTTTGAAAGGCTGATTCTGCCAATTCTTTTTTAAAAGAATGGTGTCCGTAATCTACAAGTAATTGTAATTGGTACACTTCAATTGTAATTGTAATTGGTCGACCCAGTTTTGACAAATGGAACTGAGCGCTCTTGATAAACTACTCAAACTTGTTATTTATTTTCCGTTTTATTTTTAAGGGAATCTCGCTCCAGCACTCAAAACAATCATTGCAACTCTTCTCATCTGCACTTTGATGTAAGTAATTCAATATTCTGCGAGATATGTCCAGAAATGCACGCTAATGAGATTCATGGACAGTATGATAGACATCACAAGGTTCCCCTAACCATAATTCTGTCAAACACGAAGTCATATGAAAACGACAAAAAGGGCCTGTTTTATATGAGGTACCCAACATCAGGGTTAAGTGCATTTCTGGACATAATATTCTGCTGGAGGCACCCTGTAAACCGAATTAGAAACTGATGTCTTAACCTGCTATGGTCTTATAATTATGAGATTTTAAGGCGTATTTAATTCTGTGGGCATTAAGAGTGCCGATTTTAAAGGGGAATTTTTGCTCTAAACTTTTACGACATACGACCTTTATACTTGCATGGTGTCGCTGTATCCCGGTATGCAAAAAAATAATAATAATAATCATTTTATTCAAGTGTCAATGTCTTTAGCACAGAGCACTAAGTTGGACACTTTCCAGATCAAATTAGAATTTAGAAATGTTGTTTTTTTAGGGAAGGGGAAAACCGGAGTACCCGGATAAAAACCTCTCGGAGCAAGGATGAAAAACAACAACAAACTCAACCCACACACATTAAAGCACATTGATGGGAGGCGAGTGCTCTCACCACTGCGCCATCCCTGCTCCCCAACCTATAGAGGTTGGGATGTTACATAGTGTACTCATTTTCCCTGAGCTAACGTTGTCTTGGCTTACTTTGGCATATTAGAGTAAACATGAAGCCCTGAAGAGAAGACCGGATGATGACTGAAGGAGAGATTTGTCTGCTGTAAACGTTTAATGTGCTGTAGCTAAATTTTTGTGTGTGCTTTTGGACTCGCTATTTTTAGTGGACAATTGTCGACTTTCTTGTGTAAATGCATTAAGCTAGTATTATGGAAGCACGTAGCTGGAAAACTGACTTCTGACATCGTTGCACCATTTTCTTTTCATTTTTTGAGCCATTGAGCTAAATGTCAGGAAGTGCAGTTTGAATCTTAAGTTAACATAAAACTTTAAACAGTGTCGTCCTTCCTTTTCAACTGCTAAACACAAAGTTTAAGAAAGGCTCAAAAAAGACAAATGTTAAGAGGGAATGGGCAAAGAAATGCTGGTGTCTCAGCAAACAGAATCAGAAACAGCTCTCTGCTTGTCGGAAGCATAAAATATTTCCGCAACAAATATTTTGAGTCTGCGCATGTGGAGGAACATTTAGAAGCAATGTTATCGCATCAGCGATTCTGCCAAATGTTTCCTCCTTTTGGGGGCTGTGCTTTTTCTGTTTTGTTTGTTTGTTTGTTGAGTTGAGTTGAGTCTCAGTAAGAGAAATTAGAGCGCTTTTGGCCTGTTTAGAAGGAAGTCGGGTAGCTCTAGGACCAAGGACCTTAGTGAGCAACCGAGGCAAAGTCTTCACGTGTTTACAGGTAGAGACAGCTCAAGGGCCAAGTTGCAGTTAACTCGGTAACCACGTTATTTGTATCGGCCTAAGAAGTTTTCAGTTTAACTCTACAGAAAATGGTAAACACTAAGACTTCTGGAGAGTTTCAAAGGCTTTCGGCTATCAAATTAGAAAAAATTCACTGTTATTCAAAAGAAATATCTCACCATAGAAAGTAAGTTTCAGTTTGATTCATGCAAATAATTAACGTCGAAATTAACCCGCTATTGTCGGTAATAAGTTCAGATGCCGCTTTGGTTAAGGCGGGTTATTCCTATCTGTCCGAGTGTCGTGTTTACAGGGTGAACAGTTGTCCCGCCGGCTGGAGTAACTATCGAATACAGGGTAACCCTAGCGCTAGGGCAACCGTAGCCGCCTTGTAACATGGGAACACCAAGGCAGCCCTCTTGCTAAAGTCCCTTGGCACGACTGGCACTAGGGTTATGTTGCTTCTATGTAAACAGGCCCGAAATGTACCCCCTCCATCGACGGTTTGTGTGATACTCATCATCTTTTTAAGTGTAGGAATCTGCTGTCAGCAATAATGTGAAATGAGCTTCATGAACAGGACCCACTTGCGCTCTGAGGACATAGCAAGAACAACGGCTGCAAAACAACAACGCAAAAAACGACTTAGGTCATTTTGTTCTTAGATTGACGGCGGTATTTAATGTACTTGTCACAGAAGTGATACAATGTTTAAACAGTAGTTATAGCTTATCGCGTCACTTTCCAGCGACCATTTATACACTGAAGGTCAAAGTGCGAGCCACTAAAAATAACTCCTCCTTTTATTAGGAATTCATGTATCAGGTTATACCTGAACATTTCTTTTGCTCTGTAAATTCTCCACGCGTATTTATGCATAATTTATTAGTCAAATTGAAGCAGCAAGAGTTTTGTAACTTTTAAAATAAACGCCACATCTTATTGATGGTTGTCTGATATATTCTTTTCCCTGAGCCGAATCTGAGCTAGAACGTATTAACCCTAAGTCGCGAATTTTAGATTCACACCGGGAGCGTTTTTCATTTGTTCGGAAAAACAGGCTGCTCCCAAAGGAAATCAAATGGAACGGTCTTTTTCACTGGAAATTTTTTTCCAGAATCGTCGGAATATCACCGTACCTTCACCACTTTATGCTCTTTCATGAGATGCGATTTGTTGCCCAAACTTTACAGTAGAAAGGACCGTTCCAATGTAGCAGTCACGCAGCAAAAACGCGGTAGACCGTTTCTTCTCGTTTTCAACCAAATTAGTCTGAAGGCCCGTTTATATGGAGAAAAGTTGTCCCGGTTAAAAGGGTCACCCGCCAACCCTGGGCGAGACACTTTTCCTACATTTCCTTACAAAACGCGGCGAACCATTTACATGAGAAACACAAAGTTGGCTCGTCTAGAAGGTGACTCGCCTAGCAGTTCACTCTCCTTTGAGGGTAGGGTCACCCTCCCTGCCGGGACAACTTTTTTTTTTTTCATATAAACAATTTGGCTCGCCTACCCGGGTCAGCTCGGTCAAGGCTAGAGCCACAGAGCATGTGCGTGCGCTGTTGTCATTGAGAAACAAAACGGTGTCATAATAGCAGTCTGGCTCGGTGAAGAAGTGGTGTTGGAGGCCTGCTCCAACTCTGTGATTTCAATGCCACCGACTTCAACGCTGATAAAGTGAAATTAAAAGAAAAGGTTCGGCAAATGATGACTGTAAAATATGGTACCGAAATCTAATTTGGACCAGTCTAGAAAACAGTCCCAGAGAAACGTGAAGGAAATATTCAATAAAGAATATAAAGCGTGTAAAGCAATCCATGACTTTTTCTGGACATGGGGTGTAAGTTTTGAAACCACTATCTCGCATGGAAGATAAACTTCGATCCCACTTCATACTGCATTATCATTTCAACATATGATCAAAGCTAATTTTCTCATCAGTTTCCAAGCGACAACTATTACCATACTGAGCAACGACAGCGCATAGCCTCTCATTAAAAACATTGTCGATTATCTCGAAATCTAGTCAGACACTTTATGACGAAACTTGATAACTAGACAAGTTGCAGGCGAAATAAGAAAAAAAATCTGTAAGAGCATTTTTAAGTAAATAAATGAATCAATTTTTGCGGGGTAATTTTGTTTATTCCCGCATTTTCCACCAATATCTCTGGCAAAATAAAACTTGACACTTTCTCTTTCCTGTTGAAAAGGTCTTTCCTCATAGCAAAACATTCTTAACGTATATTGAGCTTCATGTCTCTGATTTTAAGATATTTATGTTTGAAAACAGTTAAAATAAGGGGCAGAGATCAGTAAAGTTTGGCGCATGACTTTGAATAAACTTGATATGACTTGGGGGCTTTTTAAATGTATTACCACGAAAGCTGGAACAATTAAAACACCGGATTGCCATGTTTCATTTTCGCGCCACTAAGCGGTAAGCGACTAAGTGGATGAAAGGTTGTGACGCTGAGGCTACTTCTGGAGAGCACGAAAACAATACGTAATCCCACGTGATGCAATGAACCGGCCAATTGCATATTGATCTAAAAATGAGCGCGAACAATTAACGGCATAAAAAGCAATCTGAAATAAAACTAAAAAGGGCAGACTTACGAGAAGACTGAAAAATTATGGAGTGAGCTTGTCATGTTATTGCATTTCGTTCTGACTTTTTACTTTATTTTGTAAAACACAAAGCGTGGCTAGAAAAGGTGCCAGAGCTTGATAGAATACTGTAGTTTACATTTCAATATAGTAATTGGTAAGGCCTGAACCAAGAAAGGTGAAATGGAACAACAAATGTTGGTCTTTGAAATTGTTTTGCAGTCACACTTAATTGCCCTTGCAGGGTTCACCTGAAAATTTGATTCTCTGGTCATATATATCCTGTGATTGCCAAAGTGCAAAAGTAAATGGAAAAGGACATTTATGTTCATGTATTGCTAGCAGAACATAATAATATAATACAATTCTCAGATCCTGAAGGGTGTCGGAGGGTTTATTGTGACTGTAAATTGAGAAATCCTTGGTTGCAATCCATTTCATCTAAGCCTGGGAACGTTTAATTTGTTCTTGTTATCAAGACAAAAATGTAAATGTGAAAGAAGAAAAAGCTGTCAAAATGTTTCAGGTTAATACTATTTTATTTCATGTCAACACTCTACATCTTTTTCTTCTTTGTTCCTCCATCCAAATAGAAACAAATCACAAAAACAATTTTTAATTTGTTGGTTTGACTTGCATCCATAACTGAGCATATCATGGGGAGGATTCATAGATCCCTTCTCACCTATGATGTACCCTAAATATTGGTTCTTTTAAAAGCCTATTGTTATGAAACAATACTTAGGATTATATCTTAGTTACGGGAGCTTGGTGAAAACCCCATGGAGCTCAAACAGTTTAAGAGCCGTCCTCTGTAAATATCGACTATCGTCGTTTGGACGAGAAAAAATGAAATCCCTCAAACTTTCTCAGAAGAATGGTCTATATAAGTGATTCACATAAATATAACTTTCAGCTCAGTTCGATTCGTATCTTAGCTGTAGTGCGACCATCTTGGTTTTACCGCTCTGAGAAGGCTTTCAGCGGCCATTTTAGGCCACACTTTTAAGAATTTGCCTTACAAAGAAAGCCTTACAAATCTGAACAAAATCTCATTATTCGAGACAAGAAAATGTTTGTTGTTGTGTTTAGAAGCTTTTTTGGGAATTTGATCGACATCTGATTTTTTTACAAAATTAATTTCTTCCCTATTGAACTACTTTTCAAGTGCCAAAAAATGGCCGAGTTTAAAGGAAAATATCGCTAAAGATACATTAGTTGGCATCCTAAAACAGCATCCCGGTTAAAGAGAAATGTCTCGTCTGTAAGAATACGCAATAACATTTTTGGGCAGTTAAAAAGAGAAAATTATAGAAGAAGAAGTTTTAACTGTACTTGTGTCAACAAACACCGCCTTCGTGATTAGCAAAACAACATGAAAATAACGATTTACTACGAAACTAATGATAAATTCCACTTACCTCGTGAAATATCGAGAACTGGATATTTCAAAATATGTCAAATTATAGTTTCAGTCGGATACAGCCGCATTTTCGAGATGATGATAATGTTTTTTTTTTTAGAAATTGTACAAGAATAAGGATAAGGAAAATGCTTCCTTTTGATTATTAAAATCACACATGGTAATTGTTTAAGAAAAGTATTCATTTAGTGTGGGAGGTTCCAGCTCAAAAAACTCTGACGTCTGGTTGCCATACAAGCAAGTTATAGCATTTCGTATTATTGCACATACTATGTACATTTTTCCAACTGAACTGAGGCCTATCTTTAAGTTGCTTTTAAAATCCATTGCTTTAAACGACTTTACAACATCACCGAAGATCCACTCAACAGACACTCGGATACAACTCATGGACTGTTTAAATGCCTTCATTTCTGGGGTCAGCCTCGCATCCCTAAATGGTGCCTGTAAGTGGACCCTCAAGGGGTAAGCTTGGTCTCCGTACAGACAGATAGGCTCTCCAGTGGGTGAAATGGCATGAAGCTCCAAATCTGCCAAAAGACCAGAATCTCTCAGCATTCCTGCATCATGATTTTTTCCTTCTGAAACAGCAACGATGAAAAGAGGGTCTATCAATCAAAACGAGCTATTATAAGAGTACTTGAAAAATGAATCCCCCGGAAAGAAGACCTGTGAAATATATTACAGCCTGGCAAAACATAAAATGGGACCACTGACGGGACATTAAAAAGAAATAATTTGGCTAACAGTAAAGTTAGCTTCAATAGGCTGTCTTTTAGAGAAAAAAACGACGTACATGGCCGCATTAACGGGGAAATCCGCAGGATCTTAAGATCTGTAGTTTCACTGTAATCAGGAATCCGGCAGTATTCTATCGAACTGTTGTTAGATTCTTGCAAAATAGAAAAAAATCTGCTTACCTACGGGTCCGTACCAGTTAGCAATCAAACCATTTGGATTGGTCACGGACTGGAACTTTAGCGCATGCACTCTTTTGTGGCCGTTATACACAGTGCTCTGGTGTTCCTTGGGCCTACTTATGGGGCGAACTGTTCCGTCCACAAACCCTAAGCAGTTTTCTAGAGCAGCACCTTTTCTTCCAATAGCGTCGGCATAGAGCTGGAGTGAGGCAGGATTAAGCAGCTGGTTATTCCATTGAGTGATTCTGTGAGCGTGAGCTTGATAGATATAATCCACAACTTGGTTGGTGACCATACTGAGTATGGGAACTGGCCTTCCAAAGCGATAAATCATATCGCTATAACGGCAAGGAAAACTCGTTCGCTTTAAGAGCATACATAGCCCCTCAATACCTCCGGCAACAGTTCTCTGTGGGCATTTCAACGTCGCTGGCATACCAAGAACATCTGCTAAGAGACGGATATCTCTCTTTTCAATCCTGAATTCAGCTTTACACTCGGCTTCATCTATTTCATCTAAGTCAAATCGGTCGTAAATATCGTATAAAAATTCTGGATTCTTTGCTGTGTTCAGGCCTAAAAGAAGCAAAAGCTCTTCATCCGTAAAGAGGCCCTGAATGTGGCTCATTAAAGCCATATCTCTCGCCTCTTTCAGCGAAGACATCTTTTATTTATACTTTTCGCTGCAGCGACCAGCAGGCGACGTCCGTGGGAGGACGTCGGCCGCTTAATCTTCAGTTTTGGCGCCAAAAACGCCGTACTCGATCCAGGCCCGCGCGACGTCCCTGACGTTCGTGACCTCAAGAACTTTAAAAGCTCTCTAATATTGCGTTCGACGTAGGAAGAACGCCTCCTAATACGGAGTTAAGTTGAGATTTTATGGAACTTGTCGTCGATGGATGGGTCGATGAATCTTGAGACGAAATGTTGCCTGGCAACAGTGAAAAACAAAGTATGAATGAGACCAGACAAAGGAAAGGTTGCTAGGCAGCAACAGGTTGGAAGACAAACACGCAGTTTGATGGAGCAAAATTTGCATACAGCGGGAAAGTTTTGCGTTCAGTGGCGAATCACATTTCAACTGCAATGTTCATCAATATTCACTGGATGGAAATATCTCCGCAGAATCTTTGCCCTTTCATCCAGAAATATTTTTTGTGAAAGATTGCATTGAAGAAATTACACGTTTTGTGGCCGCGGTAAAATAATTTTCCGTGGGAAATAAATTCATCGAACACGACAGCGCTGCATCCCCTTTGTACATTTCGTCGTGTCAGAAATAGATTTCAACCGCATGCAAACTAGCCTGTGGAACTACGAAAAGACCATGCTCATCAAAATAGTTGCTATGTTCAGAAAAATTAATCTCCTCATTTGATGCTACAATACGAGTAAAGAGGGCTTTCCACCCAGCCCTAGCTTCGCGAGGTTTTGCGAGTCACGTATTTCTAGTACGTTAGTATAAAATCGAAATACAAAAACATGATGTGAAATATGCACGCATCAGAAACTGACATCAGGCCCCGGTTGTTCAAAGAGCGGCATATTTTATCCAGGGGATAATTCGCTATCCTGCGGATAAAATCTATTGGTTGGAGTACATTTTGTCCGCTGTATAGCGATTTATCCACTGGATAGAGTTATCCGCTCTTTGAACAACCTTGGCCCTGAGATGTCTTTCAAAACTGTATGCAAATTAGCTCGATTCAGTTCAACATTTTTACGGCTTTTTAGTCGCGTAAGTTTCGCGGCATTTTGGTAAAATACCTTTTCAGTAAAAGACCAAAATAGTGTGATGGCCTGTAAGTTTCGTTATTCTCAAAGATTGAAAGCGTTTTACCGGAAATATTGTGTATTTTAAAGTTCGACAGTGTCACGCAACAGGCGGGCCGAAAGTACGTTATATTATTTTAAAATTTTAAAAACGTAGCCGCTGAAATGTTAAACTCAGCTTCGTTTATTGCAAATATTTCACCTTGGTAGTTACACATTACGTACAGATATAAAAGGACGAAAGAGCTACGTAAAAAAGTGTCACGCAGCAGGCCATACAATCGCGCAACTTGGGGCTGCAGTGGGACAAAGAAAAGTAATTCCTACTGTTTTGTTACAATTCCTTCCATTTGTTCAACAATTCCACAGAAATTGGACGAATTGTTTTTCCGATCATGCAGTTATTAATTTGAAACGAAAAATTCAAATATTCTGCTATAAGATGCTAGTTTTGGGTAATATACAGAAAAAATAACAAATATTCAAATTGAAACGAACATGAAAGGCTGCACACAGGGGGGGCCAGCAGCGAGGCCTGGATCCGAGTTTGTATGATCGCCCCAGTTAAGAAATTTGGCCGAGCGAGACTAAGTACTGATTTTTTGATAAACAAACATGGCGGCGATTTTATGTGACAGCGCGTCTGTGCGGATTCGCAAACAATTTGGCTATTCGACGTCCAAACAAAACAGGAAGATTTCGGTCGCTCTTTTACCTGAAGTTTGGTCATCAAGAGGGATCACGGATGCAAATTCTGCAGCGAAAAACGAAAATACTGCAACCGACGACTAGCTGACCCCGGAGAGGATCAGTACAGTCAACTCTCTCAAAGCGACCACTTCGTAAACAACCGTTTTGTTGCTCAGTTAAATACTGTTTCAAGAGCTCTCTCGTAAGCGACCACCACTCAAATTTCTAAGGGACCGCGACCACTTTTTAGGCCAGAAATTTGACATATTATTATTCTTTTGTTTTCTGTTTCCGGTAAGCGACCACCCAACATATTCGCGTATGATCTGAGTAAATAATTTCTCAGACTGACAGTTTACAGACAGAAGATTACTATAATTAGATCTGTAGGTAAATGGGAATTGTTTCAGTGATCTGTTCCAAAATGTTACACAAAATTTCGTCAGAAGAATGAATAGATGTGAAAAAATCAAATAAATTAGTTCTTATTTGCCTAATTTTAGCTGCTAGGGTAATATGTTTAGGTAATTAATTTATCAGTCCAGCATTAGGCTTATTTTGTTGATCCTTCCCGTAAGCGACCACTTTTTTTATTTGTCGTGCACCAAGAGTTGTCGCTTATGAGAGAGTTGGCTGTTTCTAGATCTGACACAGTTCACAGGGCTAGACCTGCTCCAGTAGAAATTGACTCTCACGAGAGGTAGTAAGCCTTCCTCCATTCCACTTTATCGTTATCCTCCCTATTTTTTCATTTATGTGCACTTTTGTACACTGTAGAATTTCCTCCCTTTACAGCAACTGCCCACTGAGAGTCAACAAACTGTGGAGGTTCTGGTGATCTAATTTTTTGTTTTGCTTTAATTAGTTAAAATGTTGCTATCATACCTCAACAACAGATTTTTCTTTTCCAATCTCTTCTAAACGGTGAAAAGTTGAGAGGTGATGAAAGCAGCACTTAGCTCTTCAACTTTGCCAAGTGAGCCACAAAATTAATATTGACTTTTGAATTCAGTATGTATGCTTGGTAATAAATCTCATTATTTTAAAGAAAGAGGTGAAGTAACCTTTAATTATTTTAGATTTTGTCTATCATACCTCTGGGGTGAGAACTGAAACATAAAAGAGGCAGGGTGCTAAACAGCAATACTTCAGCCAGTCAAGTGTGTGAAAATGTGCAGTAATTGCATAATTTACAATATGCTAATTACACTTGACTATGTTACAAAATTTGTACCAATAAATATTAAACAATATTGCAATATGTTGCAGTTCTGATGTATATTGTCATATACTGATGACATTATTATACTGCAGAGTAATGTGGTCAGCTGGGATAATCCTCGAGTGTTTAGAAACACTTCACTAATCAAGGGGCGATAATTTAGATTGTCTGCTTTGAAATGGCTCTTGCATACATAGAGAAACCATGGTTGACTGATTTTGCCATCCCAGGATCTATTTAGTACTGTATCTCCCTTGCAGTTGGGTTTTGGGTGCATTCCCAGTAGCCCCATTTTGACATCCACCAATGGGGGAAAACCACCATACCCATAGAGGTGGTCATGGACATCTGTAAGGGTGACAGGTGAGACAATAATATTTACATGTACCTTCCAAGGTTTTTTGCACATGCATGTGGTTTCTGCAGGATCTCAGTGTATCATTACATTGTTCACCCGGTGCTACTGAACTCGACTTCCCAATTTTTTGCACAAGAGAATGAGGACTTGAATGTCTTTTCACGCAAGTGACAAACACCCTTGCAACCGCTCATATAAACCTGGTAGCTCTATTCACAATAATGTTAAGCAATCTACTTCTGAGATCTTTATAAGCTATCCTTTCCAGTTGCAACGTTTTCTTATCTAAAAATTTCTTAAGGACTAAAGCCGTTTTCCTTGTGAATGCATTTAAGAGCAATTCTCCAGGAAAGTGAAGCAAAGTTGGAAATGGAAAATTTTAACCCCTCTTCAATTTTTGTGTGTAGGTAGGTTACCTTGGCGGATAGACAAAAACAACCATTTTTGGATCGGCAGATGTATCGTTGCCATGGTAACCGCACTATATGACGTCGGCCTTGGGACCATGTTTTGAGCAAAAGTTCCACTCTCAAAAAGTAAAAGTAAACGAATCTGGTTCTCGGGTGCATGTGAACCAATTCAAATGAAATTCATACAGATGGTAGAACCACTCTCCCAGTTTATAAAATTCGCCGTTACAATAATTTGGGTTTAATAAACAAAAAGAAAATGCTCGTCCTACTATGTTCCCTGTCAGCCATTTAGACAAGCAGGAAAAACAAGCACAACGATATTTGTTATTTCTCCGAAAGTACTCTTTCCACATAAACCAAATAAGCAGCAGAGATTACATAGATATTGTCGTTTCTAAATATCATAAAATCAATTTGGGGAAAACTATACTCTGACCATGGGTGCTGAAGACACCTGGGGCAAATTGCAAAATTGGTAATTTTGAGAGCTCTAGTATTTAGCTCAAACAGGCTTTAGAGAGAGAAAATCAGCTTCAAAAGTATCTTTTATCATCTTGTCTGCTACCTGCATTTAGTAAATAAGGTTTTGGCCAACAAATTTGATGAAATATAAATTGATACAAAACCTACCTTGAGGGTTTTGGGAATTTCTTCAGGATGCTTTCGTCGCGTGGTTCTCTCCATCATCTCTCCTTCGCACGTTCCGTCTTTTTGACCAAATCTAGCGCAGACTAACGGTTACTCCCATCGAATATCCAGTTTGCTGTGTTTCAGACCAGGGATGATGATACAAGTAGCCCGCATACACTTGACAAAGAATAGTTGACAAAGTCCAAAACATGGTCGTAATGCTTGCGATTTCTGCCGTCGAGCACCTAAATTCATCAATATTATTCAGCCAGGAAGTAAAGTAAATGTGTCGAGATCCATGTACAAAGCAAATGCATGCCTTTGAACAATCCAAAGTAACATCTTTGGCTAAAATCGAGTCAGATATTGCGATAGTCGACAAGCCAAGAATGGTAAATAAACTGAACGCATAGGCCGGAAGTCCAAGAAGCACGACTGCTGACCGGATGTAACAAAATGTAATGGGATGTAACACCGGATGTATGCGTAATGATATCCTCTTGTAATGGGGTTGTTTCACAATGGCAATGGTGAAGAAAGCAAAAAAAAAAAAAAAAAAAACCTGAATAACCGAATGAAAACAAAAACAAAGGAAATGAAGCTAAACTATTCGTGACAAGAGAATGAAAAATTCACGCGTGAAATCTTATAATTATTTACCTGCACGGCAAAGAATAAGATCCATTTCGTCGCTGATTTCATCACGGTTTATACTAAGTCCGCAGGCTTGCACGTGCCTGGAAATATCCCTTTGACATTGACTGAGTTTTATATTGTTTCCACTGCACTCACAAACCGAAACGTCCCTTTTGGGATTTGAAAGAGACCAACTTTCCATTGTCCCGACCAGGATATTTTCCTTCGCACGACGATATGCAAATTTCCCTTACAGTGTTTTTGATCGACGGCACAAATTTACGTCCCGTCACCCCTCCCCCCAACAAAAAAAAGCAACAGCAAAGCATAAATAAATAAATAAATAAATAAATAAACAGAAAGAATGCCAAAATTTGGGCAGGTATAAGGTACTGAATGTGAAAATTTATCGGCTTGAAGAGGACTTATCTATTTCTGGAGGAGAGGTGGGTCACTAATGTGTAGGCTAATGCCCCAGATCAGCGACGTATCTTACATGCAGGCCATCCTTAACATCCAATAAGCAATGAATTAAAAACAAACAATCAAACAAACAAACCCAGGAAACAAAGGCGGCTTATGTGGTTGTGTAAAACGACTAGTGAAGAGCTTTTATTTTGTCCTCTTTATTCACCACTGTAAAACAGTAATAAAAGCAGATCAGAAGTCGTCCTTTTATCCCCCTATCAATGATATATTGTACCAAAAATATCTAAAGAAGAGATAATGCCATTGCGACGATTAGCCGAAGCTACAAAAACAAACAAAGAAAAAGTGCGTATATCGCATTTAAAACTACATCCGGTCAGCAGTTTTGGTACTCGCATTTCCGGTCTACATACGTTTGGTCGTAAACAGGTCGTAAACAACGATTTCTTCGCTTCTCAGCCATACACCACGGAATGTACGGCTCTATTTAGCCAAAAACGTTATTCAGAATCGACGCAGACATGCATTAGCTCAGCTGTGATCTTGATGCATCTATTTAACTTCCTGGATGGATTGTATTGATGAATTATTTCGATACTCGACACACGACTGTGTTTGACCTGTTCAACTGTTCTTTATTCGGGTTGATGCATCATCATCTTTGGTCTAAAAGTAGATGTTCGGCGAGGCTAGGCAGTTAGATTTGTCCTTTCCGCTAGAGCCTGTGCAAGATTTGGTCAAGAAAATGGAGCGAGCGGAGTGAGAGACCCATCCTATACGACAAAAGCATCATGAAGAAATTCCCAAAAGTTGCAAGGTAGGCTTTGTTTTAATTTATAAAATTCGTTGGCCAAAACCTAATCAATCAAATGTAGATAACAGATAAGATGAATGAGAAAACCTCTGAAGCTGATATTCTTTATCTAAAGCCTGTTAGAACCAAATACTGGAGACCTCAGCATTTCCAATTTTGCAATTTTTTGCAACTTGCCTCGGATGTCTTCAACACCCATGGCCAGAATATAATTTTCCCCAAATAGATTTTATAATATTTATAAACTTCAATATCTATGTAAGCCCTGCTGCCAATTTGGTTTATGTGGAAAGAGTACTTTCGGAGAAATAACGAATATGGTTGTGCTTGTTTTTCCTTCTTATCAAAATGGCTGACAGGCAACATAGTAATACGACTGAGGTCTTCTTGATTATAGCACCCAAAATACTCTAACAGCAAATTTTATAAAATGGGAGAGTGGTTCTACCATCTGCATGAATTTCATTTGAATTGGTTCACATGTACTCGAGAACCAGACTCGTTTATTTTTACTATTTGAGAGTGAATTTTTCGGTCAAAACATAGACCTCAGGCCGACGTAATCAAGTGCGGTTTCCATGGCAACGACGCACCTGCCGATTCAAATATGGCTGTTTTTGTTCATCCCTCCAGGTAACCTACCCCCACACAAAAAATGAAGGGGGGTTAAAAATTTTCATTTCCAACTTTGCTTTACTTTCCTGGAGAATTGCTCTTAAACCATTTGTGCATTAAAATTAACCTTACCGGAATAACTGTCGTCACGCGACATTTAAACAGAGGGAGAATTCCATAAAATAAACATGATGTTTCATTCGTAACTACGCTTTCAACAGTTAATACGCATAAAATGTGGGACAAATACTTTTAATAAGCTTACACTAAAGTTCCAAGCCGATCTTGAGAAACAAGCTTGTAACATTCTGGGCTTTCGCGATGACAGTCGTGAAACACTGTGTGGTTTCTAGTTTCTTCAGAACTGAACAAGAATCGAAATTGAAATCTACTATTTTGTCAACGTACAATATCTTCCTGAGACGACGAAAACCATAATCGTTTGCTACATGGCATCTCATTCCAGCGGTCTTGATTAATTGTAGTGTTCTACTAGGTACTACCGCAAAAAAACATGCTAACAGTAAATAAACAATAACTAAATACGACCGCATTTTCCACCGTCGAGTCGCTACGGACAAATTCGCATGAATATTTTGCATTTCGCGCATGCTCGTTACAGTTTACGAATGATTGACAGATTTCTTAACTGGGGCGATCATCTATTTCGGAAAAGCGGCAAGATCAAAGGTAGCTGCCAGCCCCCCCTGGGTGCACAATTTTGCCAAATTTGTTCAATTTAAGGTGTCGAACGCACTCTATAATATTTGATTACTACTACTCATTTGTCAGTAAAAGACGCCTGACTGTCTCTGTGCCTTAACCATAAACGAACTGTCATTTACGGCTTAAGAAAATACGCTACTTTGACTGGTTTGAAGCTACAAAACCCCTCTCCATTTTACCGAAAAATTGGTTTTGAAGCAGGGATTTGGCGCAAAATGAAAGGAGAAAATACGATGGAGAAACGCCTGAGGGTGTTCCGTGCTCATTCACGTATTCTTCTTTGGCGGTCCAAAGTAATTAGCTGTTAAAATCGTTGCGCCACGGGTACCAGATAGATAAATTAAATGTTGTCTTATAGCCTCCGCCATTTTCGATGCCATCGAAATTATTGACATTGCATGGTGAAGTGAAATCTTATTGCTTTACTGTAAGTTGTGTTCCTGAAAGTATGTTTCATTATCTTTCGTAGTTTCAAAGTGATTTTGTTGATTTCGACATGCTCCGAATAAAATATAATAGCCAAACTCTTGCATATATACAAAAAAAAAGGTTTTTCTGACGAGGACCCTTTAAAGACGACCTTTGCATGCAGAGCGAAATTTCGCGATATATATTATCAGGCTAAGGTCTTCACTAAAAGGTTTTAAAACGGAATTTACCGCTTTGAAAATTTTATTTGTGAGGCGCTATCTGAAAGCAATTAGAGCAAATTAATGAAAAACCAATTGGAGTAAATAAAAGGAATGACATGTGAAATACAGGTGCAGCCTTAATTTGCCAGTAAAAGAAGCATCGGTGTTCCGGTGTCTCAACCATAAGTGAGCAGTTAGCTACGGGTTAAACACATACTGTATTTTGGGTGGTTTGAAACTACACAAACGTTGTGCATTCTAGCAAAGGTACGTTTTGAAATCAGTTGAAGTAGTACATAGATTTTTACCACTAACGAAGTCCTACTCATATCATGTGTTGACATGATATCGGTCCTTGAACCAATAGCGTCTTGTATGTTGCTAGCGGGTTAACATGAGCATTTGGAAAATTTGGATGATATGCAATCGACAAGAAGATCGTGTCTGAAATAGGTTAGGAAAAATCACATATTTTGGTCTGAAATTAGGCGAGAGTTTCAAGAAGCGTGCTTCCCCCGGTGGCAAGATGTAGGTGTACCCATTAAAATATATATTTAGCCAAGCCTAAAAGCGGAGTTCCACAATTCCTATTTTTAATAACATTTATAAAAGTCTGCTTATTGTATGAACGTAACTTTTATGAGTTCCTCATCCATTCGGAAGTTATATATACTTTTAATGCATATGCAGCTAAAGCCAGGAACACACCTGGCGATATTATAAGCCGATCGCGGCGAATGTGATCGCCGCCGATTACTGCAGACACACTTGGCGATTTTTTCGCCGATCGCGGCGATGTGGCAGTTTCTAAAAGTCATGTGAAAAAATTGCCCAACCTGACTTCACTGGCGATTTGCAGTGATGAGCGTAGAAAATCCCGTGAACGGGCACACTTGGCGAATGCTAGCGAATTTAATCGCCCATATCTGACACCCGCGATCGGCGTATAACATCGCCGAGTGTGTCGCTGGCTAACTGCTCCGACATCAACAATAACAATGTAATACAGAGGGCAGTATTACTGAATGCTGATTTGTTGTAACAGAGGGAAGTTTTTCACGAGGGCAAAATTACTTACTCCTGATTGGTCGAGCGGCGAAAATACTCGCTCCCGATTGGCTGAGCACGACAGTTTTACATTTTGTTGGTTTCTGCATTTTGTGTCCAAAAACAACGAGTTCTTCTAGGTTCTTTGGAGTTCGACTCTTTAAGTCGGGTTGTTTGTACCAAAGATATATGGAAATCAAGTGCTGCAGCTAGGACGGAAGAAATTACTCCGCAAGTTCTTTCTTTGGATCCACCGTTTGCTATTTTTATCGATCTATGTCCGTCTTGTAGGAAGCTTCACAGCGCAGGTGAAAGTTAATTGATGCCTAACGTTTGGTTTTATCGTTGTTAGCTTGCTCCTGAATTTAACTTGTATTCTGTCTTAATTACATGTGTATAATGGGAACTGTTCTCGTCGGCGGTTTCGTTTGTTTTGTACGCAACGAAAACATTAAATAATTTGTTGGTTTGCTTGCGCCAACGGTGAGTGTTTTACTGACTGTTTACGAAGTCCCTTCATAGTTTTAAGAACATTTTGCCCTCTGTGTCATAAAAGCGGAATTTAAATAGACTCCAAATGATATTTATTTTTTCTGTTTTTAGTTATTCTTTTTATTTTTTAAGATGATCGAGGCGAACCGGTTTGTGAACAGCCAACGCGCACTACGTAACACTGTCACTGTCCAGTAAATTTTGCTTATCAAGAAGGCCGTACGTGAGCCTCAGAGAAAATGGCTACACTAACCAAAAAAAGGCTTAAAATATATCCTTGAGTAAGACTTTCAGTGAAAATTACTCACACATCTTAATCTTTGCCGTTATATCCTACTGTTTTAAGTATTTTTGTTTGTTCTCAGACAGGATTGTCAGAAATAAATGCTAAAATTAGAAATATATGCGAGAAAAACTTGTCAGTAGTTTATGCAAACGATACAATGTTGCAAGACGTTTGTTTGACTGACTGTTTTAGCTAAGAATCAAATTTCTTTTGAATGAAGCAAAATGGGACGAGATTAGAAATAAAACTCCAGGGGAAATAACGAACATGTACCGAAAAAAGAGCTCAAAAGACTGTTCTGAAGTTAAACAAGTTGCAGTGTCAACACTACAAGAAAAACAATATCTTGCAAAACAGCAAAGTTTTGTCAACAAAATCACATGAATATACTCGCCTCTTTGGAGAATAACCAGTCCTTTTATTCGATTGCTGATTTTTTCTTTCGTTTTACAACGTCGTGTCACTTCAAGAGGAAAAATCCAGTTTCATCGCGCCGGATTAGAGTAAAAGAATTTCTCTTTAAGATTCGGCCGCTGTTTATGAGGTGCCGCCTCTAAAAGCTGCTAAAAGAGTCGATTTGTTTTTCCCGCCGCGAGTCGCCTTGCTTTTTTTCCTGCTGTTTGACGGCAAAATTGGACGAGATCAGAAAATAAAACTCCAAGGGAAATAATTAACATGGACCGAAAAAATGAGCTCAAAAGACTGCTCTGAAGTCAGCAGCATTTAGCTTAAGCTTAAGTTAAACGGCGTGTCAAAACTGGAAGAAAACAATATCTTGCACAACAGCAAACTAGCAAAGTTTTGTCAACAAAATTGCATGAATATACTTGCCTCTTCTGAGAATAACCAGTCCTTTTATTCCATTACTGATTTTTCCGTTCGTTTTACAACGTTAAGTAGCAAAACGTTTCACTTCAAGAGGAAAAACCCAACTTTTTGCCGCGCCGGATCGGTGAAAAATGATTTCACTTCAAGATTCTGATGATGTGCCAGTCGATTTGTTTCTCCCGCCGCTAGTTGCCTTGCTCTTTCTTCTGCTGTTGGTTACATAAATTGACTTTGTATCTTGTCGTCTTCAAAGTTATGTTTTGTTTTTTTCTCAAATGTAGTTGGCGATGCAACTTCCCGCCAAACAAACGCAAACGGCAGCACAATTGACCACGCAATTTCCCGCCGAAAAAAACCGCGGGCTGCAGCGCAGGGTTTGAGTGTCTCATTTCACATTGGCTTACATGGATGAGTGTACGTACGGACAGTCGGACGGTCGGTCCGACGAAGTGAAGTCATAACCAAACCAAAGTCTCTCCCACTGATGGGTTTACCAAAATCTCTTAGCTATCGGGCGCGCAGTGTTCCGCTATTATTTTCCAGTAAAGGACGCCTGACTGTGTCTTAACCATAAGCGAACTGTCATTTACGGCTAAAGAAAATACGCTACTTTGGCTGGTTTGGAGCTACAAAACCCTTTTCCATTTTACCGAAAAATTGGTTTTGAGACAGGGACTTCGCGCAAAATGAAACAAGAAAATACGATGGACAAACGCCTGAGGGTGTTCCGTGCTCATTCGCGTATTCCAGCCGGGCTGGAACTGATCCATTTCTGGCGCAGCGGACGAAAAACACGTGCTGCAAATAGCAGGAAAGTACTTGCGCCATTAGTTTAGTGTGGTCAGTTACAACACCCAATTTGTCCTACAGTTCCACCTAATCCGTACTTCTTATATGAAATTATTTCGGCTACAGTGTTCCGGAACAACACATTCAAAAGGTGTGATGATATTATTTAAACCGAGTCTTGATTTCGAAACAGAAAGCATCTTCGCTGATAAAAATGGACGATACTTGCTATTAAAAGCCAACGTGCTAGAATCTTCCTTCTTGTTTACCAACGTTTACGCGCCTAATGATAGCTTTCTTTCGCAATCTTGATAACATTCTCCTACCATTTGCAGATGCACAAATCATCTTGGGAGGTGACATGAATTGCCCACTAACACCTAGAGATGAAATGGGTGGTGCTCCTGTTCAGAAAAAAACAAAAAGTCAATGACGAGATTGAAAGCTTAATCCGGCGTTTTTAAAAACTTCACGACATTTGGAGAAATCAACATTCCAACAAAACACAATTTACATGGCGTAACAATTCCTTGAAAGTGCAATGCCGCATACTCCATTTATACTACCGTCCCACCTACTCCGTATTTCTTCTTATATGAATTTTTTTCATTTTTTCCTTAAACTATAAAAATGAGCGAAAAAACGGAACGACTTTTCGGTGTCATCCTGGCACCATTATCAAGTAAAGAATGAAACAGAAAAGATAATTTATGCATAAAGTAAAGGTGTGAAATAGAATAAATTAAATTAAAACTAAAAGTAACTGTCCGGTGTTCATTCAGAAGGTGTCATAAAATGGGAGTTTTGTCCGTTAGACAAATAGTTTTGCACGAATGGAGTCTGACTGGGTGTTTAAACTCGGTCTCTTCTTTCTGATCCAAAGCATTTCGAATATTAAACAATCAAGCTTTCCCTGACATTTCTTTAGGATTGTGAAGTTACTTGTCAGGTCGCCAATTGTGTCGACTTGGTGATTATTCTTTAGGTGTTTCCCGATGGCCGAGAACCGATGTTCATCAATGCGTTGGTGAAGGTGACGGCTGGTATAGCCGACGTAATCTGCATCACACAGATCACATACAAAGTGATACACAACACACTGTTGATTGATCAAGGGTGGCTTAGGCTCCTGCACTTTAAGATCGTCACCAAGTTAACGGCTACTGAAAACTGGCTGAAAAATGTGGTCAATTTTGTTGCTTGGTGGCTTAGGGTGGCTTAGGCTCCTGCACTTTAAGATCGTCACCAAGCTACAAAATTGACCACATTCTTCAGCAAGTTTTCAGTAGCCGTAAACTTTTCGCTCATTTTTATAGTTAATTGTACTTCGAAATTTAATCTTATTATAATTTTTTCCTTTATTTTTATTAATTAAATTTTTTCCTTTTTTTTAATCTTAATTCTTTTTTCGTGTTCCGGGAAGTTCTGGAATGTTCCATGTCCCTGATTTTATCGACAGCCAAAGTTTCATGTCATAAACACACTGTATTTTCTGCAACAAATTAAAATTTACTTTGGTTTCCATAGAAACGAAGACAAAATACGAAACACAACTTAAGTCAAATTTTACAAGTGACACCTTGTGTCCAAGGCGAAAAAATATCACCGATTCGACATTTTGCAAAGGTATCACTTTTTTCTTGCATATCTTTAGTGACTTTATTCTTAATTGCCCAAAGACATTTTTTAGATTTTTCTTTAAAACGCATTTCAAGACATTTTTAGAAGGTAATCCTGCCTTAAAAAAAGCAGTAAAAAAGTAATCATATATCGCTATTCCAGGACGCCAAACTCAGTGAAACAAAAAAGATCTTAAGTCTCAGAAAGCTTTTGACAGGTTCAGATAAGGTTGAAAGTTTCACTAAGGTGCAAAAACAGCGAATTTCGTTTAATCCACGTTGTTTTTCTTGACATTATACAAATATTTCACACTGCGTCCGGTAAGCATAAGCGAGATGCAGCTTTGGAGTGAGATTTCACTGCCACTTTATCGCATCACTGCTTTAAGCATCTATATAATGGACTTTTTACACGCTAAATATAAAAGCGCTCGTTCTAAAAAGCGTTTTTATATTGCCATGTATTTCACGAATAAGTCTTGAACATTTTGCGTGAATTTTACCCAAGTGAGGATTATTATTCATGATCTGAAGTAACATGTCAAACCGAAGGTGAAGTAGAAGATGACCGTATTCTCCTTCCGGTACCTGATTAGTTGTTGTACATTAGTCCAAAAAAACAAGCTCTGTTTTGCTTTCACCAGGAACTTTAAATTTCTTGTTTTGAGATTTACAAAGTTTGAATTAAATTTTCCATGTCACGTTTCTGGTATATTTTAAGAAAATCCTTAAGGAACACCTCAGGTTCACTGGAATCGGATCCAGCTTTCAGCCTCGGTTTAATTAAATTTCTTGCCATCGTCAAATTAAGACTCAAACCTTACTTTTATTAGTATAAATAAAAGCGAATTGAACCACCCACGAGACCATAGCAAAACATAGCAATGTTTGTAGTAAGTTATCGCTAAGTTACTGGACCTCCTAGGTGCTTTTTAAGGGAAGAATTGAATATAGAAACGAATTTGATACCACTGCAACTTTGTCATCCGAAAATTCGTTCGATCTATAAACTCGGAACTGAATTTATTAATTTTCCGTTATTTGCAGGCCCTGATAATAACTGACAAATTATCGGTGTGCCTAAGATATAGACCAGACCGTTTTGTTCTCCCCGAGGGTCTTAAACCTTTTTCGAAGAGGAAAAAGATGGCTAATTGGTATTATTAAAAACTGGATCAATGTATAGTGCAATTCCAGGGATTTGATCGGCTTAGCGGCCATCGCGTACGAGCAATTACACCATGCCAGAGAAATAGCGACCATTAAATTGTCTTCTGGTTGTTCTTGCAAAGCGAAATCAGCAAGATATAGCAATAATTTTTAATTGTTTTTAATACTGAAAATAATTATTCCACTCACGCTTGTTGGTTATGAGATGATTATAGTCAACTCGGCGAGTATCTATCATCTCATATCCAAAGCGCGCTCGTGGAATAATTGTTAAGTATTGCAATTCTGAAATAACAGGATTGGACCACAAGCATAAAGTATTCCAATACTCTGAAATTCGAGTCATTTTAATTCTTCGAGGAATACTTCAATGTTTTGAACCTCAAAGTTTGCTGTCATCCGACAACCACACGGGATGTTATAAAATATATAAATTGCTGCTCTCGCGCAACATGTCCCACAAGCTTTATTAGGTTTTACATTGACCAAACTGTCAACGGTTTAGCTATCATTCAGGAAATTCTCTTACTGTATAATTTTGGTAGGTTATAAAGTAGTTTTGCTGCATTTTGGGTTTTTGGCATTGGGAACTAACGTCAAGTTATTTGCAGATGTTGCCAGGGAAAGCTATACCCGCCACCATGTTGTTCCTACTGTACGTCCGATCAGGGGTCCCTTCTTCTTCTTCAGTCGTCACCCCCTCACCTTCGCCCACTACGCCTGCAGCCACATCCTCGGCCAACGTGTCTACAAATTCATCTGCAGGTGGAGGTGGAGCGAGCCCATCACCAAATGCAACGACTACTAGAGCTCAGACTGTCAATGTGACGACTTCAGTGTCTGTTGCTGACGGTAAGTGGAGTGTTGTAAATCCGGTCAGTGTCTACTATTACAAGGGACGGACACTATTTTGGAGAGGGGGGGAGGGGGAAGGAATAAAAAGCAATAAAGCCCAAATAAATTGTTTGCACACACACACACACACACACACACACACACACACACACACACACACACACACACACACACACACTCACAAAATTGTCAGTAGGAGAATGCAACCGAAAAAAAAAAAAAAAAAAACAACGACGCAGAAAAAAATTGTTTGTGTTGAAAAAATCCCCCCCCCCCTTCAAAAAAGTAATGGTCTGTCGCTAACAATACAACACCACCGACGATGACTCAATGGCTGAAGAAAGTGATCATAGCTATCATACGAAAATGCATCACGAGTTCGGTTTTATTGAACGTGTAGTCTGGATTTCATATGATCGCTGGAGCTCGCCCAACCTCGTTCTCAGGGTCTCTCCTTTTCACATCCCTCGTTCCCCGGGACTTGAAGGGGAGACACCCCGGGAACGAGGTTGAAGCTCGCCCAGTTTTCGTTCTGGCAGCGATAGTGTTCATTTGTAAAACAGACTTTACAGTACATATAAGTAACCTAAAAACTGGAAAATGTTTCACCCAATATATTAATTTTCAGTAAATAAACAAATAAATAAATAAATAAATAAACAAACTAAAAAGGAACAAACGAATTGTAGAACACTACCAGAATTAAAGCCCAGTTCTTAACAGAAGGGTTGAGTGTTCAAGCTTAACAATACTCAATGTTATCCACTTATCCACGAGGTGAGAGAACGACTGTGTTACTTGCAGACAAAGTCCATAAAATTAATTTGTTCGGGTCAACAATCTGCAAAGGTGTTCTTCAAGGGACAATGTCACCCCTGGCGCATGCACGGGTTGATGAGAAGCACTTTGAAATTGTGGCCGAATTTTTTTCAAGTACCGTCGGAGAGTCCAGGAAGCTGTTTTCATCTGTTTGAATAGCTGAATGTTTTATCTACAAAGGTTCTTTGGTACTTACAGAAGCTGTTTGTTGCGAGATTTTTGAAAGCTCTACTGCGCATGTGCCCCAGCTTACATAGTCCCTTTAGAAAGGTCTGTTCGATTGGCCGTATTCTGGAATAAGACTTCTTACAGTGATTGTTGAAAATCCCTCGTGAGGTTTTTTTTTTTTAGTTATTGGAATACAAAATAGATTTTCAGTATCGTGTGGTATCAACAGCTTGCAGAGACGTCTTCAAACTTTTGCCTAAAAGCAAGCAATCTAGAGGCTATTCTGCTTATTCTTATTCCGAAAGATGGTCAATCGATCAAGCTCATTTCTATTGCTTCACATCATGTTTCATCCTGTTTCACCAACGGCTTACTCCTTAAATACTGTAACATTTCTCGACTTTTTTTTATTTCTTCAGTTCAGTGGAGCGAGTGGAGAACAAAAGATCCGAGTAAGTGTAAAGAAAAATGCTGTGATTCGGGAGGCGGCTTCACTCACCAGATAAGAAACTGTACGATCATCAGGCAGCGATGTGACCTCAACGAATGTAAGCACTATGGTGCCATGGAACGACAGGTTTCCTGTAAGACCGCCTGCGATTGTATGTCCAATGCAGGTAGGTCGTTATCAAGTCCTGGAAAAATGGTGCAACATTTCTGCGAAACAAAATTTCAGCGTGTCCCGGCATTCGTGGACATTGTTAAGTGCAAATTTCTGGTCTAAACACAGTCAAAATTATGCAGTGCGTGTAAAGCGTTAGCCTCGCGTCATCGTCATAAATATACATAATGTGTATGTAAGGCCAAGTCTAAATTTGTGAAGAACTTTTTCGTTGAACTACCAATCTGTCCAGAGCTAGCTTGAATGGTGCCAATTTTTCTCAATTTACTAAAACGTTTTGGAAAACAGCGAGTCGCTTCAAACTAGCTTTGGTAGTCCAAATTAGGGAAAAAAATCTTGTGCCACTCTAAGAGAACATCAAGAGATCACGTGTGGGGTAGATTGAACTAGTATACAAAAAGCGCCTTCCATCTATGATCTATTGGTGGGTCACACCGGCCAACTGTTAAATGGAATGTACCACCCTGAAAGGCTGATTCTGCCAATAGGACATTTTCACTATGGCGTCATTCGACTACAACTACCAGAATCCTTCAGTTTTTTCTTTTCTCGTGCTAATTAGAGCCATTGTTCTTTGCTGTCCACTGGGATTTCAAAATTTGAATTTGAAAAGGTTAAACGAAATGAATTCTGGTAATTGTAGTCAAATGACGTCATCATGAAAAGGGCCTATTCTTTTTTTAAAAGGATGGTGTCCGCAATTTACAAGTAATTGGAAGGACGAACACTAACCAAGTTTTCAATTTGGTACACTTCATTATCGATCTTACCGGGCGGGGAGATCTGGTCGACCAGTTTTAACAAATGCAACTGAGCGCTCTTGATAAACTTCTCAAACTTGTTATTTATTTTCCGTTTTATTTTTAAGGGCATCTCGCTCCAGGGCTCAAAACAATCATTGCAACTCTTCTCATCTGCACTTTGATGTAAGTAATTCAATATTCTACCTCATATTATGTCCAGAAATGCACCTAACCCTGATGTTGGTTACTTCATATAAAACAGGCCTTTTTGTCGTTATCATATGACTTCATGTTTGACAGAATTATGTGTGTTTTAGTGAGAATTAAGGTTAGGGGACACCTTGTGATGTCTATCATACTGTTCATGAATTTCATTAGCGTGCATTTCTGGACATAATATTCTGCTGGAGGCACCCTGTAAACCGAATTAGAAACTGATGTCTTAACCTGCTATGGTCTTATAATTGTGAGATTTTGAGGCGTATTTAATTCTGTGGGCATTAAGAGTGCCGATTTTAAAGGGGAATTTTTGCTCTAAACTTTTACGACCTACGACCTTTACTTGCATGGTGTCGCTGTATCCCGGTATACAAAAAAAAAAAAAAAATTTATTTAAGTGTCAACGTCTTGAGCGCAGAGCACTAACTTGGACACTTTCCAGATCAAATTAGAATTTAGAAATGTTGTTTTTTGAGGGGAGGGGAAAACTGAAGTACCCGGAGAAAAACCTCTCGGAGCAACAACAAACTCAACCCACATACATTAAGGCACATTGATGGGAGGCGAGTGCTCTCACCACTGCGCCATCCCTGCTCCCCAACCTAGAGGCTGGGATGTTACATAGTGTACTCATTTTCCCTGAACTAATGTTGTCTTGACTTACTTTGGCATATTAGAGAAAACATGAAGCGCTGAAGAGAAGACCGGATGATGACTGAAGGAGAGATTTGTCTGCTGTAAACGTTTAATGTGCTATAGATGAATTTTTGTGTGCTTTTGGACTCGCTATTTTTAGTGGACAAACGTTGGCTTTCTTGTATAAATGCATTAAGCTAGTATTATGGAAATTTGTAGCTGGAAAACTGACTTCTGACATCGTTGCACCATTTTCTTTTCATTTTTTGAGCCATTCAGGAAGTACAGTTTGAATCTTAAGTTAACGTAAAACTTTAAACAGTGTTGTCCGTCCTTTTCAACTGAAACACAAAGTTTAAGAAAGGCTCCAAAAGGCAAAAGTTAAGAGGGAATGGGCAAAGAAATGCTGGTGTCTCAGCAAACAGAATCAGATACAGCTCTTTGCTTGTCGGAAGCATAAAATATTTCCGCTACAAATATTTTGAGTGTGCGCAGGTGGAAGAACATTTAGAACCAATGTTTCCGCAGCAGTGATTCTGCCAAATGTTTCCTCCTTTTTGGGGCTGTACCTTTTTTGTTTTGTTTGTTTGTTGAGTTGAGTCTCAGTAAGAGAAATTAGAGCACTTTTGGCCTGTTTACAAGGAAGTCGGGTAGCTCTAACCAAGGACCTTAGTGAGCAACCGAGGCAAAGTCTTCACGTGTTTACAGGTAGAGACAGCTCAAGGGCCAAGTTGCAGTTAACTCGGTAACCACGTTATTTGTATCTGCCTAAGAAATTTTCAGTTTAACTCTACAGAAAATGGTAAACACTAAGACTTCTGGAGAGTTTCAAAGGCTTTCGGCTGTCAAATTAGAAAACATTCACTGTTATTCAAAAGAAATATCTCACCGTAGGAAGTAAGTTTCAGTTTGATTCATGTAAATAATTAACGTCGAAATTAACCCGCTATTGTCGGTAATAAGTTCAGATGCCGCTTTGGTTAAGGCGGGTTATCCCTACCTGTCCGAGTGTCGTGTTTACAGGGTGAACAGTTGTCCCGCCGGCTGGGGTAACTATCGAATACAGGTCGGGTAACCCTAGCGCTAGGGCAACCGTAGCAGCCTTGTCACATGGGAACACCAAGGCAGCCCTCTTGCTAAGGTCCCCTGGCACGACTGGCACTAGGGTTATCTTGCTTCTATGTAAACAGGCCCGAAATGTACCCCCTTCATCGACGGTTTGTGTGATACTCATCATCTTTTTAAGCGTATGAATCTGCTGTCAACAATAATGTGAAATGAGCTTCATGAACAGGACCCATTTGCGCTCTGAGGACATAGCAAGAACAACGGCTGCAAACAACAACGCAAAAGACAACTTCGGTCGTTTTGTTCTTAGATTGACGGCGGTATTTAATGTACTTGTCACAGAAGTGATACAATGTTTAAACAATAGTTATAGCTTATCGCGTCACTTTCCAGCGACCATTTATACACTGAAGTTCAAAGTACGAGCCACTAAAAATAACTCTTCCCTTTATTAGGAATTCATGTATCAGTTTATACCTGAACATTTTTTTGCTCTGTAAATTCTCCACGCGTGTTTCTGCATAATTTATTAGTCAAACTGAAGCAGCAAGAGTTTTGTAACTTTTAAAATAAACGCCACATCGTATTGATGGTTGTCTGATGTATTCTTTCCCCTGAGCCGAATCTGAGCTAGAACGTATCAACTCTAAGTCGCAAATTTTAGATTCACACCGGGAGCGTTCTTCATTTGTTCGGAAAAACAGGCTACTCCCAAAGGAAATCAAATGGAACGGTCTTTTTCTCTGGAAATTTTTTCCAGAATCGTCGGAATATCACCGTACCTTCATTACTTTATGCGCTTTGACGAGATGCGATTTGTTGCCCAGACTTTACAGTAGAAAGGACCGTTCCAATGTAGCAGTCACGCGGCAAAAACGCTGTAGACCGTTTCTTCTCGTTTTCAACCAAATTAGTCTGAAGGCCCGTTTATATGGAGAAAATGGAGAAAAGTTATCCCGGGTAAAAGGATCACCCGCCTACCCGAGCTACCCTGGGCGAGACACTTTTCCTACATTTCCTTACAAAACGGGGCGAACCATTCACATGAGAAACACAAAGTTGGCTCGGCTAAAAGGGTGACCCGCCTAGCAGTTCACTCTCCTTCGAGGGTAGGGTCACCCTCCCTGCCGGGACAACTTTTTTTTTTTTTCATATAAACAATTTGGCTCGCCTACCCGGGTCAGCTCGGTCAAGGCTAGAGCCACAGAGCATGCGCGTGCGCTGTTGTCATTGAGAAACAAACGTAAACGGCGTCATATTCGAAGTCTGGCTCGGTGAAGAAGTGGAGTTGGAGGCCTGCTCGAACTCTGTGAGTTTCCATGCCACTGACTTCAACGCTGATAAAGTGAAATTAAAAGAAAAGGTTCGGCAAATGATGGCTGTAAAATATGGTACCGAAATCTAATTTGGACCAGTCTAGAAAACAGTCCCAGAGAAACGTGAAGGAAATATCCAATAAAGAATATAAAGCGTATGAAGCAATCCATGACTTTTTCTGGACACGAGGTGTAAGTTTTGAAGTAATCTATCGAACACGAGAAGGTGTGTTTCATCAGATATCCAAACGCTGAGAAGTAAGTTGAAAAAACGAGGCGCAGCCAAGTTTTTGTAAACGACTTCGAGGTGTTTGGATATCTGATGAAAAACACTTTCCAGTGTTTGATATGGCTTCTCAATAATTCTTGGAGAAATTCAAGGCTAAAGTTGGCAAAATTTTATGGTAATTAGGATCACTTATCCAAACCACGGTCACGGTAGTGATTTTCTTTGTTCTCTCTTGATGAATTATTAATGAGTTTGAGAAACTACTATCTCGCATGAAAGAGAAACTTCGATCTCCTTCATACTGCATTATCATTTCAACATATGATCAAAGCTAATTTTCTCATCAGTTTCCAAGCAACAACTATTACCATACTGAGCAACGACAGCGCATAGCCTCTCATTTAAAACATTGTCGATTATCTCGAAATCTAGTCAGACACTTTTTGACGAAACTTGATAACTAGACAACTTGCAGGCGAAATAAGTAAAAAAATCTGTAAGAGCGTTATCAAGTAAATAAATAAATCAATTTTTTACAGGGTGATTTGTTTATTCCCGCATTTTCCACCAATATCTCTGGCAAAATAAAACTTGACACTTTCTCTTTCCTGATAAAATGTCTTTCCTTATAGCAAAACATTCTTAACGTATATTGAGCTTCATGGATGCCTCCGATTTTAAGATATTTATGTTTGAAAACAGTTAAAATAAGGTGCAGAGATCAGTGAAGTTTGGCGCGTGACTTTGAATAAACTTGAAATGACTTAGGGGCTTTTTAAATGTATTATTACGAAAGCTGGAACAATAAAAACACCGGAATGCCATGTTTCATTTTCGCGCCACAAGGCGGTAAGTGGATGAAAGGTCGTGACGCTGCAGCTGCTCCTGAAGAGCGCGAAAACAATACGTAATCCCACATGATGCAATGAACCGACCAATCGTATATTGATCTAAAAATGAGCGCAAACAATTAACGGCATAAAAAACAATCTGGAACGAGGGATCTTTCTTTCGCTCCTGGTTTCGATGTCTGTTCGGTTCCAAATTGAGTTTGCTTTTCGAGTGCGAATCATGGTTGTGAAGACTGTTGAAGACGTAGAGTTATGGCTCGTTGAAAATGGAATTTCACTGTAAGCAATCACAGACAATATCATACTAGGCAATTAGTATTGTCTACCTATTAAGAGCCAGTGTCAATGAAAATGTTTCATGGTTTACGAGAATAGCCGAGTGACCTGAACGAATCAAACATTGAAAATGGAATCACTGTCTATCTATGAAGACAAAAGATGTGATTTCCCTGGACGTGTTCAGTTTTTATTAAGAAGCCTCAATTGCATACGAGTGTGTTTTGGCGGGAAATCCGTGCACCCAATTGCACATACCCCGGAGTATCCAATCGATGGAAACCGATGATCGGAAATTCAATCGATAAAATTACGTAGTTAATTGGTATCGATTGGTATCGGCCAATCGATGACCAATCGATAACCACACAAAAACCGTTGATCGATTACTATCGATACGCTCAGCAACCTTGAACAGACGTCACCCACGCTACCTGTCCGATCATCTGCCATTTTTAGGAAGCCCTGGGGGCGATATTGGTAAAACAAATTCCGACCCAGTCTTTTCAACGCAAAGAATATACCCCGTTGCACGTGTACTCGAATTACGCACTTGCCCGTCATTGCCTTTCCGTGTCATAATGTCTACGCAAGACGTCTGGGTAGAGGCTTTACTGAATATACTGGTGCATCGTCAAAGGCTATCATCTTTGCCGTTTTGAGGTGAACGTCGGTGAAGTGTTCACTGTAAACAAGAAGAGGGGAGAACGCGTTTAAAGTTGTTAACCATCGTGGACAGCTCGGCCACCTCTCCGGGGGCCACCTACAGTCCGAGGTTGTGGATCCTCTTTGGCAACTACATGCACATATTTCTGTGTAAGTGAATTATTATTTTTGTTATTAAAACTCTAACAATCAATCCGGGCAAACAAGTATGAAATCATTCAAATCACATACATTGTTATTTCGATGTACTGTTCTCATAATATTTTTTTATGTCTCCTCTCTGCGGTTGCGAGCAACATTTAAAGAGATCAATTTTGATTGCCAACAGCCAAGCTTGTTTGCGAGAGCGCTTTAGTAAAACCTTAAAACGTAACACAAACTCACTATCTTTGGGATAAAAATTTGGCCATCGTTAATGGCCGCTTTTAATTGAAAAGTACAAAACTTAAACTAATATCTGACAAACGGTGAGGTAACAATAAGGTATTAAAAGCTCTAGCAAAGGTGAGGGCCAGAAAAAAGGCAAACTACACAATTAAATACAATAATTACACGGGCGGAAGACGGGGATGGGGGTGGGTTGATTGCTTGATTTTCTTGAAATCTGAAGTTTAAGGCTTGCAGACTGAGAGGGCGAACTAATGGATACGCCCTCTTATAAAGGGTCTTTGCCTAACTATGAAAGCGAGGCTAAGTATTTTTACTGTGAGTGAACATTTGGCCAAAAGCCTCGTGATGTTGCGAAAAGGTTATTGTCCGGAGAGTCTCGTGATAATCATACGATGGTGATCTGTTTTAGTAAAGATCCAAGGTTCAAACGAAGAACCATGAGCCATTGTCTCACAACCAACTCACCCCTGTCCCCTGTGACAAACCTAATAGAGAAGGCACCCGGGAGGGAGACATAAAAGCTTTTATTTGGTCGCAATAAAATCCATGTATTTGCTCCTTTTGCTAGAACTGTGACAGGACCTCCAGTTGATGATCCAAAGGGAAGGTGGCGACGTGGAGGTGGCATAAATGTCCCTGTCAATGTTCAGGTTCGGCCTCCAGAACAGCAAGCTCGGGAGGTAAAACGAAAACTTGAGATGTGTGGCTGTCAAGTAAAGTTGAGTCCAGCTGAGTGAAGTCCCAATGAAGTCCTCTGTCAAAGCTCAGCCAGCAGATGTTCCAATTGTACGTCGTGCAACCGGGAATTTAACAAACGGAACATTTTTAAATCTAAACGAAATAATTAGCCGAAACTTTACGACAATAACAGGCAATAATAATGTAAGCGGACCAGGCGGTGCTGTGTTTGATTTGAAAGACATCACGTACAATCAATTAAGAACTTTAATCAGTCATGAAAACCGGTTCTGAAACTTGCAACATGTCTCTTTGTACAGTCACTTTGCAGTTGCGCTTGAACCTGGGTTGGCCTGAATAACCATGTACTGGCCTGGTTTATAACTGCCATCCTTCTGTAGACGGCGGTGGTTTTGAAACCAGTTTGATATCTGTTGAATAGAAATCATTGTTTGAGTTTCCGGTGGTAATGATTAATTTGAAAAAAGTTCTTACACTTGAGGTAACTAAAACTGAACATATTGTAACGGATATAAGCCACCCGCGAAACCAATACGTCACACGAAGGCATACAATTATCATAGGCAAAATTAGGGGTGCCTGCAAACGATTCTTGATAAATACAGTCGAACCTCCACTAACGGCCACCTCTCTACAACGGCCACTTTTTTTGTCCCAGCAGACAGTCCATACATTAGCTCTTGTTTAAACCTCTCTACAACGACAACGGCCACTAAAGTGCCTCCCCAACTGCCAAAATAACCTCTCGACAACGGCCAGTACAGTTCTTTTTTGTAAAAACCTTTTTCATAAACTGATGCAGTAATCTACATTTGTCTTTGGAACATTACGTTTCTGTAGCCATTTTAATGATATACGTATTTTGATTGTGTTCCGTTTGTATGCTGCAGTAAGCATAAATTGTCTACAATAACATAGCGAATGTTGCGAACCTTGCTCGTTTCGTCTTGTTAACATTTTGATTACAAACATTATTTACGTTTTATTATGTATTTTATCTATATATATATATATTATTTATGACTGGATTGCCATTATAGGCTACAGTAAGCATGAACTTGGCACAATAAACATGTTGTATTTCCCGAAAAAAAAAGTGTCATATTACACCCCTACCTCCCCATAACGGCCACCTCTCCACAACGGCCACTTTCTTCTGTCCCCAAGGTGGCCGTTGTGGAGAGGTTCAACTGTAGTATCAATCACCCATCTGCAGGATCTTGGCACTTAACACCCAGTCAAAAACACCCCTCAAACTGTTCAAGCAGAAATGTAATCTTGTTGTTGACGGGCCGCTTTCAAACAAGCCGGAAGATAAGAAGGCAAGATTCCTTTTACTTTGGGCCGGTGACAAAGGCCTAGAAATTTACAACACTGCATCATGGGCCAGTGAGGATGACAAGCTAAAGCTTGATCCAATCTTTGGAAAATTGGAGGCATACACAAAACCTCAAAGTAATCAAATCCTGTCAAGGTACCAGTTAAGATGCCTAAAGAAAGAGGACATGCCTTTAGAAGAATTCCTAACTAAAGCACGCAAGCTTATCGATGATAGCGGATACGACACTGCATTCAAGGAAGAAACACTTCGAGACACGTTGGTTTTTGGGGTGAAATCGGATAAAGTCAGGAAGGATGCCATCTCTAAAGGAAATTCGCTAACTTTTCAGCAAGTCTATGATCTTGCCAAAACTGACGAAAGCACCAGGGCACAGATGCAAGCAATTAAATAGGGAGATCAAAGCTCTGAGTTACATGCTGTTAGAAGCAAAAAGAAGGCAAATACCCTGATAGCCTCAAAACAACCGAGTAGCACAAAGATGACTCGTTCAAGCAATACTTTCAAGCCCCATGGTTCATCTACTAGTAAACCAAAGTTCAAATTCAAGTACAGTGGCTGCTTTAGATGTGGAAATAAGCATGACGTTGATGCCACATGCCCGGCAATCCATGCCAAGTGCCAGTACTGCAAGAAAGTGGGGCACTTTCAGAAGGTCTGCATGAAAAAGCGCCTCAAACAAGTGAATGAAATCGTACAAAGTCCAGATTACAGCGGTCAGGACATCCATCTGCATGATGACGGAGAAGACGAAACCAGTGATTCTTGTGATTCCTCAAGTGACAGAGACTCAGAACCAGTCACAGTGCTCCTTGACACCATTACGTCTGAGAATCCAGTTGAACATTCAGTTCACAACTTGAGCAGTTACCCTGACAAGATCTTCACTACAGTTAAAATCAATGACAAGCGCAGTCTTCAGATGAAAGTGGACACAGGAGCAGACACTTGTGTTCTAACTACAGATGACCTGCAGAGGTTGGGACTTTCGCTCGACATAAAACCGTGTACAAGTGTGCTGAAAAGCTATGGTGGAAACCCTATAGAGAACCTAGGTGCTACTACTCTTCAAATAGCTTACAAGAGCAAGTCCATTTCCGCAAAGTTTAACATTGTTGAAGCCCCAGAGCACCCATCGATGATTGGCTGCCAGCAAGCGCAGGAATTGGGTATCATAACGGTCAATCTTCAAGAGCTCCACAGTGTTCCAGCAGAATCTTCAGCCAAGCCATCCATCCAGCATGCCAGCCTATCCAAAACTGTCGTGATGAGGGATTATCAGGACTGTTTGGATAAAATCAGCCGATTCCCTGGAGACAAATACCATATCCAGCTCATCGACAGTCCTACGCCGGTGGTTCACCCACCACGCACAGTATCTGTTCACATCCTACCACTATACAAGGCTGAGCTGGAGAAGATGATCGCAGATGACATCATTACTGAGGTCACAGAATCTACCGACTGGGTCAACTCCATAGTCTGCAATGTTAAAGATACACCCGATGGAAAGAAGAAGGTCAGGCTTTGCTTGGACCCAAAGGATTTGAACAAGAACATCCGACGTGAACATTACTACATCCGAACCATCGATGAGATCCTGCCACTGCTCCATGGCAAGAACTTCTTCTCAGTGGTTGATACCACCAAAGGCTACTGGCATGTTGAGCTCGACCATGAATCTAGCCTGCTATGTACGTTTAACGCACCTTTTGGTCGCTACCGTTTTAAGCGTTTACCATTTGGTGTGGTCGTGTCACAGGACATTTTCCAGCGAAAGTTAGATGACATCTACAGAAACATTCCCAATGTTACTGGGATAGCTGATGACATCATTTATGGCTCTACAGAAGAGGAGCATGACCAAGCGTTTGTCAACATGCTTGAAGCCACTCGCGCAAACAATGTGAGCCTCAACTCTGCAAAACTACAGTTTAAGCAACCGAGTGTCAACTTTTATGGTCACACATTGACACAAGAAGGCATTTGTCCTGCAGCAGACAAGTTGGAGGCTATCAAGAACATTTCTGCACCGTCTAATACCAAAGAGCTTCTGTCTCTACTGGGACTGATTACATACCTCAACCGTTTCTCAGCCAAGATCGCAGAGCTTACGAAGAAGAACATCCATTTCAGATGGGAGCTGCACCATCAAACTGCGCTGGATAAGATCAAGAAGGAACTCTGCTCAGCTCAGGTTCTATCCTACTACGACTCTGATCCAGCAACGACAACCATTCTTCAGTGTGATGCCAGCCAAGAAGGATTAGGAGCCTGGATAAGACAAGTTGATGCCGATGGCAACGAAAGGATCGTTGCTATGGCGTCGAGATCGCTTACTGATGCTGAGTCCAGGTACTCCAACATCGAACGAGAATGCTTGGCTGTGATGTTCGGTCTCGAGAAATTTGAGTACTACTTATTAGGGAGACATACCCTGGTTGAAACTGACCACTCACCACTCGAACAAATCTTCAAGAAGAATATTGCAGAAGCACCAGCACGATTGCAAAGACTGCTGCTTCGATGCATGAGATTTGATGTGGAAGTCAGGTACAGGCGCGGTGAAACCATCCCTGTTGCCGATGCATTGTCACGGGTATGCTTCAAGAAGAGTATACATGAACTGGGAAGTCAACAAAGTGAAAGCTGTGCTCCTGGCTACAGTATCCATTTCATCACAGACAAGTCGTGCCCTATTAGCATGGACTCAGTGAAGTCTGCAATAAGAAAGGACCCAACTTTGTACTTGTTGAGGGACACCATTTACAATGGATGGCCAAGTTATAGAAAGCAGTGTCCAGAGGAACTATGGGATTACTGGAACTTTAGGTGTGACTTAGTCCTGGAAGATGGCTTGATACTCAAAGGAGACAGAGTAGTTATACCAGAGTCTCTTCGGGCTCAAGTGTTGGAATCAACACACACTGGTCATCAAGGAGAAACCAAATGTTTGCTTTTAGCCAGACAATCAGTATTCTGGCCTGGCATTACAAGTGACATTCGCCAAATGGTGAAAAACTGTGAATTATGCAACAAATACCAACCAGCGCAACCAAAACTTCCAGCCATGCAGCCTGATTTACCGACAAGACCATGGGAAAAGCTTGGGTCGGATATCTTCCAGTTCAACGGATCAAAGTACCTGATTATCGTTGACTATTACTCGAGGTTCCCTGTCATCAGACCGCTGAAAGACATGTCTGCAGCAACTATCTCCAATCACTTTACCAGCGTTCGTGCCGAATATGGTCTACCGACATGATAACCGCCGACTTTGGGAGCCAATACGTCAGCGAGGAGTTTACGATGAAATGCGAGCAGAGTGGTATTACTTTAACCTTCAGCTCACCATACCACCACCAGACAAACAGCATTGCAGAAAAGAGTGTTGGCACTTGCAAGTCCCTTTGGAAGAAAGCAATAGAGTGTAAGCAGTGTCCAGACACCGCCCTCTGGATGTACAGAATAACTCCTCTGGATGATCAACTTCCATCGCTTTATGAGCTTCTTTATGGATGCAAACCCAGGTCACTTCTACCAAACAGCAAGTCTGCCCTCCAATCAAAACATCCCAACAACGATGAGCACCAAGAAGCTAACCTGCGAAAAAAAACAAGGCAAGCAGATTACTACAACAGAAGGGCCAGCCGCGACAAACGAGTTCTTGACACCTCAGAACCAGTGTATATATGGAACTCGCACAAGCATATTTGGGAACCAGGCAAGATATTCAGCCATCCACATCCTAACTGAGAGCTGAGAACGTATATCGTCGAAAAGAACGGCAAACTTTACCAGAGAACAAGAGAGCACTTGCGGCCACAGGGCACTAACAAGGTTCCACCTACACAGACGAAGGAATGCCATTCATCACCACCCCCCTCTAGTGTACTACCCGAATCAGTGTTGGATCACCCAACTGAACCACCTGCTACAGCACTGAGTAATGCAGACAGTGACCCCGATCTAGTTACCCCAGCTTCACAACCAAAGGTCACTGTCCTATCACCTTCACCAGTCAAGGATCCAAAACCAGGGAATCCACCTCAGCCAAGGCCACGAACTGAAGTCATTGTCGTGAAGGGAGGGAAACTTTCATATCAGCCAAGAAGCCAGGTGACAAGGTCAGGACGGATGACTCAGGTGCCAGTCAAGTTCAAGGATTAAGACTTCATTTGAAGTGACATTAAACAGTAATCGTGACAGTTAGTAGTTATATTTCTAGAGCAAACCTGCTCTTAACTGTTCCTGTTATTTTGACCTTATATGTCATCTTCCGCATTAAAAACCATTGGACAGCCGTTGTTCATATTAATTCGTCGGACACATATGCCTATTCAGCAGGCGTTTATTATGTTGTTTTGTTAGAGGGGGATGTCATAGTACGGACCTATGTTCATGGCCGTAAAGGGTCTGGTCCGAGCGCATTAGTATTCCATGTGTTCCAAGATGGCTGCTCGTTGTATTCCGAGCACTTCTGCGAGTTTGTGTCAATAAACCCACAGTTCAATTTATTACAGTGACTATGCAGGAAATGCAGATTTTAGCAAGGGCTATTGGAATCCAAAAATAAAATTGGGGGTAACCACGCATTTTTCAGAGATAATTAAACAACAATAATTCAAAAAAAAAAAAAGAGTAAAATACACAACAATGAATGGCGTCTTTTTCCATATTGAAGCTCTATTATCTCTGAAAGATGCATGGTTACCCCCAATTTTCTTTTTGGATACCAAGAGCACTTGCTAAGTCCTGCTTCCTTCACATAGTTTTAAACCGTGCAAAAATATTCTTAGACTAGGAGACACCAGAGGAGGTTGGAAAGCAGTTCGTAAAACATCACGGGAGCAGATCTCGCTCTAGCTCATTTGCTCTCAGCCGTCGAACAGGAAAGATCTCGCCCATGGATACGTTCGACTTTCAAGAAGATCAGTGTCATTTATTTGAAGGCAACAGTTTTACTGGGATAAAACCAAAATAGGTCTTGGAGACAATGAGAGCAACGAGCTTTGTCACCTGATAAATGAAATAGACACAACAGAGGAAGGGAAAAAAGTGTTGCAGAATATTTTTGAGGAAGCGGAGGAAACGAAAGGAAGGAAGGGGAATGACGTTGAGAGAGTTATGGAAGAGGGAAAAACTTGATTTCATAACAGATCAGCGGGAGAACGGTAATGTTTAATTAATAGTGTAAATAGATGGTATATTAGCAGCCTTCTAACATTTGTTATGTAGTCTAACAAATGAAATAATGACATCATCATCATCATCATTACTGTTGTTGTTATTTTGGTTTATTGAAAGAAAAAGTTTCCCTTGAGACTCTAGCTTGGTGACTTTGTTGAGTATAATAATATTGCAGGGTATACAAAATTTGGTGACTAAAATCAATGACCTATATAACTTTCTATCAGTTGTGGAAGCACATAGATAATGATAAATAATTTGTAAGGTTTGCTAAGCTGACTCTATTTTTGTCTTGTCTTACAGTTACTGGCAAGAAGAGCAATGTTTGGTCAACAGCAACTTTTAGGATAGGTGGGTTATGTTTATTTGATTACATAAATAATAAATTACTTAGTTATAAATAATAATTATTAATTAATATTAATTATTATCAAACTATCAATAATTATTGTTGATAGCTTCTCTCTCTAAGAACGAAATAAAAAGGTAAAGAAGCTATAAATCCAAGAGCACTGACATCAATAAGTGTGCAAGATATCTACAGAGCGCAAATAGTCATTAGCGTAAATGTTTTGTTCAATGCACAGAGCCTCAGTGTAGTTTCCAGAAATTTTAAGGAAAAAATTCAAAGCAAAAAGCATTTTAATTAACCCTACATTGCAATATTTATTATTACAATGTTAAAATATATGAATGGGAGAGTTGTGGTCTGTTGCAGTCCTCTCACAACCATTTATATTGATGAAACAGATAATACCTTGACAGCCTTCTTTTCATTTCATCTTCCCTTGTCTACGTACAGTTTCTAGTATTATTTTTTTTTTCAGCAATGGCAGTCTATGCCAGATCACCATCAGCCTATTCTGCATTAAGAGATCTGGGGATCATTCAGCTGCCCTGTGAAAAACAAGTTGAAAAGAGGATAAAGGCAGACAAAATAGAATGTGGCATAGATGAGGAAGCTATGAAGCAGGAGGTCACCAAGTACGAAGAATTTGTAAGAATATAAGTTCAAAAGAAGAAGCCCAAACCGATGAAGACTGGTGTTTTAATTTTTGATGAGACAAAAGTTCAATCAAAAATTATGTTTAACATGACGGGAAACAAAGCCATGGGATTTGCTATGTCTCCAGACGAGCTGCCATTCCTCCATGACATTTTTTCCTCTTTAGATCAAGATGTTGAGATGAAGACCAGTTACGTATTGGAGTTTATTTGGCATGATCTGATGTCAAGCTACAGCATCATTGGTCCCCACTTCAATTGTGCCAAATCATGGGACCATTCCTTTCTCTATGACTGTGTGATGAGAACACTTAAGGTGTTCTCATTGTACTATTTTAGAGTGAAGGTAATGGTCTGTGATGGGGCATCGAGCAACCTGTCCTTATTAAAGGTTCTAGCCGAATATAAGGGGACACAACTTCAACTTGAGGTTAGAGATGGAATGGTATAAAAAATTTAAGGGATGTTACCACAGATGTTTTTTTTTTATGAAACTCTGTTAGGTTTCAGGGCAAGCAAACTCATCTAAGCCTTAGTATGTGATTGTTTGTTTGTTTGTTTTTTACAGACATGGGACCTTCTCCGTATCATGGTCAGTTAATTCCTAAACTTCTGCGAATGGTTCTTTGCATTTTTCCAAGCTCCATATTTTGTAACACCACTCAGGATCAATGGTCGTTCCATAGATTCCCTATATAGCCTTCTGAAGTTTGGTGCAGGAGGTCACCTCTCTGCCTTAAACTATGGAAGTGGCCTTGCCAGGGTTAAGGCTAGGGTTGAAATATCCTGAGTGACAGATTCCGGTAAAGGCTGACGAGCTCAAGTAGTTAACACCTCCAGAGAGTACTGAGTTTTCAGCACCTACACATGCTCTGCTGTTGATGTTCCAGAGGAATGTAACTGTTATGGATTGCCTGTTGCCCAGTATACACTGCTTGCTGAACTTTGCCAATCAGAATTTGGTGGTAGAGATGGTAGCAATGCATGCACGCTAATATGTATCTTCTTGGGGCTCCTGTTCAAGAAGCAAAGATTTTCATCTTTGCTGTCCTCCACGTCACTACCACCCCAGTGGAAAACTTCAATTGCTAATGCCATTCTAGATGGCAATACACTGCATGATTCTGCTTTCGAAGGACAGTCAATCAATCTTGATGTTGAGGATGCGTTTGAAAATTTTGAAGAGGAACTGGAAATTGCAGCTTATGATGAGCAACAGTGCTATTGTCCTAACCAAGACCTGAGTAGTCTATCCCGAATGCTTGGGAGAATTTTATTCATAAATGCAGCAGCCCTGATTTAATGAGGTTGTCCCCTAAAACCATTGAATAAGTTGACATGACATAAGGTAGATATAGGGAAGGGTATAATGAGATGCAAGCAATCGAGGTATAGGAGGGGTGTAATGAGATGCCAACGGTCTGGGTATAGTGGGGGTTTTAATGAGATGCAAGTTTATTATTGTTGATTATTTGGAGTAAAGTGTACTGTGTTCTGGTGGTACGATTCCGCCCAACCATCCGGGTAGTACATCACATATATAGGGAAAGAACAATAGGTGTGCTAAGAACCAATGAGAGATCACTGACGGAAACTATTGAACGGGTCAAACTGGTTTTGAGACCGGTTGGATTTGAGGATTCAAAATGGTGGGTTTGTAACGAAATACCAAACAAAGCATTTTCAAGGGAATAAATAACAAACTTTATTGTGAAAGGGCACAAAAAAATTACAATCAAATGTGATCCTCATTAACCCATTATGCACCAATAGGCGAGCGTGCGCATGACCCCCCGGTACTCCGGCCTTTGTTAATTATTAACCACGTTACGCGAGAGTTAAATATTAACCATATGCGCAGTAAACACACACACAAGATCGGGTTTCAAAGTAAAGTTTATTCAAAGCAGCATAGACTGAAAGGCCAAAATATGCCAAAATGTGGACAAAGAAAGGCCAAAATGGTGTTAAAAAGCCAATCTGAAAACCAAAAATCAAAAAATTTTAGTCGCCGCGCGACAAGGCGAAAAATACAAGGTAAACAAAAGCCAAATTATGAATAATTACGGGCCAAACAGAAGCCAAATATTACAGCCAATACTATGTACATTAACATTACTTTACCGTTGAGCTCTTTTGCAGATCACGTCGTGGATTTCGCAGCAGTTGAGGACTCAGGAAACGAAGAAGTTTAAACTGGGTTAACCGCGTGATAAACATTAAAACAATTGACTTGACATAAAGCTACCCCGCACTGTACGCATTGAAAACTAGTTTCCACAGCCCGCCCCGAGGGAGTCTTAATTCCCACCCTCTTGCACCGAACACACTGCCTTTTCCTACCCTGGATTTTTTCGCAGAAATGCTTACCTGCGTTGCCCTCCTCAAGAGAAAGATCGTCAATCATCCGTCGCTTAGATGATTGCGCGGCCGAAACGGTGCAAGAAAACCCCGCAATTAGCTGCTTAGAAAGCCTAGTGCGAAAATCGACTTGCTTTAGTTTAGACCTACCTGCCCCGGTAAGAAAATGATTCTGTAAAATAAAAGCATTACAGACAGAAACATCAATGGCATACCAAAACAAATACTTATACCATTTCTTGCTTGAACGACCAACAGAATAGTAATTCCGAAATTGGTCGGCGAGATCAACACCCCCCATATTTGCATTGTAGAGGCCGATCACGGCTGGCTTGCGGACCTGTTGATTGCGTCTTTGAATGACAACATCTGGGGCATTAGGGTTTATATTTGTAGAAATGACACTGACATCCCGTTTGTCGTGCCACTTCGTAAAAACAATCTTACCTTTCTGGCGAACAACCTTGTCTCCGGGACGCAATCTTTGCCGAGCACATGGTGGCAAGTCTTTGCGATTTACCCGAATGGTCGCACAAGCGTAAGTTTTTTGGACCCGTAAATGTTCTACTAACCTAACTGAACTAAAAAAATTATCAAAATAAACATGATGATTCTTGTTCATGAAAGGGGTGATCAGCTTGGTAACAACATCGTAGCCCAACCCATGGATTCGCTGATTGCGCACATCTTTACCTAAATAAACATCGAAATTCAAAACGTACCCGTTGCTCGAGTCGGCGGCCATCCACACCTTGATCCCGTATTTCGTCGGTTTTGCCGGCATGTATTGACGAAAAGAAAGCCTACCTCTAAATGCGATCATTCCTTCATCGACGGCAATATTTTTAGTCGGCTTGAAATTGGTCTCGAATTTGGATCGAACATAATTTAGAACGGGTCTTACCTTGAAGAGTCGATCGTGACCGGGATTGCCACGGGCCACTTCGCGCGATGAATCATTGAAATGCAAAAAATTATTTATTTCTTGAAACCTATTTCTGGGCATTACCTTCTTAATACCTACATTTCCGAAAAAGTCATCGCTTGACCAGTAGGAATTTAAACTGGGTTGCCTCACCATGCCCATAATTATATTTATCCCAATGAAAGCCTTGATTTCCGCAAGCGTGACAGGTTGAAATTTAGCGAGGCGAGCGGGGGAATCTGCAAGCTTTTGGCGAGCGTAAAGGTTTGTTTCATTCACAATCTGCTCCAATAAATCATCGCCCACAAAAGCTGAAAAGAAATCTAATAGTGTGGGGTTATCAGGAAGCTCAAAATTAATGCCGGTAGCCGAAACAAAATCAGGAATGCGAAGATCCGTAAGCTGATCGGTCCATCGAAGTTCATCAGGGTCTGCTTCTTCATCGCTTACCTCTGATTGTGCGTCTCCGTCTTCTTCGTTTTCTTCTCCATCACTCGATAATTCGCTGAAATCAAGATCGGAATCGCTGTTAGAATTATTCCCCCCTAGAGGAAACCCATAGAAACTTTCTTCGTCGCCTGAGTCCTCAGGAACTGATGCGTCGTCTGAAACGTGATCCATGTTTTCAGCCATCGTAATTCGATCGCGCGTGAGAAAAAAATTCGCCGAAACTCAAGACCTCGTGGCTCCTCTCATCACCTGTCAAAAACTGCGCAAAACACAGCATCTGATTGGTTAATATGTCCTCTTGGTATCTATGACAACAAAAATAGACAAAAAAGACCCTGGAGGGTGGGGAGGGCTTTTTCGCGTTCATGCCTTCGCGCGGCCGGTTTTGGCCGGCACGGGACTTAGAGGGGGCCTTTTCGCGCGGCCGGCTACGGCCGGCACGGTGCGTAATGGGTTAACATTACAAATAAACTTGAATGTTCTGTGATACAGTTAACATAATGAGTGTTCAGTGATGCCAGTTTTCCGAAAAGGCAAATTGTCTTTGTAGTCTTGGTCTTGGATTGTAGTTGCGCGTGTCCACTTGGGAGAAGTCATCTTCTTTAGGACAATGCATTGGAGAGTGTTTTTGAGAAACATCTACAGGTAGTTTATCAGCCCATTGGAAGAATCTGCACATTTCTTTTCTCCTACAGGTAAAATAGGGTCGAGATGGATTCTTCTGGATGTTGACACTTTCAATGTCGCAACATCCATGTGTCTGCAATAAGGCAACTGTCCTCCTTCATGTACTTTGTGGTCAGGTATCACACAATCTGTAATACACTGTTGATATGAATGTATACTATCTTCGCGGCAGAAGAAGGGACATAACTTCCAGTCCACACATCGAATGTAAGGTATACCAGAGGCAGGCTTCAAGGTCTTTAAGGCAGAGTCCACACTTTGAGTAACTCATCTTGAAAAAGTGTTTCTTGAGAGCAGTCAGTTAAAAGTGATGTGCGATGATCACAGTCACAGTTACTTTATAAAGTTTTTAAAAACCGGTTCTTTCAAATATAATAAAACCAGTTTACTACCGGTCAACCTCATCAATGCCGTTGATCATCAAGTCTCACCAGTACCAACAGGTTTGACAAAACTGGTCAGGTTGTAAAATGACTTTGATGATTTTTTCTATTTCTTCTTCCAGACTGATTTCATCGATCCAGTCTTGATCCTCAGGTGCAGTGACATCCAATATGTCTAACAAAAATCGAGCCAGAGCCAGTATGCGTCTGTTCGGTATTTATCCTGAGTATTCAATAAATCCTCTAAACAAATTGTCAGCTTTCTGTTGTCTGAATTTCATTATGTACCAGGAAGGCTAAACAGTTCCAGTAGGCAAGCTTTATCCTGTCAACACAGTCATTGCAATGATCTCCAGTGATGTTTGGAACCATTGTGTAGAGTGAATAGCGATGAATGAAGGCACAGTCGGTTACTTTATTGTATACATTCGCTGAAATAGAAACTGTTTTTTCTAGTTTTTTAAGGCTTCCATTGTCTATTGCTTCGTAACCTCGCTACCAAGGGTGTTCTTGCCTTGTAACAACGTTTTCCTGTTTTACGCCTGGAATCTGGTGGTGTATCCATCAGGAGTGTATGCGCTGATTCTTCAGTTGAAACGGAAGGCGGTGTTTCGATTCGGATGGGAATTTTTGACCCTTTAGTACTGAGAGGAGTACCCCTCAATGGTTTAGAGACTTTGGTAGATTTTGTCTCTGGTTTGGGGGTAGACTCCCTAGCAGGTAATGACTCTGACTTAGGCATCACCACTGTTTGTTTCACCGTTGCTCCAGTTTTCATCTGTTTTGTCAACCCTTGATACCTTTGTAAAAGTTGATCCAACAGTAGCACTTTTTGATCTTCAGGTAAAGACGAGTCCATGATCGGCTTCATGTCTTGATCTAAACGTGTCAAAGTGGGAAGCTGAGCTGGTGCAGTCAACCGGTGTTCTGTTTCCATACTTTGCAATAAATGTTCAGGTACCATCACCATCTTCTGCGCGTGCTTCATTTGAACACTTTTCCTAACAGCTCGGTAGCAAGAGGAGCAATCAAACTAGCAAGGGCGGACAAGAATCCTCCCTTTTGATTCAACACTGCTTTTTTCCGCTTAAGACTTGGTTTCTTGCGAGTCAAATAGAGGAGCTTTGACTTGTGTGGCTTCAACCGTTTAAATGATGAATTCGGTATTACCATGTTCCCTTTAAGGAGGTTTAGAGCAATTTCACCAATGGCTTCCATTTGCCCTTTGTTCGCATGTGCTATCATGTCTCTCCGCTGTTTTCCATTACTCTTGAAACAAGTACAAAGAAAGGGTAAATGTTGTTGGACTCTTGACTGTTTGGATACTCTCACGCGCTTTCTATTTAACCCCTTTAGATTGGGTGGTGGTACCAGAGCGTAACACCATATTGCCACCACGTTGATTTTTTTTTTCCCTTTTGCTGTGCGACGTGACCTGCAGGAAGTCATCACGTTAACTGAAATCCACCGGTAGAGGTTCCTCTGTTTAATGACATTTCTTGTCTACGTAAATCACGGGATAAGAACGTGACGTTGGCAATATCCTTGTCCGTAACCGTTGAATATTTCGTGTACGAGGATGTAAGTCCAAGACAAGATAACCAAATGGGTTTGACGTCGCATCTTGAAAGCTCTCCCATACGTAAGGTACATTTCCTGCGAATGCCTGCCGAGCCAATGTTCGAAAACCCAGCGTATCGCAAGGGGTTTTTAAAAGCAATGATGTAGTGGGCAAACAGATCGAGAATACGTTCGTCATCGCTGCAATTTCTCATTAAGTCATCCAGTACGACTATTCCTGGTCGGCAGTTTGCTGGAAATAAACTAGGAATATCTTCGGGAATAGCCTCTACAAATGTCACTTGAGCTGTCATGTTCCTAAAACATTCCTGCCATTGTCCATAGCAATATACAATTTTACGCATAGGCCGTTCAAATAAAGAATCCGCTTGTTCAAGTAACTGTTTTGTAAACGTCGTCTTTCCACACTGACTTGGCCCTGGTATCATAATACTGCTTGGACATTTGAATTGGGACATCTTCTCGCAATGAAAAGTAGCAACGTTATGATAACTTGTTGATCGATGTTCCTTTTTAAAGTGATATATCAAAGACGCACACACATCATTCATTTTTAACTTCAACAAAACTTTATTTATTGATTACGCCAACATTTGAAAGATTTACAAGCTTGCTCCTCAAATTGTGAGACGTTTTCATTCCTAACATTCGTTAATAACTGAATGTACGTGTGTACAAATTGTGCTACTTGTGAATCATATTGCAGAAATTTATTTTGAAGAGTGTTTAAATCCACATTTCGTGCTCGATGAAGTAAGTAAAACAGGCAATAATCTCCACACACATCTGAGGTTAAGCCTTGCATCGGTTTGTCATTGTAATATGTTGTTTCCCTCAGTGCGTATCCATCCATAACATAGCTCTCAGGAGGAAATCCATAGCTGTCAAAGAATTCGCTTTCTTGAGGCGATACAAAGTACATCGCAATCCAATGCGTTCCAGGTTGATCATGAGGATCTGTATTTGCAATCATTGCTGAAGGATACGTATCAACGATTGGTAACTTGTCACTTGGAAATACCCCTTCCATGACAGGTGCTAGGACAAGATTGTGTATTGAGGCTTGCCATAATTCTTGAGTGGTATGCATCTTCAAGCACCTTGAGACAGATCGTATACCACGCGTCTATTGCGGTCAATCTCCAAATGATTTTGGAATTCTGCGTATACGATTAAATTCAAAACTTCTGGTGTCGGGGTTCCAAATTTCAGATACAAATTGACGTGACCGCTGCGATGGCGAATCAGGTGGTCTGGGTGGCCACTACCCGCAGGAGTCGTATCCAAGCGGAATCAGCCGTATCCACCTTCCCAATCCTCTCTGTCAATATCAATACCATGACCACAGTTCATATCACCACTGCCTGAGAAGAGTGTATTGTACCCATCGATTCTCTTCCCTCCTGCCAAATCTATCACTGAATAAGGGATTTCTTCACCATTGACCGTCAGTCGTACTGCATTCACGTCAAACAGTTGGAAGTTAAAAGGATTTCTTGCCAAGCTACCATTGTAAGCATCATTTCGCACCATTCCAAATATGATGCATCGAGGAATAAGTCTGTTGAAGAGATCCGTCTCGGTATGATTCAGCACACCCCTGGGGATAATCCTCGTGTGTTGGGGTCCTTGTGAGCGTGTAGATAGCAGGTAGGGCTTTTTGTCCTGACCGTCCTTGCATGATACTAACATGCTCTAGTTTGGTACTGTCAGCTACGCGGACTGTGCGGACTCTGAGAGTACTTGACATTATCTTTATCTTGCAATCATTCGCCTCTTTTCCACTCATGAGAACAAATTCATCGCTGTTTAGATCAATCTTGATTTTGATTTCTATTTTGTCCAGCAGCAGCTTATTGGTGTTGAACAGATCACACAGGGGTACACCAACCAGCCCTACTTCAGCACTAGCATTGGTAAATGCACCCCTCTTCTTGAGCCCCCAGTTATTGTCAGAAGTGTTGTCTACTACATCCATATGTCCTGCTGTCTCTTTGTAGTACAATGCTTTGGTTAGGTAAGATTTCTTTGCCTGTTCAGTAAAATAAAGCAAGGTCTTGATGTAGGCATTGTACGCTTGCGTGTCGGACTGTTCTGTGACAAGTGTTTCATTCAACTTGATGGTAAACTGTTTGATAAGCGAATGAAGCGCGTTGTTGATCAAAGTATACTTCTTTCCACCGCCTGTATCTCCTCCATTTCGTTTGGTAATCTTCACCACCAATCGTAGATGTCAATGTAATCAGATAGAGGCTTGATGACAAACTCGATAGGGTTGGTTCCACTTTGAACTGGTTCATAATCCACCCATTTACTTTTGAGAATGGAAACATCTGTGACCGGTACTTGAAATAACTGTAAGCTCAAATTTTCACCGGGGGCAGAGAGAGGGTAAGCTGAGGCCATCTTAAGTCGAAAATGGTCTTGGACTTTGAAGGTGATGTTCTCCGTTTCTTGGTCTGTCTTGAACTGGCAGGAGTCGCGTTTTGTTTGCGCTTAAGAAGTCTTCGCCCACGACCTTGTTGCGTAAGGTCCTGAAAAGCACCTGTCCGAAACTGTTTACCGGCAGTCTTTGCCCTTGCTTTCGCTGCTTTCTTTAAAGACTGACCCTTGATGAGATCTTTTGCAATTTGCATTCCTGTATCCACTCCTGTATTGAGTAAACGTTTTCCTACTTTCTTGGCAGCTGTCTTGAGAAAGGGCGTGGCTGTAAGGAAGAGGGAACGAAACATTCCTCCTAATGCATTACCTCCTTGACCATAAGGATGTGTCCCTCCAAAGACACTTATGTCCCCTTTCCCTCGTTGAAAAAAAGGAGATGACTTGTTGTTGGTAAGGGTAAAATTGATGATTCATAGGTAGAAACATCTTAGAGAATTGCACGACGCCGAAAATGAAGTGTTACTCGTACAGTGCCAAACGCAAATGGTACCAGATGGCCAGTGTCACTTCTTATATTGATCTCCACGGAAGAAAATACAGATGTACGGAGTCGATGGTAAGTGGGAGTCTTTATTTCCTCTGCCACCATCTCCCCACGAGGTACTATGGTTCTAAGTATATTCACTTGTACATCCCCCACTACAAGGGACTCTATTAGGTCAGAGTAGATGTACATAGTCTGAAATGAATGTCTGCTTAACATACCCCAGACCAATTTATTGTCTCGCCCCACAGTGGTGGTAGTAGCGGTAAGTGTCACACTCTGATTTTTATTCAGTTGGACAACGGTGGGAAGACTGATCTGATAAAGAGCTGGTACCCGATCATGATGGTTCAAGTATCCTAATGCCTGAGCTAAATTCTTGGGCAACGTTACTTGAAATGTTGGAGGTAACTTGAATTCGTAGTAATTTTGAGCTTTGGAGTAAATGTAGAAACACTCACTTCCACCGATGCGCTTGATCCTTTTTCCACTTTTCAGATAAATATCTGGAAATGCACTCTGGATTCCTGTCACCATACCATTGACCAAGTCATCAACTGTTCGATAAATGCCACTTGGTAGATAGATGGGTAGGGTCCATGGTGAATCGCTGTTACAGCTTAACAGGTAAGACAGTTGCTGACTTTGCACATTTTCCCAAGTATGTGGGTAAATGATGTGTGTCATTGCCACTTCCTAGTCTTCACTTAAGTGCTGTTGATTTAGAAGTTGCATCTTAAACTTGGCAGGTTTGTTTTCAGGGTACTGAGCTGTGCTTGCGTCACTGGTTACAACGATGTAAAAACTGTTACTCATCTTGTACGCCGTCTAAAGTGAAGTGTCACGTTCACGATACCACCTTGGAATGAAAGCATCTTTCCACAACCACTTGTTAAGTAGATTTCAACGGTCTGAAATGTTTTGGTTCGTAAAGGAAAATAACTGATGTGCGTCGCTTCTTCTATTAACGTGTCGCGAAATCTACCGTGTGGTACCATTTCATATAGCAAATGCAACTGTTTTTCACCCACTTGATGTGGCTCTATGAGATTGGTTTGCACTTGCACTACTCTGTGTGTGCAGTGACATAAAGAAACGATTAAAGGAATTAAGAATGTTCCGGGAAATGTGAATGAGTAACGAAGCGGTAACGCACACCATTCATAACCATAAGTAGGAATCTGTCCAAGGGTAGAATAGATCTTCAATGCAAACATGGTGCTTTCTCGGACTTTGTTTTCTTGGGTTATCCAACCAAGAGCTTGAGCCACAGGCTTGGCCACGAACATCCATTCCTCTTGAGTTGTAAAGGTAATGTTCCATTCATCATCCACGGCAATGTGAAGGCTTTGTCTTTGCACACATTCCAGCATGCCTTCTATCACGTCCAGTGCTGAACGACATCTTCCCACAGGTAGAGTTATCCTCTTTACTTCTTGAGTACCAGATCGTTGGAGCATGAAATGTGGATGATTGCATCCATGGGGAACTTCAAACCACGAGAATGGGTAGATTACATTATGGAGTCCAACTTCCCAATCCTCTTCATCTTTTAAACAGATTTGTCGAGGTAACGCTACACGATAGTATGACGTTGAGTTGGTTGGGAACAAATTCGTATTGGTATTGCTAGGAAGCATCACATAAAAATCATCATCTTGAATCATTTTTTCTGCAGAGAAACCAACTGTTTATATGGAATCCAACTGTCGTATTTCTTTGGCCAACCTTTCCAATGCACCAACACTTCTTTGTTGACGCCTTTTCCTCAACGTTTCAAATTTTCTCAATGCGAAATAGATGATCTGAACTTTCTGTCACTTTCTGTAACTCAGCCTCGTAAAATGTTCCTCTAATCAGCTCACCTTCTGCCTCCTTCAAACAATACACGGGTGGGTTTCGTGGCAGTCTCTGTGCGACCGTAAATGATTCCTCTGTCCAAGACGAAAGGTATCCTTTCTGAAAGACACGTTTGCACTTACTGATCTTGACTTGGTCTCCCACCTTGAATTCATATTTTATGATCGAGGCCTGTTTACAATACAAGGTTCTCCACACGTCTTGAGCATTAAAAACTGTCACATCTGCAGGTTTCATTTTTATACTACGATGTACGCTCTGATTGTAGTTCTCATTCACCAAATTGTCTAACTTGTCCAGATAATGATATGAGCTGCTCATAGTAAATAACCGCCATAGAAGATGTTTCAAGGTTCTGTTGAATCGTTCAACTACTTGCGCCTTCGTCTCATTGTATGTGACAAAATGACGAACATAACATTAGCCAAGGAGCTTTATTATTTGTCGAATCATCCACCAGGGAGTAGGATAATGCGATGAATACGTATCACATAACATTAGGTGAAATGCATATTGTTCTCTCAGAGGTGCGTTGCTTCGAGCCATATAAGCATATTTCAAAACATCCAACCAATGGTGAGAGGAAACGATTGGCAAAGAGGTACGTTGTACAAGTGTTTGAGCGCAGCCACGCACCAGGAAAAAAAACAGTCTGTTCATGTTCACTGTTCAATGTGTAATGAGCTGTAGATGGCCTCCAAACCTCCCCTTATAGCCATCCCTATCCTCCACAGCATCACCATTTCAGATTGCAGGCTCAAGTATGGAACAGTAGATTCAGCAATAACCATATGGCAATGTTGTGAAACCGTGAATAACTAGTTTGTCATACACAAGTTTGTACCTCTTCTTTAAGTTTACTGTATGTATTGTCTTTGTTTTCGCATCTCGTTTGATGAAGTGTGGATTCTCCAGATAGATGGGTTCTCCATTTGGATTGCAGACTTGACCACACATGTTTTCAAAGTTGAGCTTCTGTGATCCACGAAAATTGAGGGTGAATCCTCTGACCCTACAGACTGTTTTCCCATTCTTCGTTTGGTAGGCATAATTCTTTGGGCCCCTGGACAAAGGTTGTGATATAATCATCATCGTCCAGTTCATTCGTTAACTCTCTGAGATAGTCCATAAGGGCTGGCATCCAATCATCTGGTTGGCTAGTAAAGATGACAGAATCTGTGTCAAAGTACAAGACTCTTGTTTGTAGACGTTCAAGGACAGTATAGAGCTTCAGCCTGGCATGGGCAGTTGTAAAAGCAGCAATGACAACGTTGGTCTCATCAGACATTGGAAGAAATCCATCCCCTTGTGTGTAGTACACCTTTACACACTCATCGTTGACGAATTGAATGTTTTTCACTTGGGTTGACTGACACGTGAGGAGCTGGAAGTAACGTTCTGGGTCCTTCACAAGCTCCACCTGTGGCATATTGTCGCGTTGGCCAAATTTTCCCCAGAAGGAATTCAACATTAATTTAACCAGTGAACGCAGTCCAGGGTTTTTCTTGATCTTTTCATAGTTCAACTTGATCTCTTCTTTTTGATCATACTCTCTGATGTACTGACCCTTTTGAGCTTCTGTCTGACACCAGGAGGGCCATCCGCTCACCTCTTGTTTGATTTTGAGGCAGGTATCGATGTACCCTGTAAAAAGCTCGGACGATCTCTGAGGGAAATGCCACACCTCTATCATTCGAACCACGCGGTATCCCAGCTCCAACGCTTTATCAATCTCAATGGAACACCAGGTTCCAGACAGCATACGTTCTTCATCTGCATGTTCACAGGGTGTCTGTTGTAGGCTCTCAGCACATGTTCTGCAGAGAGGGAACATCAGTTTTTCATTGGCACGGTAGGGTAACACTGGATGGAACAGGAAGGAGGGTGGGAGAATCTCACACTTAATCATACCAAAGAACTCGGTAGCAGAACGGTTGACGAGAGCTTCGCTTGTGAGAATTTCTGGATGACCAGTTGGGACTTCACAATATTTGTTTGTCCAAGGATACAATGAGGTGAAGTCAACGTAATGGATCTCCTCATCCTCAGAAATTTCTTTGTGAAGACAAACCGCATTTGTATGACCCCCGAAAAAACCGTCACGGGGTTCTAATGGTGTGTCGAATTTAAGGGTGTCGATGAAGGCTGTCATCTCTAGGTTGGTGGCTGGTTCTTGCTTGAAATCACATTCCCATTTGACTTCTACTCGGAATCCAAGCTTCTTGAAACACTCAACTTTGCGAATGGTACCTTCCAAGAGATCTTCCATTCTTGTGTCATTCACTGGATTCATGGTATTATGTAGATAGCATCGGGAACAACCATGCCACAGGCATCCCATGAATTCGTAAATGGTCCTCTTCTCAGGATTATAGCTATCCACGTAGTTACCATCGATTCATTGCTCTCCCCCATTCAAAGCGTGTAGAATACGGTCTCCTGTCTGGTGATGAACCCACGCTAACCATTTGAGAGCCATGATGGAATACTTGCGGGCGGGTTGGTATCCCTGTGAGGGAATGAGTCCAATAGTGTTTTCTTTTAAGAAATTTTGTCGGAACACACGGTTGCAGGCACTTGCAATGGTAACACAGTACATGAAAGGGTCGAGATTGCAGGTTTCTTCCATCAACTGTTTAAACTGCAGGCAGCACCGTCTGAGAATATCTACATCGCTGCGACAATATTCTTGCAATTCTTTCTGGAAGTCAAACACATAATTGCGCCTGCATAACCCTTCATACCATGTCAGGAAATCCAGCCATTCTTTAGTACTCATGCCATCTGGGTCGTAGTTTTCAATAGGCGGAAGAGGGCCAACATAACACTGATTTTCCTTACGATTAAAGAAATGAGGAAAGTAACCTTTCTTGAGTTCCGTCAGACCAAAGGTTTTGGGCAAGGCTTTCAGTGGCATTGGGAGGAAATTTAAAGAATTGCGGAACTTGATGTTGGCTTGTTCGAGTTCCATAGACATGATTTTGGCACCGTTCAGGATCAGGCTTGGTAATAGACACTCTTTGTAGAAGTATTTACAGAGGAAAAACCCGTCATAACCCCTGAGGTTGTGGGCGATGACGATGGCACCTTTATGAGTTCCATCTAACAGGCATGTGCCAAACTGGTCCACGCAGTCATCCCCCTTGAACACCATTTCAAACCCCATTTCATCTTGTACAATTAATAAATTTGCAATGTGCCGTCCTTCATCTTGCCTGCTCTCGATATTGAAGAACAAATATTCCTGCCCTTCTTGTTCATCACCTTCCTCTACGTCATCGTCAATCAACTCTTCTGCAACATGTCTTCTTTTACGTCTGTTTTCCTTCTGCTTTCCTTGCTCTTGCTGGTCTTCTGGATCTTCTTGGTCGTCATCTTGTTGAGACACGATAGGCTTCATGTAGCAGCAATGAGTATTGGGGTCCACAAATTCCTCACAGTTCCAACAAATTTTTTCACCGCACATGTGAGCTTTTGGACTTCTTTTCTTGTGCGACATGACTTTGTTGCATTTTCGACATTTATAGAATTTAGTACAAACCGATTGCCCTTCTTTGTTTGGACGACAGTGGTTAGCGTAGCATTCGTCTCCGGCGAACATTCTGTGACACTGCCCACACTCTCGCCACGATACTTTCTGGATATACCCTTGACAACCTTCGGTGAAGCAGCACTTGCATACTTTACTGCAACGATGTTCCGCTTTTTTGTCGTATCCTTTCTTACATTCCAAACACCAATAACCTCTACCCAAGAAAGCGGAGACGGATGTGATGACGTCATAATGATTTTGATAAAGATATAAATAAATTTGTTTTTCTCTTTTGGGCCCTTTATAGATAATAGCGTTAAAGTGTTCAGCGGAGAGGACGACGATTTGGTGTTCTGTAATTACTTGTTGGAACTTGGCCACCTCGGGAAGCCTGCAGAGACCCTCTGGAACTCCAGCCTTCCTATGCAGCTGTTGTGCGAAAAGTCGTTGTTGTTTGCATCCATGTCAAATAGAACCATATGCAGGGTCTTTTTCTTGCCGAGCCAACTCTGTCACCAAGGCATGGGCGAGACACAGAAAATCTTTATTCCTGATGCGAATGACGCATCGCTTGCTGTCAAGGAACTTGGACAACTTGAAACCAAAGTGTTTTCTCTTGCGAGTGGCAACCCCACCTTGTGGCATCCCAACGTGAACCAAATGGACACTCATTCTGCACCTCGCCCATGATCCGCGCGGCACTTAACTCGTGACAAGGCATGAACGATAAGGATATGGGGTAATCTAGTGATTTACTCTGGAGGACAAATCGTACCGGATCGTTGTCGCGCATTCCTGTAGTCATTTCAGTCATTTCATGTACCATGAGTCGAAAATTCTACCCAGCTGATCCATGAGGGATACGTCTTCTTGCTTGGAGCTTTAATGACAGGTGATAGTCCGTAGCTATAGTGTTAAATTTGCGGGCTTGTCTTGTGGCTACTTCACGAAGTGTGTAGTGTTGTTCAGATGTCCATAAATCCTTTCCCGACCCAACCTGTTCTGCAGCCAATAAGCATTCATTGTCCTCCTTCTAATGAACTAAGATCGTACTGTGAACAAAATAGTAATATATCTAGTATTAAAAATTTAAAGTAAGTTACTTACAGAGATAAACAATAGACCATTATCCGTTCAAGATTTTGGACTTACTTACAGAACCATCAAACCTTATAGTGTTAATACAAAGAAAGATAGGGTCAAGGTTGAAAACGAGGTTGAATGACTTACAGAACCGACAAACAGTAACGTCAGTTGTTTCAGGATTAAAAACCTGCTGAATAACTTACAGAATCAACACAGAGTAACGTAACTTACAGTGTTAATAGGAAAGTAAGGTCAGGATTGAAAACGAGACTGAATGACTTACAGAACCGAAAAACAGTAACGTCAGTTGTTACAGGATTAAAAACCTGCTGAATAACTTACAGAATCAACACAGAGTAACGTAACTTACAGTGTTAATAGGAAAGTAAGGTCAGGATTAAAAACGAGACTGAATGACTTACAGAACCGAAAAACAGTAACGTCAGTTGTTACGGGATTAAAAACCTGCTGAATAACTTACAGAATCAACACAGAGTAACGCAACTAACAGTGTTATTAGGAAAGTAACGTCAGGATTGAAAATGAGGCTGAATGACTTACAGAACCGAAAAACAGCATTCCATCGCGTGTATCATTACTTCATCTGAATCTTCTAAAACGTCAGGTTGTTCAGTGTTAGAGCTGGGTTCCGTTCCATGCGCGGCTTCAAAATTAAACTCAGTCATTGGTTCAGTTTTTGAGAGATCAATAAAATCCACTCCGGGGATGAGCTGAGGTAGGTCATTGAAGTTTTCATGTTGTTGAAAGTTCACTGAGGTCTCAGGAGTTGTGATTACAAACTCATCTAAAGCTTCAAAATTAAAGTCTTGCGCCGAAGGAGTGTCAGGGGATGTGACCAGTTCATCCACGAGGTCAGTTAACCAATGTGAAGAATTATTTGCTCGTAGTTTCAAACTTTCTTTCATGGTTTTCACATTTCCTTCTTCTTTGAACTGTTGCTGAATCCAACGGCCGTGAAAAGGAACCATTTCATGTTGTTCAATTACAGGATCCATCATCATACACTTCTCACGCCATAGTCTCACAATTTCATTTTTGTACCAGGACCGAATGACTTCAAACAAAAATGGATCTACATGGTCAGCCGTCAGGTCAGGGGTACCAGTTGCATCAATCAACCGATCCCACACCTCTTGCTCATAAACAAACCAAAAAGCATCTATGATATCTTGACGCATGTGAAGGCGACCTTTTTTTCTTTGAGCATGATATTCATGCAACTGTCTCTTTTGAATACGATGTACGTCTTGAAATTCAGATGTACGTGAAGCAATTTCGGCTTCACTCACCAAATGTGTACTTGGCCAATGTTCAATACAGCGCTCTGTCTTCCTATCTTTCATGTAAACGGCTCTTGAAACTTCAGGGTTAAAGTGAGCTTGTCTTTCCATCTTGTCAAAGTTGAATGGAAAACCTGGAGCGTGTAGCTCTTTTCATAATGATTATGCGAATACTGAGGAAACACTCAGGATCGAAAAACACCAATCAAAACCTTTTTGAAACAATATACATTGTTTTTTTTGTTAAAAACTGGTTTTAAACAAGAAATTATCTGGTTTCACAAGATTTCATTTCATTCCTATTGTTTGACATTGAAGAGATAATAGAGTTCTGACATTAACCAATCAAAAAGTTCAGCATTTTCCTAACGCGTCCGCGTTCACGGTATAATCAACTGGAGCTTGAAATCGTAGGATCGAAACGCACCAATCAGATAGCTCGCAAATCTTTCGACAGTGAAAATTTTTTATGTTCAAAACGCACCAATCAGGTAGCATAGCAAAGTGACCAATCACGTTGTTTTGACTCAGTTAGGAATAAGCGTCGAACTAAGAGTTGTTACCGACTTATCTTTACAACTGTTATCTCTGTTATCATCGATCTACAACTGTTATCATCTATCATGGATTGTGAACTTGTAAGAGTTGTCATCAGAATGGTGAGTTCACTATATTTGCTTAACATGTCATTATGCTCATTCGATAGGACCTAAAAGTATTAGTTTCGCCTCTTGTTTTACTTAAGCGCAAAGTATTTTGTGTAGGAATGTGTTGCAACACGTCTCGCTTCTCCGTTAGTTTCGCTTCTTGTTTGAATCAAGCGTAACGTATTTCAGTTAAGTTGCTAGTTAAATTCAAAAATTGGTTATTCCTTTTGACTTGAAAGCAAACTCTTGCCGGTTGCTAAACTTGAGTAGCATCAATACCTTTTGGTGAAAAGAAAATGTGCTTTTCAGCGCGTTACGTTTTTCTGTTAGTTTCCCTTCTTGTTTGAGTCAAGCGTAAAATATATCTGACATTGTATCTGTAATAACACAGTTAAGTTTCGAGTGAAATTCAAAATCTTTGTTCGTTCTAACTTGAAAGCAAACTCTTGTTGCGCGCACATGAAATAAAAACGTGTGTTCAAAAAAACCGCTCGTGCAAAGTTACGCGAAAAGTTTCGCTATGTTTTTCAGTGTATAGAATTCTGCGATAGGTTTTTTGCAGTGCGTTAAACTCGAACAATTACGTTCCTCGATTGACCTAAGCGTAAAACTATTTCTGTGAGTGTATCATTAGGTTGCGAGTTAAAGTTAAAATCCTTATTCGCTCTGACTTGGAAGCAAATTATTACCGCGCGCGTATGGAGTTTTGCTTCTTGTTTGAATCAAGCGTTAAGTATTTCTGACATTGATTCATTACAACAGTTAAGTTGCAGTTAAATTCAAAAATTGGTTATTTGTTTTGACTTAAAGGCAAACTGTTGCTGATCGCTAAACTTGAGTAGCATCAATACTTTTTGGTGAAAAGAAAATGTGCTTTTCAGCGCGTTACGTTTTTCCGTTAGTTTCCCTTCTTGTTTGAGTTAAGGGTAAACTATATCTGACATTGTATCTGTAATAACACCGTTAAGTTTAGAGTGAAATTCAAAATCTTTGTTCGTTCTAACTTGAAAGCAAATTATTGTTGCGCGCACATGAAATTAAAACGTGTATTCAAAGAAACCGCTCGCGCAAAGTTACGCGAAAAGTTTCGTGTAGGAATTTGTTGCAGCACGCTTTGCTTCTCAGTTAGCTTCGCTTCTTGTTTGAGTCAAGTGTAAACTATATCTGACATTGTATCTGTAATAACACAGTTAAGTTTAGAGTGAAATTCAAAATCTTTTTTCGCTCTAACTTGAAAGCAAATTATTGTTGCGCGCACATGAAATCAAAACGTGTGTTCAAAGAAACCGCTCGCGCAAAGTTACGCGAAAAGTTTCGTGTAGGAATATGTTGCAGCACGCTTTGCTTCTCAGTTAGTTTCGCTTCTTGTTTGATTCAAGCGTAAAATATTTCTGACATTGTATCTGTAATAACACAGTTAAGTTTAGAGTGAAATTCAAAATCTTTGTTCGTTCTAACTTGAAAGCAAATTATTGTTGCGTACATATGAAATCAAAACGTGTGTTCAAAGAAACCGCTTGCAAAGTTACTCGAAACCATTTACCGTTGATTTCTTAAGGTAAGAATATAAAAGTACTTATACAAATGTAATAGAAAGTACGATTTGTTTTCTTTACAAGAGGAGGAGGAGTGCGTAATTTGCCAAGAAGAAGACTTTGATATCGAGAAAATACAATGCTGTGGCCAACCGATGCACAGGGATGTCTGGACACCTGGCCCCAGTTGTTCAAAGGTCGGATAACTTTATCCAGTGGATAAGTCACTATCCGACAGTTTCAATCTGTGCAAATATTTCAGTATTTCCTCATGCACAAGCGAATATGCACACTCTAACCACTGCTTAGTTGGGGAGTGTACGAAAACCTTGGAATACATTTAACGTGAAGTATATTTTAGACGCTGAAGAGTGCCTTATCCAGCGGATAAAGTTATCCGGCCTTTGAACAACTGGGGCCTGGAGATTAACGTTACTTCCAAGTACCTCCAGGTGTCCGCACTGTCGGACGGAGCTGCCCCTTCCATGGACCGTGGAGGAAATGGTCGCGCTACATAATTTGATGTTGGACTGTATATTTAGTCCCGTCAAAACTTTTGATATTAAAATGTCAATTGAGTTTTCTATAACTCACGCTCAAGTGAAATGGTTAATTTAACCCAACGAATAACTCAATTGTTTTCTTTCTTTTTCTTTTTTTCTTGTTTTCTCAGCATTGCTGTGCACTCCACCCACACAGGGGCGAAGAGGCTTCGTGCGTCACATGCAATTACTTTTTAAGACCGCTAACGCAGTACCAGAAAATGGATTTGGCGGAAAAGCTACGGTCCTTAGTGTAATGTGGGCACGCAAATCCAGAGGAATGTGACAGGTGTCCATCAATGAACAGATCCCTTGTAGAAATTTATTTAACTCAACCTTTTTAATTTTTGTAATTTTAATAATTTTGATATTAAAATGTCAATTGAGTTTTCTATAACTCACGCTCAAGTGAAATGGTTAATTTAACCCAACGAATAACTCAATTGTTTTCTTTCTTTTTCTTTTTTTCTTGTTTTCTCAGCATTGCTGTGCACTCCACCCACACAGGGACGAAGAGGCTTCGTGCGTCACATGCAATTACTTTTTAAGACCGCTAACGCAGTACCAGAAAATGGATTTGGCGGAAAAGCTACGGTCCTTAGTGTAATGTGGGCACGCAAATCCAGAGGAATGTGACAGGTGTCCATCAATGAACAGATCCCTTGTAGAAATTTATTTAACTCAACCTTTTTAATTTTTGTAATTTTAATAATTTTGATATTAAAATGTCAATTGAGTTTTCTATAACTTACGCTCGAGTGGAATGGTTAATTTAACCCAACGAATAACTCAATTGTTTTCTTTCTTTTTCTTTCCTCTCTTTTTCTTTTTCCTGTTTTCTCAGCATTGCTGTGCACTCCACCCACACAGGGACGAAGAGGCTTCATGCGTCACATGCAATTACTTTTTAAGACCGCTAACGCAGTACCAGAAAATGGATTTGGAGGAAAAGCTACGGTCCTTAGTGCAATGTGGGCACGCAAATCCAGAGGAATGTGACAGGTGTCCATCAATGAACAGATCCCTTGTAGAAATTTATTTAACTCAACCTTTTTAATTTTTGTAATTTTAATAATCAATATTTCACAGTCCTTATATTTTTTCTTGAAAATAGTATTAGTGTTTTTAAATAAAAAATAGTTGATCAAATTTTTGTATTAGTTTAGTGTTTTCAAATAGTTTCTTTTTCCAAGTTATCAAATGTAAATAATACCGTTTTTCCAAATAAGGTTTTTTTTAAAATTCAATTTTGTAATTTTAATAATTAAAGGCAGTTTTTCAATTCAATGTTGTTTCTTTACGGTGTCATTTTAAATACTCAATAAGGGTAAACAAAACCGGTTTGACTAGTTTTTTTTCTAGTGGATGGGCATTTTTAATATATACACTCAGGAAAACTGGTTTGAGCCTGTTTGACCATGACGTTAGTGTCTTCTCATTGGTTCTCAACTTATCCTTTGCTCTTTCCCTATATATTTGTGATACCACCCGGCTGGTTGGGCAGAAACGTACCACCAGAGCACAGTACACTTGACTAATAAACATTAACTAAACTCCAAATTATACATACACTTGCATCTCATTAAATCCCTCTTCCACCTAGATGACTTGCATCTCATTAAACCCTTCCCTATATCTACTTTATGTCATGTCAACTTATTCAATGGTTTTAGGGGACAACCTCATTAAATCAGGGCTGCTGCATATATGAATAAAATTCTCCCAAGCATTCGGGATAGACTACTGACCTGGACAACCTTGTAAGCCTGTTTACGCAGAATAGAGTCAGCGACCTTCAGGAAGGAGTGACTGTTGCTTATGGACACTCTGTGTCAGTATAAAGTCTGCACAAGGAAAATTTGTCATTGTTGACACGCATAATGTAGCTATTTTATCCCTTTATCTTATATCATTGTAATAGTAATGTCTGCAAACTTTAATTTAGTTTATTCTTCTCTATTTATTTATTTTATACAGAGCCGTTCTGAAAACCACTTTTGTGAGAACACACCCTGTTTAAAGATTATTATTATTATTATTACTACTATTATTATTATAATTATAATTATTATTATTATACAATGCTGATGCTATCTCAATTTTGATTGGCTAAAAGCACCCCGCTAATTCTAGATGGCGCTGTGTCATCGCGTCACATCTACAGACACTGGCGTTTGTGCATGTAGGTATGACGTGTTTTTGCAGACAATGGTTTTCGTCACCTGACAAGCTAGCCGGTGGTTTGAGCAAGATTGTCATGGCGGAGTCCGCTCCAAGATTCACGTCAGTCTCAGAAGCGGATTTAGGACGCCTTGTTGACGACAAGGACGCAAAGAACACCAAACGAGCTACTAAGACAGCTCTTAGAGTTTTACAGCAGTATTTGAAGGAGAAGAAAGTTCCCGAACCGCAAACCAAAGATGGCATCAGTAACGTTCTCAAACTATTTTATGCCGAAGCTAGAAAAGTCGATGGAACTACTTATTCCAAAAGCACTCTCAACAGCCTGAGATTTGGACTGGGCAGACACTTCAAGGCGACTCTTGGCTTTGATATAATAAACGATCCAGCATTTGCCGAGGCAAACAGAGTTTTTGGCGCCAAGTGCGTTGAACTAAAACGACAAGGGCTCGCCAAAGTCGAACACACGCCACCGATCTGCGAAGAAGATCTTAAAAATCTGTACGAAAGCGATGTTTTTAACCAAAACAGCCCGGAAACGCTTCAAAACAAAGTTTTTTTCGAGGTTATGTTGTACTTTTGTCGCCGAGGAAGGCAAAATCTTCGTGAACTCAAAAAAGCTGATTTTTCATTCAGCACGGGTGGCAAAGGTGCAAAATATGTGTGCAAAACAACAGATGAACTCACAAAGAACCGACGAGAAAATGATGAAGGATTTGAAGGAGGCGTGATGTTCGAGAAACCAGGACCACACTGTCCTGTGGCTTCATTTGAACGGTACATACAGCACCTGAATCCCTCAAACGAATTTTTGTTTCAGCGGCCGAAGAAAAACGCCGGCATATCTGATCAAGTGTGGTACGATAACATGGTTGTCGGAGAGCGTTTGCTCGGTGAAAAAATGAAAAGGATCTCTTGAGAAGCCAAACTTTCAAAGTGTTACACCAATCACTCGATCAGGGCAACGGCGGTTACAATCCTGGACAAGTCCGGGTTCGAAGCAAGGCATATCATGGCGGTGAGTGGGCACAGAAATGAATCCAGCATTCGGAGCTATAGCAGGACTGACATTTCAACCAAGGGAAAAATGTCGGAAACCCTGACGAAAGAGTGCGAGGTGAGAGGTGAGGAAGTGGCTATTAATCCGCACCAGTTATCTCCTGTTATTAGTCTTTCTCAAGAGGAATTTATTGTACAGAACTCTCATTCAGAGATAACGAAAAATTTTAATTTCTTCAACTGTAATGTCAACATTCATTAAACGCAAATCGGGAACATTTTTCATAAGACCGTACAACTTAACTTTAGAATTTTGTTCAAAAGTTTCAGTTCGATTCAGTTTTTCCTGAAACGTTTTCAGATGTTTTGGAGCTTAAATCCTTTCTGTAAACCTTTTGAATTCCACTTTACACGTTATTCACGGCTGTCATTAATAAAGATGTTTACACTGAAACGTGTCATTGCGTGGCTTACTTTGTTGTTGTTCTATGAAATGTCTCAACGCTTGTACATTTATAATTGTAAAATAAAACAATTATTGGATTCGGTTTTCGCATGATAGCGAAATTATCAAGGCCTCGTTTTGTGTTATCCGCCTCAGCCTTCGGCTTCGGCAGATAACACAAACCTCGGCCTTGATAATTCTCGCTATCATGCTCAACCTCATCCAATAATTGCTTATTATCGGACCTACCATGAAAAGCGTAACAAAATTATTAATTTTTTCCGGGCGCCATATATGGTCTTGAATTCCTACAAGTTGCTACAAATTTCTACAGTGACGTCACATTTTCCTACAAGCGTAAAGACGTGGCTACCAAGGCAAACAGTTGTCCATGTTGTTGACAAATTGTCAACATTATGGCGGAAAGCAAGGAAAGTGTGCCTTCCGTTTCTGCGGCTAGTTCCAGCTCATTTTTGGCTGTTTCCACCCCATTGGAATCCGTTGCGACCACTAGCAACGCCTCAGTAGTAAGTAATCGTTCAGGAATTTTGATCACCCTTAGTTTTACATTACGATCCCTCACAATCACACAATGGTTGCTCATGACATCTAGGTCTGTCTCTATATCTCACTTTGATTAGTGTCGTACAACATAATCCATGGAACGTTTATAAAGCACAGGAATATTTTATCGTGTAAATGGTTGTTCATCACATCTATATCTCACTTTTAATTAGCGTCGTACAACATATTCCATGTAACGTTTTTGAGGCGAGGGAGTATTTTATCGTGTAACTCTGTGGGATTACTAATACCTCGGATGGACCCTTTGAATGAACGCTTTGAATAACGAGGCATAACACAATAGCCCATCAGAACTAAACTTTTTTTCTCTTGCTGCCTCCATACGCAATATCACCATTTTAAAGATCAAATTTCCTTTCAAAGAAGAAGAGAAAAAGCCAAGAATACCCGACCACTTGGAAGCACCGTTACCGCGGTGCATGAATATGAATAAAACTTAAATATATATAAATATCAATCAAGTTGGAGTGTTTCCCAGGTTGTCCTAGAATTACAATAACATCAACCAACTTTTCTGCCATATTGATTTTCAGGGTTCATGTTTTGTTGTTTCCAGGCTCCACAGCCACAGCCTCCTATCCCAAGACTTCTTGATTATTATTTTTGTTGTTTTTTGTTTTCAATCTGACCGACCAACCTAAATATATTAGAAAATACATTTGAGGCTAAACGAAAAAAAAAAAAGAGATGGCCTTACACACAACTAATACCACAGTCCATAGTCCTGTAGTCAAGGATTGTGACATAATGTTTAAGAGTTACAAATAACTGCCACTGCGGTCCACAGTTTATGTAGTGGATGGATAGAAATGAATTTGTACTAATAGAATATCACTGTACACAACAACACTTACGCAAAGATCCGCAACGCAAATAGTTAATGATGCAGAAAGAAAGATTGCTGTTTTGCACCATGATTTTGACCAGCATGAAGCACCTCAGGGAAGACCACCAAGCAACCTGATACACCTGATGACCAACATCACTCAACAACTTAAGGATTATCAGCCAGAAAGTGATGTTGGTCCTGCTCTTCAGGCAGCGAGGCAAGTGGCCTATTGGTCATCTGTATTTATTTCCATGGTTTCCAACGATGCTGCCACCATCCCTTCTTCTAACTTAAGCAATCCTGCAGTCTTCGTCACTCCTTTGAACAGCCACCCAACTTCATCAAGCCTCCATCTTCCAAGCAGTCAACCTACATCAACCTCCATTCCATCTTCAAGCAGCCAATTTACTTTGCCCGTCTCAACTTCAGCCACCATTCCATCTTCAAGCAGCCAATCTACTTTGCCCGTCTCAACTTCAGCCACCATGTCATCTTCAAGCAGCCAATTTACTTTGCCCGTCTCAACTTCAGCCACCATTCCATCTTCAAGCAGCCAATTTACTTTGCCTGTCTCAACTTCAGCCACCATTCCATTATCAGGCAGCCAATTTACTTTGCCTGTCTCAACTTCAACCATCATCTCACCTGCAATCAATCAACCTGCTCTATCAACACATCCTGCAGCCTCCATCCAATCTACAAGCAGCCAACCTACTTTGTCCATCAATACAACAGCCTTGATTTCGTCTACAAGCAGCCAGCATACGTTGCCTATCCCTACAAAACTCTCTGTTCTTCCTTCAAGTAACCATCCTATTTTGTCCATTCCTACAACAGCCTTCTTTCCATCTACAATCAGCCAATGTGTTTCGCCGTTCCCTACAACAGCCTTTCTCCCTTCTTCCAGAAACCAACCTACCCCTTCCCCACCCACGACAACCTCTATTCCATCTGGCATCAACCAACCTACTTGGGCCACCCCTAGAACAGTTTTCGTCTCATCTGCATCAACCATCTATTAACCTACATTGTCCAGACATCCTGCAGCCTTTATCCAATCTACAGACAACCAACCTCCTTTGGCCATCCCTACGACCACCTTAATCTCTCCATCAAGAACCCAACATACAACAGCCTCCATTCCTCCTACAGTGAACCAACCAGTTTTGGTCACACCTGTCACTGACCCTGCAACAATGGCAATGTTTACAGAATACGGATCTGGTTCTATGTCTCAGTGGCTTGACTCTTTGTTCATACCAAGGAACATTGAAAACTTACATCAGGTTAAAGACCTTTGGGAGGTTGGTACAGTCAACTGCCCCCCTCTTCATAAGTGGACAGTTGTGATGAGAAACCTTAGATCAAAAACTGGGAAAACTCTTCAATGTTTAGTCAACGCAAATTTATCTATAACTTATTTAAAAATTGAAATTTTGATGAAAACCTTGTTTTTGCACAATATAATGAACTGAGGCCTGGAAAGTTATATAAAATCCTAAACACCAAGAATAAGTAGAGCTTGTTTTGTGCTGTTGCCTTCCCTGGATTAATTTATGACTGTTGATAATAATAATGTGATGCTGATAACTGATGCAGCACAACTATTTTCTGTGATTTTCTTTTGGTCATTGACTGACCCGAGTTTATTGCTATTAGTTCATTGTTTGATGTATGAAAAGTCATCAATTAAATGACTTGTTTAAGTTTATTTATCATGTCAAAAATTTCATGGTCATAATAATGTTTCTTGAGTGAAAGATTCCTGGGGTACTTAAATGACAATACGAAATTCAGGCATGAGCTTAACCCTAAAAGTGAGTCATTCACATGTGTAATTTGGCATCATTATTATTATTATTATCATTATTATTATTATTATTATTAGCACTCAGAAAATGGTGCCCTAATTGGTGTTTCAAACAACATTGCCAGTTTGCTTTATTGGTACAAAATTACTGTTCAGAAACACTTTAACACAACGATCAGGATGTGCAGCCTAACCTGGCTAACATTTAAATTTGAGTAACATTACATGTATATTGATGTAACTTGGACAGTAAAGGGCTCTCAGTTATATAAATGAAGGGGGGGGGGGGGGGGGGCTCATAAAGCCCTTAGTTGCTGCTGATAAACGGCAAGATTTCACATTGGATGAGGAGTCATATAGGGCCTTATTCTTGAAACAATTCAGATAATAACCATGATAATACCATCACATTTCTTTCAATTCCGATAATTTTACATTCAAATTTTAATGGTTGACAATTTCTTCTTCTCAGGTCAGCGCCTGTGTTTATTTCAAGTAGAAAATCGACTTTGTAAAAATGTATGGGGCGCCAAACCAGTCAATATTGTATACCATTTATATGGTCTGTTCCACTTTTTATGTGGTCAACTTCACTTTTTACATGGTCAACTTTGGATTTTTTATATGCTCAACCTGACTTTAATATGGTCAACTATTGACTTTTTATATACTCAGCTTCACTTTTTATATGGTCAACTCAACTTAAAGCAATGTACACAATGCCCCCAGGTCCTGAGAGTGATTCTACGCTGTTTGGGCTTTTGACTAGTCTTATAGTTATGTACATAATATTAATAACTAATCTTCACTATTCCACTATTATGTCATTTCACCAAATAAAGTCGAAAGAACGTGCAAAATATAAGACAGTAATACACTGTTATGTCCTGGTTTGACTGGTTTACAACAGCGAAAACGGGCAACAACATTTCACTGGCCTTCTGTTACATGCTCAACTCGACTTTTTATATGCTCAACCTGACTTTAATATGGTCAACTATTGACTTTTTATATGCTCAACTAATGCATTGCGGCTGCCAGCAGGCAGCACTCAAACAAAGATGACTGCCAACAACGAAAACATTCAACAGATATCCTCCGCGTGTGCCATTGCCACACAAGCACTGAAGGCCAATGGAAACCTACAGACTAATGACATCCGAAATTTGGCAGCATCAACGGCTACTAACAGTACTTCTAACAGTTCCATCCCACCTACAAACTCAGCGTCGATTGTAACCGAGCTTAGTCGAAGATTTCCAACTTACAATGCACGTGGCAGGAGTACAAACAGCAGAAAACCGGTTTCCTCAAGTTCTGTGCACAGGGCTTCTTCTTCTTCCAAATTGTCAAAATTTGGGCGACCGTTGAAGAACATGGTCCACAAAGACCTGGATAGGAGCACTCGAATTTTTTTATGAGTATGCCTGCGTCAGTTACTGAATAATACATCATTCTCATTTATTCACCATGCTTAAAATATAACACATTTATTCCAAAATTATTTTTATTCTAATGTTTTAGTAAGGGCTTGACCCATGTTTGGAGAATGCGGATTTTCTGTTCCAGGTGTGCCTGTATCACTGACTGCGAAATACATCTGATCCCAAACATACACTCATCAATGTTGAAATCCTGGCAGTATGTCACGTTTGTCACATAAACCTAATTTACTGACCTAGCTCCCACGAGTCTCCTGTAACTGACAGTGGCAAGGTTGGACTTTTCTTTTGATAACTTAAATTTTCGGTCTTTTCTGGAGTATGCCAGCAGCACTGTCTGTACAGCACAGCATGTATCACAATTTTAGCCGATACCCACATTAAAAAGCACATTTGCCAATGTTCAAACATTGATCTTGAAACATTAACATTGGCTAAATTTACTCCATTTTCTTTTAAGGAAAACTCATTATTTGTGACATACAGTGGAACCTCCTGGTGCCACCACCTCTCATTCGCGACCACTTTTCCAAAATATCAAAAGTTTTCAAGTCAAATCACTATAGATTGAACCTCTCGTAGGCGACCACCTTTCATAAGCGACCACTTTTAGAAATGATTGTTTAAAATTTTCAATTGTTTTTAACCTCCCATAGGCGACCACTTGACACACAATCTGCTGTTATCTCTCACAGGTGGAAATTGAAAAATGTGTCGCTGTAACATTTTGGCCATATCATCACCGCGGACGCCGTAAATCTCACAGTCAGAGCTACCGGAAGTGTTTCCCGGTATAGCTTAGCATTGAAACAATTGATAAAACATACACGCACCATGCTGTACACTGAAATAAACTTTAATCAGATTGAATCCCTGATAGGAGAGTCCAGCGGGTTGAGCTGTCGCACAGTGTGTAATGATTTAATACTTAATGTCAATGCACGTTTTAAGCTTTAATTTGTTACGAGGTTCACACTTCCATTTATGAACAGTTGTTGTTAAGTCGCGTATTCCTATTATGTAACTACGCAAGCACATGTATGGGGGATAAGAATAGAATATGTAGTTGTTGGTGAGAAAAGACTTTGCCCTGCTTCTTCCGATGGATGTTATTTGACCATAAAGACTATTTGGAAGCTAATCAGGCAGATAAGCGATTGAACATTTGTATTTATCTGTATTGACTTATCGTTGTGTTATTAATAAATAATTATTATGTGTTCTTGTTTTCCACGAATGTCGCTTGGTTCACCGCTTGTTGCAGTCGTTCACATTTTCGATTCACCTTTGCGTCTGTAACAAATTAAACTGGCACGGGCAACCTCTGAGAGAATAAAGTGCGTTGAACTGTCCTGCAGGAGTTTATTGTTAGCTCCAAACTTATCAATGCACAAGTGTGGGATTGTTTTGTAACCTACACTGAGTCCTGTTTAGCTACGTACATCACAGGTTTTACAAAAGAGTTTTTAACTGTTTGCTTATGTTCTATGGCGCTTTATGGGGTTCAAAATTCAATCTTGTGAATTTACTTACTCTTTTATTCACCAAAGGTTTGAATTCATAGAATACTCCAGTGAATTCACCGAAACCATGTTGAATTCATCGCAACTGAAAACTTAAATTCATCAAAACACTGAATTCATCGAACTGTCGAATTCGATGGAATACTAAATTCATCAAAGCGCCATAATGCACCCGTTCCCTGAAAAATTTAGACAGTGCCACCTGGAAAAATAAAAGAGTCAAGTTTCTTTCACAAGAATTGTCTCAATCACTGTATTAAGTAATTTGTGAGGTACAAACAATAATAATTTTGGACCAGTCTTAATAGAAGCGGAACTATGTGTCCTGAAGGCCAAGTAACCCTGTGTTGTGATAGAAGGGGCAAGATTCACACCATAGACTTAATCAGTGCCTAATCAGAAACCGTCACTTTTCAGCGGAAGAGATGTACAAGCCCTGGATTATTTGAAGGTGTATGCTGATGGAACAAATGCAGTTGAAGAAGACATTCCGCACAATATGCAGTCACTTCCACCACTAGGAAAACTGACAAAGGAAGACGTTCTACACCACTACTCAAACGTATAGCCAGGCCGTGGAAATCCTCTGGTAATCCTCTTGGAACCCCCTTGCACATTGAACTTGATACTAATGTTACTCCAGTACACGCCTCAACGCGTCGCGTTCCCGTGGCAAAGTTGGACAGAGTAAATGACGAGTTAAAGAGACTTTGTGATGAAGGCATCATAAGGCCAGTCTCACAGCCTACAGACTGGCTCTCAAACATTCTGTTAAAAGAGAAACCAAATGGAAAACTTCGTATATGCATTGATTCAAGTCAAACCATTAACAAGGCCATCAGAAGACCCAAGTACACAATACCGACGATTGAAGAAAAGCTTCCACAACTGAGGAAGGCCAAAGTATTCACCATTCTTGACGTATCTGAAGCTTTTCACACCGTCGTGATGGATGAAGAGTCTTCTCTACTTACTACGTTCCGGGGACCAAACGACCGCTACTGTTATACTTGCATGCCATTTGGGATCGCCTTGGGACTGGAGGAGTATCAACGGCGCCAACATGAATTCTTAGACGGCTTACACGGGGTAATAAACATTGCCGACGACATCTGTGTTTTTAGATGCGGGGATTCAAAAGAGGAAGCTGACATCGATCACGACAAAAATTTCACGAGCATGTTAGAAAAATGCAGCAACCATGACCTGCGAATCAGCGAAAAAGTTGCAGTTTAAATCTCCCTCTGTCACTTTCATGGGACACAAGCTTACTGACAAAGGTGTAGAGCCCGATCCAGCTAAAGTAGCTTCAATTACAGAGATGCCAACGCCCACTGACAAATCTGGAGTGCAGCGTTTTCTTGACATGTGCCAATACACGACTTTCATAATGGCGGACCGCTCGGGCGGAATGGTAACTACTAACATCAGGGCGAGGCTAGTTAGGCCAGAAAGGTCATCAACATAGCAACTGCTTCAACAACACGCGTCGCAGTTCTTACCGAAGAAGATATCCCTGGTGCTTCTTTGCATGGAAGAAAACCATCTGAACTTAACAATGATGAGTTGAAGTTCTGGTTACGGTGTAGAGGTGATCGGGCAAAGGGACTTAAGACGAAAGTGGAGCTTGTGAAATGGTAAGGAGTTGGTCTACTTACGATGCAATCGGTTTTTTCACTTCTATCCTTTTCTCGACAAAACTTATTTTTTCAATTCCTTTGCTTGACATGTAACTCCATATTCAGAGTTGAAGAGTATATTACCTCTGGAAAAGACAAAACCATCGTCGATCCTGAGCCGACCAGCTTATATACCAAGAGAAAACAGCAGATCGAAGATTCACTGAATATAGATTCAGTCGCCAAGGTCGACGTTGTGAATTACCCAGAAAGTGGATGGGGTAATTCGCTGGAAAAAATGCCGATGTTTACCCTAGCAGAAATGAACCAACATATTGCAAGATCGGGTAAGAACATTGGAAATATTCATCACCAGTCTGTGCCAACAACACTTCGCAAAGCAAAGTAGCATGTAGCTCAACCTGTCATGGAGGTTGTGCTAAAAAAGGCAAAACTGGATAAACCGAGCACCGCACGTTGTGGTGGTGGTGTGAAATGCTTATTGTATGAAGCCAGAAGACAACGACAACATGATCTGGAAAGAGAGAAGGCTTTTAAATCTGAACTTTCAGGAATTGATCCAAACTTGGGTTTTGCTCATATGAACAAAGAAAAAAACCTAGCTTTTGAAATGAGTGATACCAAATTTGGCAAAAGTCCTGTTGGGTCGTTCTTGAGTTATCAAACTTCTTTCACAGAATCGAATTTCTCTGCTCAAGCGAATCTAGCCTCAGTTCAGAGAGTAAATTATGTTGCCCTGGACCTCCCTCATTATCCTCGCTTTCCTATGACAAATGAGGAGGACATGACCACACCTCGGGAGCTCTCAGATTCTGAGAAGAACTTGCTGTCTACTCTAAATGTGGATAAAGACAAAATCCATGAAATCGAAAGCAAAACAAGGGATCAATCATCATCAGAAATGTGAAAGCAAGAACGCACCTATCGATTTACTGCCTCCAACTTCCAAGCGATTACCAAAAGGAAAAGGAATCATGATACCTATGCACAGTCCATCATGCACCCAAAGCCATTTTCCTCGAAATATGTTGCCAATGGCATTAAGTATGAACCCATCGCTCTTCAAGAGTATCAGAAATTCATGTTCAACCAGAATACACCAGTAGCTGTTTTAAGGAGTGGACTTGTCTTATCAAAAAGTTGTCCATTACTAGGTGCCTCGCCTGATGCAAAAATTGTAGATAAAAGATGTGTACATTGCTTTGGTTTGGGAGAGGTAATTAGTGTCCCTACACCAAGTTCCATGTAACACCATTGGATGCATGCTCTGATCCCAATTTTTTTATGGAAAAAATAAATGACAAAGAGTGCAGACTGAAAAGGGATCATGCATACTATGCACAAGTGCAAGGACAAATGGGGATAACTGGAAGCAAGTGGTATGATTTCATTTTCTACACCAGCAAGGGACTGTACGTGGAGAGGATAGCCTTTGATCCTGACTACTGGAGAAACTTACAAACTGAACACCACAATGTTATTTCTTTTGAATAAAAAAAACTGAGGAAATATTTATATTGACTGCCAATAGCAGGGAAACTGTCTGGTTTGATTTTGAGCTGATACACACAGGAATGAAACGTCACACAATTTTAAATTGGATCACATCTTTTTTCTTATGTGAGTGGAGACCGGTAGGAATAATAGCCACTTTATATAAACTGAACAACAACAATAACAAAATATTATCACTTCCTGGGTATTGGGTTGTCTACACATGTACACAATTTTGGATCACTTAGAGCTAATGGTATAGTGATATTCAAAGAATAGTTTTTGTCCCAGTTTATTCAAATAGAAATAATGTTTGGTTGAGCATTACATAAAATTGCACAGACTGCCCACATTTCATTGACAACCCCAAACTGATGGAGGGGCACAACTCCATCCCAATTGTGAAAATTCTTGATTTTCTTTATGGCACGCTCAACATGAATTCGCAGGCCTGCAATTTCCTGAGTGCGAACAACATCTTGTGCTGGCATTTGATTTGAGCTGCCAAGAAAGGGGGAATGTTCAAGGAAACTCCTAAAGGTAACAAGTCCTCGATTGTAAAACCTTTCATGAGAAGCTAGAGCCTCGATTTTTTGGCGAAAGCGGCGTAGAACGCCGCATTCATAAAATATTTGTGGGAGATTAAAATTAGGTTAGCTGTCAACTCCATTGTTGGAACGCAGAAGGATATTCACCCTGAGAGCTTGGAACATGTCCTACATCTGTCAATAGCTGGTTAATTAAAGAGTTTTTAATCAGCTTTATGACATCTCTCCAGAATTTTATAATTATTCCCAACACCAGATTAGGAAGTGGATTTTAAGGTACATGGAATTACAGTGTTTGAAAATGAACCGCGAATAAGTGTTTTATTCAGCAACCATAGACACGCAAAAAACATTTAGAATTGAGGTTTAAAATACAAAGTAACCGTAGATTTAGTGAAATTGTGCACGTTTGAATTGCTTTATAAATCGAACGCGAAGCGATTTTCAAAGGAATCGTAAAACGGCGGGAAACCTGAGCTGAGAAATGTTCTCGTGAAAACCACTTTGTACAGCCGACCAAAATATTCCTCGAACAGTAACTCCTCAAAAAGCGAGGAAGTCAATGAACACTCCAAAACATTTTAGCATTTCAAAACACAGAATAAACGCTAAATTATAGAATATGACTACAGCTACCTTTCCAAAATATATGCAATTTCTCAAAACCGTATCACAGATAACTGGAAATTGTGACTGAATAAAATTCACTATACTTTACAAAAATGTCTAAATGTTCAAGGAAAGAAATTTTGAATAACAATCAGAAATGTTTGTTGCCTGATTTCCCTAGCTTTTATAACATATAACCGGCAAGCAATGAAATAATAAGAAAATCTGTACAATGATGCGTAATGTTTCCCGTCAGCGAGATTAAACAATTAAATTGCAATTTTTTGCATCAGCTCCTCAAGTTTTGGCCGCTTTCTTGGATTGCTGGAGAGACATTTTCTTGAAGCCTGTTTCAGAGTAGGGATTTCAAATTTTCCATCTTTAAGAACTTGGCGATCATTGCACCGAAGGAATAAACGTCACTCGATGTCGTTTGCTTCTCTCTGCGATGTATTTCCGGTGCGATGTGCCGGTGACGCGCAATGGCCTTATCAACGTCCAGTTTCGGCTTTCTTAGTTTAGCTTTCGCTATTTGGCAACTTTTGCCAAAGTCTATGATCTCAGGCGCGTCTCCATCCAAAACGACATTGTTCCCCTTCAGGTCATTGTGGAGATATCCATTCTTGTGGAGGTGTAATAGCGCTTCGCACGTTTTTCTCAAGACTATCGCGCACTCCTCGTTACTTGAAATCATCCCGTTAAAAACGGCTCGAGAAAGTGTAATACTACGGCCTTCCACAGCGTGGTCCTGAAGTACCAAATAGTAAGGTGGCTTCTTGGTACAAACGCCAAAAAGGTGAGGGATACCTGGATGGTCACCAAGAGCGGCAATTACTGCAGCTTCGTTTAAGACTTCTCTCTTTGCTCCCTCTAATTCTCTCGTAGAGTCATCATGTGTCTTGATTTCTTTCACGACAACTCTGAATGAATCTCTGTACAGGCCGGGATAGCACTTCCCAAAGGATCCTGAGCCAATGCTCGTATCCGTATCAATAGTTAGGAGATCCCGGTTGATCCGCTTTAGGTGTGCTTTTGGTGGGTCACTCTTGGATTGAGAGACCGGTTTTTCTGTCAACACGGGCTTTGCTGTACTGGTGTTTGTGTTCGGGCCCTTTGCTACCTTTCGCTGTTCCATTGGTCTTGGCTGCCCACCCTTTCTTTTCCGGGACAGTTCAACCAGTCTCTTGCCTCCAGACAGGCTTCCACTGGGCTTTATCACCAAGGTTTCTTCCTTAGCCGTGACATTGTTCTCTGTAGTGGCTTCCTGGTCGGACTCTTGAGCGTTCGCTTCTTCTTGTTCCTTTAGTTTCTCTCGTTTGCGCTTCAGCCAGTTCTTTCGCTGCTTTCTTTTCTCCTTTTTTGAGTGAGGCCGCGACTTAAACGTTCTTCCTTGCTTTTCCTCGTTTCTTTCCATGTTTGATGAACACTAGCAAGCATTCACATCAACTGAAGAATAATGCGAATGATTGACTGATAAAAATGCCCCTGGGGACATGAGTCGAAGAAGCAAACAATAGTCATTATCTTAACTTCCGACTCAGACAAATCGCAAATGTGAGACCATTTAATCGTGCTGCTAAAACATGACTTCGCGTTTCACTTACTCCCAAAAATGCCGCTATTGCGCAAAAAAGTTTCCCACGCTTACGGCAATCAAAAAACACTTAGATATTAAGCATCAGAAAGTGGCCGATTCCAATCTAGAATCAGTTTTTGGGACAACGAGGAGCGCGTGGTTGCCGTACCCCGCATTTCCTCTATGGACAGAAGATCAAAACAATATAAAGACGGATATTTGCCATGGTTGGCAGGATTGACTGAACAGATAAACGCCTCACTACATCCATCTTTACGAGGTAAGTATTTTTAAACGAGTCATTTACCTTTAAAATACACCTGTGTGGTGCTGATTCTCTATCGCGCACACCCGTTACCTAACGTTTCTTCTCAAAACACATTCATTCCGGGATGCATTGGAGCAAAATAACTTATGTTCTAGTTTTGTTAATAAGCCTCTCGTTTCCTTTTATTTTTAGGCGAGTGGTTTTCAATCGCAATCAGTCAAGTTCCAGCACATTACTTTGGTCATTTTGCTTATCAAATCGGATGCCGTGTCCACAGCATGAGGCAAGTTCCACACAGAAAGCCTCCTTTTTACTCTTCGTCAACGAAGCGCATCTCGTACCGAGTGTTTAGCATTGCTCCATTTGGTGACGCTCTTCATGAGCAAGAATCGATCAGGCTGAAAGAGTTTGCGTTGTATAGCGGTCAGGAAGAGGTTTTGGGTACGGAAGCACTTAATCCTACGGACGAACTGCAAGCTGCTAAGAACCGAAGTTACTGGAGAGTCGGAACTTAACTGTACAAAAGACCTGATTATAAAGGGACTTTAGAAGTAGGCCAAGGAGTCGGGCGCAGGACAAGAGAAATGGAACTAATTTGGTGGCCAGACCTTTTCCCGAACACAAAGCACGGGAAACTTGGTATAAGGTTCTATGTCAAAAAAGTATTCATGTGAACTAACTTTACCGGTGACTTATCAATTTAATGATTGATGAAGCAATATTTGTTTTCGTTTAATATGTTACAGTTTATGAGATTTTTTCATCCCTTGTACCTTTTGAAAAACTTCTGGTAAAAAAAATCAACATGAACGGGCAATTTAAGGTGGGGGTTCACCTGAAAGCCGTTTTCACGCCGCTTTCTATCTATATCTATATCTCAAAAACCCTCCATTCATAACACAAATCAATGATTTAGGGTGTTTTATGAATTTTGGGGTGATTTTTAGGTATATTTGGAAGGAAATAATTTTTCTTGAAGGATTGGTAAAATTAAAAGAAATAAGAAATGTTGAAGATTTAGTGAAGTTTTAAAATTAGAATTTGTAGTTAATAATTAATAGACCGATACCAAGTTAGTCCACTAGCAACCTGGGGTGCTCTTGCGTGGTTATCGACTGTCTGTTAGTGTTCCAAAAATCATTTTCTTTCTTCTATCCATTTTTAAAACCTCTTCAAATTTCACTCAAATTCAGGTAGAGCCCCACCTTAATTATGCTCGTCCCCAGAGCCACAAATTTTAAAATTATTGTGCGACGGACTAACCGCTGACCAGAACATCGGAGGCTCTGGGAACGAGGATAATACTCTGATGTCAGACTGAATCCCCAGTTTGTGTACATGTGTTGCGCAAGAGAATTCAGTAAGTTAAGAATCAAACAATTATTATTTATTGGTCACAACGTATTCCTGATCATTCCTGATATGGTGGTTTGTTACCTGTAGGGTGCAATGTTGAACAGAGTCTGGTCTTTTCGCTGCAAGTGGAATTCGATTCGCTACACATGTAAAGTCGATTCGCTACAAATTGAAGCTGTTTCCCTACAAAGTTGTTTCGCAACAGAATTACTCGAGGAAAGTTCAGACTAATTGCTTTAGTTTTTGTATGTAATATGTTCGGTGAAAATTTGAAGTTTTCTATTAAACCAGTTAGCACAAAGACTCGAGCAATGGGATTGTATTACCCAGTTTTCTCGCGGCCAAATAAGAACAAACTTTATTTATGGGTTACAGACTGTTGTGAGTGTTTTGTTTACAAATACACGCACTTGCTGACTGTACAATGAACTCGAAATGTTCAATACTGCACGTGGCATTCTTAGGCCGAGTGCAGTATTGAACATTTCGAGTTCATTGTACAGTCAGTAAGTGCGTGTATTTGTAAACAAAACACTCACAACAGTCTGTAACCCATAAATAAATGTAAAGCATGTATAAGTTGGTCATGACTTTCACAGATGTGGTGGCTCTTAAAAGAGCCGTTTTTGGTTTGTAGCAAATTGACTAAGTGCAATGTCGATTTGGGTTGGCTCCCAGAAGAACCGTTTTAGGAATCTGCTGGGCCGTTGGGGTAGGAGCATGCCTTCAATAGCTTTCTTCCACTGCGGGCACCAGAGTTGAATTCATCCCAGGGGTTGAAAATCTTGGTCTGGAGGTCTCTCAACTTTTTCTTCTGAACTCCGCGATTTCAACCTACAGGACTTTGCATAAAGGTGTGTAAGGCAAGGTTTGTGGCTCCTAAAAGAACTGTTTGTCTCTTGCTTTCTAGGCACTCCAAGACTAACCTGCTATTTCATACAATGACAAAGTAAACTAACCAAGAGCAGATCTCGTTATTTAAACAAGTCTACGAAATAATGTTTCATAATCAGATGGAGTAAACTTAATTACAAGTAGATTTCATCGCCTCAAAAGTTGGGGTGCGCCACATGAAAACCTTCAGAGGGAGAGGAAACCCTTAGAATTATAACCTATTTGATTAAAAAATGTTTAATTAATTAAAAAAAGAAAATTACTTTGGTTATTGGATTTCATCACCTCAAAAGTTTGGGCATGCCACCTGAAAACTTGAGAGGGAGAGGAAACCCTTAGAATTATAAACTATTTGATTAAAAAAATATAATTAATAGAACATTATTTTGGTTATTGGATTTCATCACCTCAAAAGTTTGGGCGTGCCACCTGAAAACTTGAGAGGGAGAGGAAACCCATAGAATTATAAACTATTTGATTAAAAACCTGAAAACTTGAGAGGGAGAGGAAACCCTTAGAATTATAAACTATTTGATTTAAAAAAATATATAATTAAAAGAACATTATTTTGGTTATTGGATTTCATCATCTCAAAAGTTTGGGCGTGCCACCTGAAAGCTTGAGAGGGAGAGGAAACCCTTAGAATTAGCTGGCTAATTTTACATTTAATTTGTGCATTGTTTTGTTTCGCCAGTTAAAGAGTACAATTTGAATTTTAGTAGTAAACTATTTCCATTGTGTAAATTGGTGAAGTAGTCTCAGGCGGTGCGTCTTCATTTCATTAAACTTCCAGTGGAATTTGGGAATTGTGCAGTGATGAGTGTTTAGGAAATCCTGGGTTGCTAGGACCACACCAACTCCACAGCTTGCAGAGCCTTCACCAGATGATGGCTGCTTTGGCATCCCGAAACGCTGTAAAGATAGGCTGATGTTCCACGCTGTTTGTGAACTACAGGAAACAGCCTTCAAAAGATTCTCAACAATTTCTGGTATGTTTGATGGATGATTCTGTTTTAACCCATCATCATAGAATATTTGCTGCTGTACCATATTCAGACAAAGAAGACCCCAATGATTACCATTTACATGTATTGGCGTGAGGATCCACGAGATTCCACTGAGATTTCTCCCTGAAACATAGGGCTGCAACTTAGATTTGAGAAAGCGAAGATTATTGCTCGAGGCCCAGGTTTGGGTAGACGAAGGTAAATACAACGAGCATGAGCCTCTTGACATGGCCTCCTCACTGTACTTCAGACATGCAGCATCAATAACAAAACCAGTGAGGTACCTCTCACCAACTAAAGTCGAAAGGTCATTAGCATCAACAATCAAATCACCGATACGAAGGACCTCCTGTTGAGGCTCACTGCTGAAGAGTAATGTCCTTATTTCTTCAATCTGGGAAGGTGTTACTGCACCATTGCTGCTACAAAGCCATGATTTTTCCTCTTGTGCTCTGAGCTTAATGGTTGCAGCCTTTGATGCCTTCATCCAAATATCTATTGCTCGCCAACCAAACACACCAAGATGTCCAAATTTTACTGCAATGTCCAGGTCTTCATCATCACTGTCTTCTCCACTTGCTCCATGTATCAGTCTGTTACCCTCTGTAAGTGCACATTCTGAAGGCCTGACCGTTAAGTTCAAGGGATTACTAAGGCGTTCAGGACCAAAAACAAGTTGGATGTTATCATTTGCAATTTGCACTACAGGAAGGAAGTTGAAACTGGCAATTTCACCTCTAGTGGAGTTACTTACAGCACAGACTCTAAAGACTTCAAAATAGGAAGAAGCTGATTCTGCCTTAGAATCCACTGTTTGACTGGTTACAAGGTAGGAAGTAGGGTTGGTTGCAGGACTAGAACCTGTGCCAGCTACTGAGCTGGTAGCTGGGCTAGAAGCTGAGCTGTTAGGTGAGCAGGTGACAGGACTGATAGCTGGACCAGTAGCTGTGTTGGCATCAGGACTTGTTGGTGGGCTGCTAGAAGGATTACTAAGCGAGCTGGAGGCTGAGCTGGCACCTGGGCTCATAGCTAGACTGGTTGCATCGCTGGAAGAACAACTCTGAGGCTCAGCTGGAAGGCAAGTGGAACTGGTCATTTCTTTTGGCAAAGTCTCCTCCCACAGAGCATAGTCATGCTCATAGCATGGAAAGCTGTCTGGTGATATTATCATCCTTTTCAATCCCTTATCCCACTCATAGTGAAGATAGATATTGCGCAATAAGTCATTCATAGTGACAATCCATGCCATGTCACATTCTGACCAAATCACCATCTTTTTCTGTGACCATCCACAGCCCCTAAAGTAGAATGGTTTTCCTGAAAAACACAAAAAATATTTGAAAAAATTAACAGAAATAACTATTCAGATACCATATTGCAAAGGAAAAAGTTATGATGGCAAATCAAAGATGTTTACCAGTAAATTATGCAAATTCAACATGAAATTTTAAATATTTCTGCTTTTAAAGTTGGACGTAATTTCATGGAAAACACCACTTTTGTGGGCATTGTAGACAATAGGAGTGTATTTCAATAAGGCGGAATACATGTGCATGCAATTAATGTAATTAACATTTGATAATAACATACCACTTTCCATGCTTTGTAAGGCCATTTCAAAGGATAGCCTCATGAAAAGGAATTTCTCAGAAAAGAAATGTAAGAGCATCTGTTGAACTAGGGCAGAAAAAATAATGTTACTTCAAAAACAAAAAACAAAAGGGAGTGACAACAGAAAATTTACTTACTTGAAGTTGCATGTCCATGTCTGTCTGAGAAGTGGCCTTCGAGTATAACTGCCTCTGGAGTGAGTGTGCTGCTTCACATCCTTGATTGGAATACTCTCTCAGACTGAGAAAATTCCGCATGAGCATGCTGGCATGTTCGATGGTGATATGGCCATAGTCGCCAGTCCCCAGGTTGGAACCAAACACCTCTCTTAAAAGAAATCCCCATTCTTTGCACTTCAAAGAAAAAGAGAGAATGTATTAAGGTACCATACATCACTTATCCAGTACAAAAACTTACATTTTATTTGGATATAGAGAAAACATGGACTCATGAGCTCTGTGTAACATCCCTGTGGACCCAGGATATGGACCACCCAACCGACCCTCACGTAAGTTTTTTACATGTCCAATTAATGTTAAAATGGTAACTCTGATGAAACTTAAAATGTTTCTTGTTTAAATTATCCAGAATGATTGCATGCCTAGATTTTTAGACATAATTTGTTATCTTGTAAACATGATATTAAAGCATCCCTTTACCGTGACGGTGGCTTAATTTCTTGTGACCCTCCTTTTTTTCCTGTCATTCTTTTTGGTAACCCTCCCTTTTGAAGGGCTCAAAAAACTGTGACCTCCCCTGTTTTCCAATCCCCTTCCCCCCTGCTAATTTGTGACAAGTCCCTTCGTGTAATCAATTGGATTATTGATTTCCTAAGTAATAGGTTGCAGAGAATCAAACTGGCCGAGGGATGTTTCTCTGAGTGGGGCTCAGTCCCCTCAGGAGTCACTCAGGGGAAGAAACTAGGGCCTTGGTTGTTTGTAGTTATGATAAGCGACCTGGTGATTAATGGCGCGCGTCTGGAAATATGTAGACGACATTACTGCATCTAAAGTTGTCGGAAAGGGCACGGTTAGTAGTGCCCAAATTATTGCTGATAAGGTAGCTGAGTGGTCTCTGGCAAACAGAGTCCAACTCAATAATGAGAATTGCAAAGAGCTTTGAATTTCTTTTACTAGAAATAAGGCAATATCTGAGCCAATAAGGGTACATGGTAAAGAGTTAGAGCCAGTTGATAGCACAAAGTTACTAGGAATAACAATGACAAGCAATCTACCATGGAACACCCACGTAAATGATGTTATTAAAAAGGCAGCCAAAAGGCTATACTTTTAAGTTCAGCTAAAAAGGGCCAAGGTTCCCTGCAACGACTTAAGGTTATTTTACATCATGTGGGTAAGATCAGTTTTAGATTATGCGATCCCTGTGTATTATTATTCACTCTAAAAGTATTTAGTTAATGAACTAGAGCGAGTCCAGAAGAAGGCTTTAAAAATCATTTTGCCCCAGCCTCAGTTACGATGAAGCTCTTACTCGCATGGAGATAGCGCCGCTTAGCGTTCACCACATTAATATTTGTATCACGCTTTTCAACGAGATCCTAAATGATTCAGATCATAGGCTACGGGCATTATTGCCGCCTTCACATCAGGCCTGCAAATATTCACTCTGACGAACACACAATTTTGACATTCTAAAAATAAACACGAAATGTGGAAGAAATAGTTTTATTATTGAGTCATGTTTTAATATAAATACTGTATGAATTAATTTTAGATCTTGTAAATAGCTTTTCAAACTAAATCACAGGCGGCCCAAGCTCATGTTACGAAATAAACAGGACTGGTAGCGATCAGTACCGGGCGTATTGTGTTACATTTGACTTTATATAGGTTTATATGGGAAACCAACGGCTTTGTTTAAAACCGTAGAAATTTGAACGATTTCTCAATAAAATTGACTTACCTTGACTCGTTGTTGTATTCTTTGTTGCTTGTCTGTTTTTCAAGTCGATTGGAAGCGATTTCAGGGAGTTATCGTTTCTGTTGACATCCACTCCAAAGAGAAAGACAAGGTGAAACTCAAGATCCCGTGCTGCTCGCCCACTCGAAGCCATAAAATCCACTGAAAATATCCTACTGCCCCAATTCCTTCACAGAATCAAAGTAGAGATAATTTACTGTCCCCTCAGTTCGATCGAAACCAAATCCGGACACATTGCGCATGAATATGAAGCATTTACTCCAGCTTCAGTTGTTCGTTGGAACTGCGACCGAAGTATCGTGGACATGCTCAACGGTCGAACTGTTTGCCAGGTAGCAAATATGAGCACGGCACAGGTAGCCTGCGGCAAGTTGTCGACAAGCAAACCACTCTGCTCCCAGGGTCTTCTAGTGAGATCTTTGTCAGGGCCGCCAATTGCTCATTGTTTCGATCCACCAATCAAAATCACAGAGGAACGTGCTTACATAATGAAGGATATTTTAATTTTTGCGCACTCTGAGGAAACCCATCGAAGTTCATGCGGTAGTAGGAAAATATATTACAAACAAGCTTGATGGAGAAAATATATTAAGAGAAAATTTGCTGTTTTTAACTGGAAGCACCATTTGATTTGCATATCACTGGAGAGGGCCGGCTTAAAGATGTAAGTAACATTGTTTGCTTGTAAGCGACTTCATTTACTGAAATGTTCACACATTTCGACGCACATTTTATGACTCGTTTATACTTTGTTTTGATGTTTTACCTTAATGTATGGTGACTTTTAGGATTAAACTAAATGGAGACCAGGAAGAGATCGTTAAGTTTGCCGATGAAGGTCACAACCTTTCGTTGACGGGTCAAGCTGGAGTGGCGAAAAGTGAAGCGGTGAAACGTATCATCATCAATGCAAAGGCTCGTGGAAATATTATTGGTGTGGTCTGTTCGAGTGGCATTTCTTCCCTGGTTTATGATCGCTGAGTGGCAAGTACAGTTCACCCGTTTTACGGTCTTATGACTGCTGAATTGCCTTGGCGTCAAGTGACTGACCGGTCAATCGGCAACTCGTTAGTTCGCGATCGTGTGCGGGCTATCGATCTCATACTGTGGGACGAAGCAAGTATGTCGAGCTGAAGAATGTTTGAGCTTGTGAATTTAATACATCATGAGCTGGCCGACGATCCAATACAGCGCACTCTTCCGTTTTCTGGAAAACAACTTATCCTTATTGGAGAGTTTCTGCAGCTGTGGCCTGTTCCTAACATGTTTGATGAGGGGCACTACATGTCCGAGTCGCCTTCGTTTGACTTTGCAATTTGCCATCGCTTTGCATTAACCAAAGTGATGCGCAAATCCAAAGAAGAGAAGCAGTTACTAAAAGTCCTTTCAGAATTACCAATGGGCGAGTGTGGACATGAAACTGAACAATATATTTATTCCTTGAACCGAGATCTGCCACAGCACTTACTGGAAAGTGTGACGCACATTTTTTTCCGCAAAATACCCATCACCTTGAGGAACAGACAGGAACTTGACAAACTGCCAGGAGAACTTATCACCCTTGAGGCAGTTTACGAGAATGAATCTTCAAAGAGTATGAGTTGGCCAGTAGCCTCCGTCTCGCAACTGATACAGGGTTGCAAGGTTATGCTTGTTTGGAATAAGTCTGACGAATTAAAAAATGGAACTGTCGGGGTTTTCAATGGCGTACGTGGCGACTCTCTTCTGGTCTCTTTTGAAGGTGTAGGTGAAGAAGCTATCGGAAAGGAAACTTGGGTGAAGAGGGCCCAAAATTGTCAAAAAGTGGGAATAGTTACACAATTTCCTCTTGTTTTGGCCTATGCAGTCACCTGCCATAAATCACAAGGACTAACACTTCCTTCTGCCAAGGTGCACTGCTCGCGTGAATATGTTTCAGGTTTGGTTTACGTAGCTATTTTAAGAGTTAAGTCCCCCGACCATATTCAAGTTCAGGCCACAAAGTAAAGCTGTAGATACCTGCACTTCCGGCCATTTGAGCGCCCCCATTGCAGACCTCTTGTGCTGCCGAAAAAAAGATTTAAGCGGCAACGCGGATCTGCTTTCCTGCAAGGATCATTTTCAAGAACGAGAAGACGACAATCTGTTCTCGTCTCTCTCAGCGATTTTAGATGGACCAGTACAGGCGGCCTTTGATGATGATGCTGTACCCATACCCATGGAAATGACTGAAATGTATGACAAGATGTCCAGGCACCAGTCAAGATTATCAAGTCCACCAGCAGAAACCTTCGTCAAATGCCGAGAGTTCCTAGTGTCTCTTAAATCAAGCGATGCCATCTCTACCTTCCTACAGGAAAAGAATGAAGCAATTGATTGCTTGTTGAGCGAGAGTTCTCGTGATAGGGTAGAGTCATTTACGAAACTTGTTTGGTTTCATTCCTTACTGATGGTTGAATCCTGCATCGAAGAAAAACCCGATGACATTGTAGTGGTTATTAATGGAGGTGACAAGTAGTCTGCATTCCTTCTTTATCAGCAGCGATTTCTATTGCTATGTTTGTTCTATTTTTGATGTAACCCAATGCACACCAGCACAGACAGCTCTTGCAATTGAGCTTGCAACCTCGGTGTACTGGGAATTTTTTGAATTGCTGATTGTCGTAGTTAATCAGTCACGACAGGAAGTTGCCATCGATTTTGACGTGGACCAAGTGAGTGGAGTGGGGAAGTCAAAGATTCGACATGTTGGTGGATGGGTGGTGAGAAAAGTTCTAAATTGTGCCAGAAAGTACATACAAAAGAATGTGTACACAAATTCTAGTGCTACTCTTGCCTTGGTGGAGGAAAAACAAAGAATGTGCGAATTGTTGGAAGAGACAATTATCCAACCTTATGCAAAGCTAGAGGAGAGTACCAAATATAAAGAAATGCTGGAAGTGACCGAAGGGCGGCACTATTGGGAAAGAGGGCTGCTGCACTTTTCTAATGAAGCATACCTCTTCTTCCTTGAATTGGAGAAGAAGCGAGTTAAACTCCTTAACTTGCAAGTACTAAATCAAGAATGGGAAAACATGGTGGAGACAGCTTTCACTACCCTACGAGGTGACGAGGAGTTGAAGGCAAGCTGGCTTTCATGCTTTGAAGGCGTGGACATCACAAGGTAATGGGGGTGGGGTCAGTAGCAGTATCCAAATCTACCAATATAGCTTTACACTCAGTCGTTGAGCAAAAAAGCTCATATCAGAATCTGCTTGCCTTCTTTGCTTTAGATTTTGTTTCAGCAAAACGTTTCGAACGTGCTGAATCAATTCTGAAGAAGATTGAAACACACAATCCGGGCCCCCAAAATGCAATCTACAATCTGCAATATTATGTTAAAGTAGATAAGGACTGGAAAGTAATTTTTCGAAACAATGAATGTCACTTGAATTTCATACATGTAGCATTGCTGAATTTATATAACTGGATATCTTCATTTATGATCATAATTTAATTATCAGAAAGTTGCTCTGAACAATATTGATTATAATCATTATGTTGTTGTATTTTGCAGGCACTGATCGAGAATATGCCCCAAAGCATTCTGATGCACTACATCAACATGGGTGCATCGCAATTTCTGAGGGAGTTCCCTTCAAGAAGAGCGCTGAACTGAGGAAGTGAGTTCTGCAGAGGAAGGAGAGAAATAAAGAGAAAACAGACAGTGTTCCATTCCAGGAATTTTTTAATTTGTTTGTTTTCTCTATACAACCAAGTTAATATTAAGTTTTGTACGTGTTGGTTTGCCTGACCTCCCCCTTGCCGCCTACTATATTATCATTTCCAAAACACGTGGTTTTGAAGGGGTTTACCTAAAACACGGAATCCGGAATCCGGAATCCGGAATCAACACTGCTCAAGCTGATGCTATACAAGCTATGGAAAAGTGCATTGAAGCGGTAAGGAAATGGATGATTCAAGATCGGTTGATGATCAATGATGATAAAACGGAGGTTTTGTTAGTCGGCACACGACAACAGCTTGATAAATTAGATTCGTGTTCCATAACTGTGGGCAATAATCGTATCAGTCCAAGCCCATGTGTTAAAAACCTTGGATCGTGGTTTGACAGCAACTTAAGCATGACTTCTCATATAAACAAGGCTTGTAATGCGGCATTTTATCATTTACATAACTTGAGACGTATTAAGAAATACCTGTCGAGAGATTCTTTAATTACTTTAGTTCATACTTTTATAACCAGCCGTCTTGACTATTGTAATGGTTTATTGTTTGGCTTACCAAATGTGCAGATCGCTAAATTACAGCGTGTACAAAATGCAGCAGCAAGACTTATTCTTGGCATTGGAAAGTTTTCTCACATTACACCGACGCTTTATGAGCGGCACTGGCTGCCAGTTTCTTTGCATATTGACTATAAGATTTTACTTTTGACTTTCAAATGTTTTTATGGCCTAGCGCCAACTTATCTTAGCGATCTTATTAGTATAAAATCGAATTCATTATATAATCTTAGGTCTACTGGTAAGCTCTTGTTGGACCATCCCAAGGGAAAGATGCTTACAACATTGGGAGCAAGATCATTCTCAGCAGCAGCTCCGAAACTCTGGGATGAGATACCTTTGGAGCTTCGTCAAGCAACATCACTTGACAGTTTTAAATCTCGACTTAAAACCTATCTTTTTAAGAAGTATTTTTATAGTTTGTAACTTATTTTTTTTTACTCTCACGGAAATGTATTTTTGTTTTCTTTTAAACATATGATTGTAATGCGCTATTGATAAGCACATGTAAATACGGGCTATATAAATTGGTAAATTATTTTTATTATTATTATTATTATTATTATTATTATTATAATCATATTAAATAATTAAAATTTGTCAACTTGAAAATTTTAATGAAGGTTAAAGTCACTTGGAAAACAGTTTTTAGAGCTTTTGGAAAATTGTAATATCATTCAGAAGCCCAGTAAAATTTTCAAAAGTTTCCCTTAAATTTTAATTACTTAGGCAGTTGAGCCACTCATTTGGAGTAACGGTTCCCAATCTTCAAACGTTCCTCCTGCCATAGCACGTAGATAGACGATGAAACGTAACTAGAGTCAGTGTTGCATTTATCACTCATCAACTCTTCGCAAGACTCACTGTCTTTGCATAATAATATAAAAAGTCCTGAAACAAGTCTGTATGTGGGTGGCTTAGATTTCATCTAAAAAAAAAAGCTTCGAATTGGCACCGACCCTGGATAAACAGTGGGCAAAGTTATTTATTCATCCGTCCGTCCGTTCGATCGTTCATTCATTCATTCCCTTCATTCCTTTGCTCACTCACTGACTCGCTAGTGGTTCTGTCATGCCTGCCGGCATACATTCATATGTTCAATCATGTATGCATATATTTATTTATGCACCTTTTTACAAGAGTGTCGAGCTGCTGGTACAAAAAAAAACTTTTATGTCGATAGCCTTTTCTGAAATACAGTAAGAATTTCAGGAGCCTGTGAACGATTTCCCATAATTTAGTAATTGCAATAGCAGGATGTAGATAACAAATTATTTTATATCCTCTAATTCCAGATACCTTGGAAGCCGTAGATCTATTGATTTTGATTTAGAGGTAATAAGTCTAACTATTTTAAGCCCCATTCCCACCCATATGCCCAAACAATTTGTTGAGCCGCAATATATGTTAGTCATAATGTTATGACATGTGTAAAGATATATTTCCATCGTCACCATTGTGAATGTGCTAATTTGCCTACTGTACCTGTCAAAACACCACCAATCGTACACATCTCTCTCCCCTAGCTTTTCCAAAAGAACGAAAATCCCCTACTCACAAGCCAAGCAGCATACGGCAAGTTACAAAGAAAAAGAAAAATAGAAAAAAAAGAAAGTCTTTCCTGATTTACGGATTCCATGTATTTGATTTTATAAACATATAGGTGTGGTTCTCGTGTGTTTTATGCTTTAAAGGGACTGTCTTAGAATACTAACACAATAGGCTTAACTGCAGCAATTGAAATCTTAGGCAAACTTTTGAAAATTTCACTGGGCTCCTGACTGATATTATAATTTTTCAAGAGCTATAAAAACTGTTTCCCAAGTGACTTTAACCTTCCTTGAAATTCGACGAATTTTCATTTTTTTTTATTCCGGATTCCGCATTCCGTGTTTTAGGTAAACCCGTTTTGAAGTGATGAAAAGCTTATTAAGAAATCAATCAATCAATCAATAAACTTTTTTTACCCTCGAATTTACATGGTAGCACTCAAGTGCTAATATCTTCGAGCCAACTACATTAATAACTAATTATAATAAAAAATTAATTCTGTATAACAAGAAGAAGACCTAATATAGATAAACTTATTCAGAAGACCTAACGTAGGTACTTGGTTGATTCGTTAAATACAAAGCAGTGTATGGCATTGCTGTTGTTTTTTTTATCATATTGAGGCTTTATAATCTCTGAAAAATGCATGGTTACCCATAATTTTCTATTAGTACCAAAAGCACTTGCTAAGTTCTGCTTTCCCTGAATAGTTTTAAACCGTGCAAAAGTATCCCTGTATTAGTAGCCCCGACACATAAGAAACCCGAGTATCACAAGATGCGCAGAACATATGTGCTGTAACGATAGTAGGCACCATCCTTAACAGTGGACTGTTCATTGCGAAGTTGGAATTTGTAAGGGCAATGACAAAATGTATCAAAATAATGCATGGGAGACTGAGCAAAAAAAGGTTCACTGGATCAGCAAGTAAATATTTGGGATGGTCCTACATGCGGTCTTCAATTATTGGGCCCTGACAATCATAGAGCTGTCAGTACAATAATTAATTAATTATGTATTTGATTTGTCCTTATTCGACTCTTTGCATTCATTTTATAGGTGTCAAAGGAGCAAGCAATAATCATTTCTCTGCATTATTTCAAGCAGAAAACTATATCTGCTGCAAAAATGACCAAGCTCAAACGTGACTGCAAAGATCATTGCATTCCTTTTGCTAAGAAAAGCTCTAAAGAGGATATGTTAAGATCCTAGGGGCAAGTCCTTTTTGAAAAGAAAATTGTTCAAAGGAAAGATGACAGTGAAGTAATTAGTTATGAGAACTTAGTGACTATGAAGTAAAAATAACTAATGCTGTCAGTACAATAATTAATTATGTATTTGATTTGTCCTTATTTGACTCTTTACATTCATTTTATAGGTGTCAAGGGAGCAAGCAGTAATCATTTTTCTGCATTATTTCAAGCAAAAAAATATATCTGCTGCAAAAATGACCAACCTCAAACGTGAATGCAAACATCATTGCATTCCTTTTGCTAGGAACAGCTCTAAAGAGGATATGTTAAGATCCTTGGAGCAAGTCCTTTTTGAAAAGAAAATTGTTCAAAGGAAAGATGACAGTGAAGTAATTAGTTATGAGAACTTAGTGACTATGAAGTAAAAATAACTAATGCTTATTTGTAAGGCCTTTGGAGGAACAAAAAACATGGTGTCTCTGTTTCGATCCGTCAAAGTGTTAGAGCTGGAAAGAAATGGACACCACTGCCACTCACCTACAGACCACTGAGTAAGAGTAAAAAGTTAAGAATTATTACCTCACATGATTAAACCCTTTAAGGAAGGGCTATACAGCTGTTTCAGTCGATGCTGCGAGATGTAAGGTGTTCACCTAATGCAGCAAGTACAAAAGGTAGTTTTCAATCGTTTTAATTTATCGATCTTTATTTGTCAAGATTGCCAGTGCCGTGGCATGGGACAAATTACCTTGTAGTCATGTTACAAACACTTCTGCACTTCTTTACGATAACCTTTCTTGAATTAGCTGTATATAACCTTTAATAAGCAACGAAATAAAGGAATAAACGTTGTGCAGTGGGTGCAGACATGTACCCTAATTTTCTTAGTCCATAACCTACTGTAGCTGGAAATCATTCACGTGGAGAGTTAGTTTTTCTTTCAACCTTCATCATCAAGACTTACATTTACTGTGTTTTAAATCTGTATTAATTGGTTAATTAAGTCTTACAACCCAGCATACACATGCTCCTTTGTTCTATATTTCCACAGAAGAGCATGATAAAACAGCTACCAGCTGATGATGATGATGATGTGGTCGATCATGACCTAGTAAGTTTGTTTCAAACCATCATTGAAGGAGAACAAAATAGAAACAAAGGAGTTAGGGCACGGATGCCAGGAAAACATTCTAAAAAAACTATGTTGGCTCTCCTGAGGTTAACGTTTTTTTTGAATATTATAACTACTTATTAAAAGGCATGTAAACCTCCAAAACGCGAATTTTTCTGGTCATATAGTCATAAAGTACACATTTTCAGTATGCGGAATCTGTAACTCTTTTTTTTAAAACGAGCGCGTTTTCAGTTGGAATAGGCTGCTGCAAATTCAAAGCGCCCGCCATTTTGATTACGCCATCTTTTCCGTGACGTCACGAGTGGATCTCTGCCGACAGGAAGTGAACATTCTCCCTTCCCGACCTTTTGTAATACGCACGTGTCTACATAAATTCCAGCAAATATTCATTTATTCTCTTATTCCAATATGGTAAAGTGCTGTGTCGTCCAGTTTTGTGGCATTCAAACAAAACAGGATATTCCACGTGTAAGTTTCCAAGAGACTTCAGTCAAGGCGACGGTGGATTAAATTTGTTCAAGTCTTGAAGCGGAATGATTTTATAAAGCCGACAAAACATTCAGTAATTTGTGGCGCTCATTTCCCATCGGACTGCTTCGAGGGTGTATATATATGAGAAATGGGTTTTAAAAAGTAGACGGATTTAATTCCCAGCGCTGTGCCAACAATTCAACAAACGCCACAGCAGAAAGCCTTGTCAGAAATGCGTAAGCGAACAATGGAAAGCGAGGAAACAGAGCAGACGGCTGGGTAATCTAGTAAGAGGTCACGAGAGAGCAGAGCTATATCAAAATTCGCAATCGCTTCAGAAATAACGGCAAGACAGTAAGAGACGCTTGTAAATTGAAAGTTGGAATCGAACTCAAAAACGGCATAAATCAGGGCAATTTGTTATAAATAAAAAAAAAAGGTTTTATTCGTCTTTTTCGTATGTTTGGTGGCGTTAACTCCGTGTACGAAGAACCAAAATCCGCTAGAAATGTCCTCCGTATTTTGTTGACCTCACAGGACAGGAGCGCAACCATCACATTTCTGCCGAGATAGCCCCAACACCAACAAATGAGTTGTCTGTAGGCAATGTAACGAAATTTTCTACAAGAGACAAAAGGAATAACTGATAACTGTCCGATTCCCTATTAACTTTGTGATTTTACAGTGTGCTGTTCACAGAGAAAGGTAATTTGATAAGTGTACAAAGTAAACAAATTCATGTCCTGTACGATTGTCTGCGCCATGCATGCTGTTGTCAGAATGCGTAATACGCAGTTTTAAGAGCCCAGACATAAACGCAATTCGAAATCCTGGATGCTTGGTTGTACAGTGCATTTGCACTGCTGGTTTCTGGTCCTCTACCTTTCGCCAAATTTGGCCGATTTCTACACAGCGAACGCTCTCATGAGTCGTTGGTTTGCACCTTTAATTATAACAAGAGAAAAACAACAGCATTAATAAACAAGATTCACGGTAACTTTCAGTTAAAAAACTCAATTTCGGTCTTTCAAAGGTGTAACAATCATATAAATGCGAATGAATCACAACTCAAAACAATTATCAGTCTGTCTTTCCAAGACGATTCGTCTCGCTTTCGCCGTCTTCTTCGTTTGATTCAGGGTGCATATCACGCCAAACTCTGCGTGGCTCAAAGCGAAATGGACGAGCTCCGACATCCACGCCAGTTTCTGACATTTCACCAACATCACTGTGGTACAAATTACATTCATTCGAGCTGTTTTCATCGGATAAAATCTCCTCCAAACTGTTACTATTTTCTCTCGCTGACATGATGATTACAGTGGTATTCTCAATTGCACAATGTTTGTGTTCAACCGCTGACGTCACAAGCACTCGCTATTGTTTTAACCGGAAGTGAACTTCCCACAGTAAATGTCGTTTTTCTCCTTAAATATTTCGAATTGGCAAGAATAAGTCGCAAAACTGTTTTTAGCACCACTTTGTACATAATATGAGATAAACTTGTGTTTGGGGGCTTACATGCCCTTTAAAGCCACAATTAAGGGTGTTTTGACAGGTCAAACGGTTGCTATTGTGACCTTTGGTGCCAAGATGATAATCACTTGTTTACTGATGATTAGCCATTTGCTTCCTATAAAAACATTAAAATCAACTTATTTAGAGTGGCAGCTGTTATCCATAAGCAAAAAAGCTGAAAACTGTTAGTGACCACCTTAAGAAAATGTATGGGAAGAACTTCTAGGATTCACAAAAATTGCATTGTTTTCAGTGGTGGTAATTACAAGTTATAAGTAAATCACTTTTTTCTAATTTGTTATTTACGTGTACAATGGCATAGATTTGCTAGCTCTAAAGGCTCCTCCTTAAGAGCCAACTCTATACGCCACCAGGATTGCTGGGATGCTCTTCACGCATGGGGAACTTCTGACTGGTATGCTCCCGCCAATCAGTGAGCGTGGGAAAACCATTTGACAGCGGGAGAGTCATTGTGTTGATAGGTAAGTAGTGAAAAGTGTGTCAGTAGTGCAGTACAAAGCAATATCACAAAAAGGAACAGATCATCATTGCTCACCATGCAATTTTCTGCGTAGCTCAGTGGTTAGCATCTGAGTGGTGCACAGGAAAAAATACCAGATTCCCAGTTTGGGAATTACAACGAAATTTCCTAATTAGGAACCCAAACTTGGGAATATCTTGGGTTTTTGTATTCCCAGAACTGGGAATTTACCACATGGTTATGATTTTGATTTTGAATTTGGGATCTACTCGATTCCCAATTTGGGAATTAAATTAATTCCCAAAATTTCCATTCCAATGTTTGAAATATGAATGGAGTCCTGGGAATGACCATGGAGTTGTAAATCACTGCCACCTTCCTCCCTTGCTTCTTTTTTAAAGTCAAGAGAACCTGAGAAGCAGGAAAAATAACAAGAACTGAGAAAACTGTAGAAATAATAAAAAAGAAAGTAGTGACGATCATCGTATGGCCTTTATA
>NW_028145467.1:1135000-1165000 GCF_977016875.1 Pavona decussata
TTCCACTCCAATAATAGCATGTTTCATTTCTGTGTTTGTAAAATAATAAGCTCAAATAGAAATATCACAGTGTTTTTATGTTGCATTAATTCCACTTCCTACTTCACCTCATTTGTAGACAAACGTCAACAGCATGTCACTGTTGCTAGAAGCAACGTCAGAAAAGATGTCATTGAAATATTTAGCGACTCAACCATTTTGAGCTGCACTCTTCATGTGGTTGTTGTAGATGCAAGAGGTGAAGCTGAGGCAGGACGGGGTAAAGGGGTTCTACTTGAGGGGGTTGATACTTGACGTGCTTCTGACAAGACTGTTTTACAGCTCTGAGGACTGGAAGTAATGAGAAAACACCACACATAAGGCATGATCTCCACAAGCCTGAAAGGGAGGCCATTCCACTAGTCCACAGTGGTCACACAGTCGTCCGCTGCAGCATTCCCATGATAGTACATTTTGCCTTGCCTCAGGTTGGTTGATTTTATAATTATTCCCTTTATTCAGGAACTTCACAAACAGTTCGGGAAATACAGCTACCCCATATTATGTGCCTTAGGAAGGGCCCCTTGTGAAATGAGAAGGCTGTTACAATGTCAGCCCTACAGTATGTACAAATAAATGCATATCTTCCTTTCACTGTCTCAGTGAAGTGTGATGGATATTCCATGGCCATTTCCACAGCACATCAGACTGAGTTCTCTTTTGTATATTTGTTAGAGGAACCAAGCAGGAAGCATCACTGAAACGGAGTTCATGGCCTTCAAACAGTCCATGGAGTACTTGATTGGTTGTGGACTCCTAATCAGACAGGCAGGTCTCCATAGCCAGTCACATGAAGAAAGCACTCCACCACATTGTCCACTGTTTTGAGGTTTGATGTTTGGCATCTGAAGAAAAGTTAGCCAAATGTGATCATGTTGTTCTTTACTTTACAATTTACAGGGCTGTCATTAAATATTTCACCACATGTTGAGAAGAGCAAGGGTATCTGGTCACAGCAGGTGGTATATTGGATTAGGGTTATGGCTCTGAAATGACAGCCCTGGTGTAGATAAAGTTAAATAAATTTCAAACAGTGATTAATTGAGAGCTCAATGTAATCAAGAATGCATATTTGATATCTTCTTTCACAGAAATACGTAACGTGCTCTCCAAACTATCCAAAATTAAAGGATGCGAAGCTTTACCAGAGTGGAAAAAGCCCTGCAAAAGACACCTTTACTGGAGTGCCACTTCCACATTCAGCGGGCAAAATTCAAAGCCTTTCTGAGTCATGTGATCAACAAGCACTCCATCTTTGATGATCCATTGTCCAACAAATGTTGCCATGGAGATATTCAACCAAGCAAAATGGTTAAAAGCAGGTATGCTGCTAATTTAAAAAGTTACTTATCTCCACTGTCACATTTGTGACAGCTACAAACCTAGTTTTCTTTTCACTGAGTCAATCAGGCTATGTAGGTGCATTTGTGCACAGAGGGAAATGCAGAAAAAGAAGCAAGCTATCATGTTGAAATATTCAAACAAAATACGTATTTATATTTATTGTAATTAATGGGAAAAAAAAATGAGCAGAGTAACATTGGCCGTTCCGAGGTTGCGCGGGAGATTGGGTTAAGTTAGGTGTCGCAAAGCGTCATGGGGCTGTTTTGGGGTACGCCATTTGCTTGAATTCTTCGTTGACTTGAAAATAAAGCAGAAAGCGTTAGAAGATGAAGCTTTCGACGGCAGTTTGAAGTGAGTTGACCTCAATTGCAAATGTCAGTATAGATTCGAAATAGTTTACATTGCAAGGCTTGTAATCTAACCTTTTGATCAAATCCTTCCGATTTCCGGACACTTTTGCACATCTGCAGGACAGCCATCGTTTCAATATAGCCACAGTACAAAATTCTGCTGGTTTAGTCAACTCAGCACCTGGAATATCACTTTCAACTAGCTGAACTTTCATGTTTTCGTCCACTATTTTGGAAACTGCATCCCCCAAAACAGCCCCATGACGCTTTGCGACACCTAACTTGACCCAATCTCCCGGGCAACCTTGGAACGGCCAATACCATATCCGAATTTGCTTGAAAGACACATAACTGAAAGGTCAAAGTTTTTTAAGTCCATCGCGTAAAAATAGCGTTCTTTAAGCCATACCGGCAACAAGCGCGCTAGACATGTAACATTACTCGTTCTTTGCGCCATACAAAACAAGCACACTACACATGTAATATTAGTCGTTCTTTAAGCCATACAAAACAAGCGCGCTACAGAATGATAATCGTAATAGGTTAAAAATCGGCATAATTATAACACACTTTTGATGTTTTTATATTGATTGATTTGAGGAACGGGACAATGTCACACGTATAGCCTTTTGGGAATTGAGGTGTAGTTGAGACCGGTCAGTGACATGTGATGTGCACCAGCCGCCGCAATAAACAAAAAACCTGCGATTTGTTTTAAACAATGAAATGGTAACACAACGATCATGTATAAATGGCGACGCACACACTCGGGAGGCATCCGTTGAAATGGCAACTCTGAATGAGTATCGAAGCAAGTTCCGTTTGCTTAGCAAACATGAAGTTATTACGGAACGAAGGAAACTGTTCGAAACCATCAATGGTGATGCGTTTTTTCCTCTGAAAGCGTGGCCGAAAGAATATCAGAGAATATTCTGGGCCAAACCTATTGGCAACAAGGATACTTTTAAACTGATGTTGTTTTGCTTGGAGAATGGCTGTGCGCCGCAGTTGATCACGGATTGGATCATCCTTTCACAAAGCTGGTTTCCCTGTATAGCAGAAAAGCGTGCACAGCAATTGGACTTCATTCTGAACAATGTGGACGTTAACCGAAACATTTGGTTCTACTTTGACCTGGACTATGACAAATGGCTTTATCTTAACGGACTACCTAAAGTAAATTCTGCTCTTCAGTAACTAGAAAAGGCATGTGGGAAGCTAGGAGCTGTATCCAAGAAAAACAGAAAAACAAAAAAAAAACAAAAAAAACTTTAAAAATCCTGCAATGTATTAATTGCGGGGCCCAAAAAAAAAAGGCTCTTTTAGGAGCCACCAACTGAATAAAAACCAATGACCAATATGTGATATCTTGAATTTTATTCCACGAATGTTGACATGTTTAGCCATTCTTTTAGCTATACAAAACAAGCGCGCTACACACGTAATATTAGTCGTTGTTTAAGCCATGAGGCGAAACAAGCGCGCCATACATGAAACATTACTCCTTGGAGACGGATTGTTGTGACAAAATCCATCGGACTGCCGCGTGCATACCTCGCTGCGTGTCAGTTTGCGGGACACTGATGGAGATGGATTGCCGTGACATTAGTGAATCGGACTTCCCGCATGATCCGAAAGCATGATTTGAATATTACATTATGTAATTTTTTGGGTGCACAATATAAGTTCCATGTATTTCTTTGGGTGCAAAATATAACGCTCCTGTGGGAACCCCTCCCCCCCGTTAAATTTATACCCGAGTACCCCCCTGGGATATGACTTCCCCGGTCAGCAATAACAATGCGCTTTAGGCGTCGCATCAAGGCCGAATTCACGGTTTCAGTGGAGCGGGGGGGGGGCGGATTGAACAGTACCAGAAACTTTTCTTGTCCGAAAGTTGAGTCTACGAGAATTAGCCAATTTTTTCAATTATCCAGGAGATTACAGACATAAATCTTGAGACCAGAAGACATGCCTCTAAATCTGGAAATTACTAACAGAAATCTGAAAACCGGGAGATAGCGTTCAAAATCTGGAGACTCCCTGATTATCAGGGAGAGTTCACAGCCCAATAAGCTTAATCGCTGATCTGTTTTTCTTGGAACTGTTTTTCTTAGATAAATGTGATCGTAGTCAGATTATGAGGAAATGGGGATTTAAAGTTACTCAAATCAACCTTAATTATTTAACTCATATTTACAATGAGCCGATGCTGATTTAATTACTTATTTCACGGAAATCAACTAAAACCAATAATTATATAATACTTTTCGGCCGGTAACTTTATATCAGTCAATCCATTTGTACCAAAGAAGAAGAATCTTGGTGTTATACTAAAGTTAATAAGCAAGCAATTCTGGTTTAATCACCTCATTATAAACACAGCCAATTTAGCCAAAAAGTTTTCATTTCAAGCACTTGTGGGACTCATAACAATGTTTATATTATTTATCAAAAAGCTGTTAATTGATGTTGTTAGGACAAATCTTGGTTATGCATGACAAGTTTGGTCCCCAAACAGAAATCCCGGGGGGTACTTCCCTAGAAAAGTGACGGGCTCGTTTGTCGATAAATTTCTACAACACTCTTAAGAGGTAGCACAATTTGGTTTATAGTCATGTTTCAAATTAAATTCACTCCTAGTAGGTTGCAATTCAACAACAACAATTTATATAAATGGTACTACAATTTTTAATACAGGTAACCTTCGAATACTTTCTTATCAAGGATAGTTTGAAATTTTGTCATAAGTCTTTATCCAAATAATGTTATAATGTTAACAGCAGGCATTTACAATGTAGGAACCTAAGCGACCAATCCACAATTTTATAGCCCTAAAAGGTATGAAAAGCACTCCTACCACTTTTTAGGGAGTACCCCTGCGGGACAAGAATTCTAGCTCATATGATGGAATATATGCTGCCTTGTGCAACCAAGTCTGATTATAGTAAATAATGAATCTATTTACTGGGAAAAGATCTAATATTTCTCTTCAAGTGTTGTACGGTTTTTACAACCTAGATATTTCCAACTGCTATCAATTCTACCTAACTAAACATGTACCATACGATTAAAGGAATGTTGATCTAGGCGTAGTTGTTCAAAGCTGGGTTAAAATAACCCCGGGTTAGTGCGAGATTTTAAGTTAGAAATGAAACTAAAAAACCATTTCAGTTATAGTTATTTTTTGGTCTTCAAGTTGACTATTGGAAGCCTTAAAATAACAGAGAAAATTATCTGAGAAAATGCTTTTGAACACAACAAAAAGGAACTTGGGTTAAATTATAACCCGGGTTATGTGCTCACCACCTTCGAACAACAGGGCCCTGGTGTTTTAGTAAATCTATATCACACAAAATGTTATTACCGGTTCAAACGTGTATGTAACAAGTTACTTTCATTTCAATCCTGTCATTTACAATATTTTTAAAACTTGAAAAATTCAACAAAGGAGATTCAGATACCCTGCCGGGCAGACAGTGTATCTGCTCATTTTAATCACTTTTCCTCTTGTGAATCTCACAAAACCAACAACAACACAAATATTTCTAGACATTGTATTCACTAAGGGAAAGCTAAACAGTTATATCTTAATTTCAAACACATGCAACATCAACAATTCGTTTTAGGTTTTCAGGTTTCCCCACCTGTCCTGATCTTTGTTATGATATCGGGTGTTATGGTTTTCTGAATTTAGGCGTAAAAAGGATAAGGTAAAGAGGAGTCAATTCTATTGAAGAATTACGTCCTCATTTTGGTTATGTAACACGTAAAGCATTAGGAATAAAAATCTATATCTGTTTATGTGCTTAGTTATAGAACTGAACTTAGACAACCACGAAAATAATTGCTCACACACTTCCGTGTTGACATTCTGTGGGTTGAAATAAAATTCATAAAATTAGTTATATTGCAATATTGAAAGGGACTAAAACCACAAATTTTGTCCCTTGATGCGTATACCTGTCTAGGTATATGACACTGTTTAGATATATGCAAAATGTGGCAATACTTGAAAAATTAAGTTACCACTTTCCATGAAGTTGCCTCACTGAATCTTGAAGAGTTCATTAAAATCAATGTGTGAACAGTAATTCACATATGCCCTTTAAGTTTTCTATTTTCCCTATTCACTATTCTCCTTAGCCTGTCTATTTCTCAGGCAGTGGAGAGTGTTTATAGATGTAAGAAGGAGGAAAGCAGGAGGAAAACATTAACAATGTCTGAACTACAGAGTTCATGTTATTTATTATTATAGCCTCAAATTGCGTATGAAACACCTTGCACACCTTTGGTAATTTTCATTCATTTACTTGATTTTTCTTTCTAGGCTAGATATGGTTGATATTAAGGAGAAGAGGGGCCGGAAGGTGCCAATTCTTTTAACAGAGGAGGTTAAACAAGCAATAGATGTGTTAGTGGAATCGGGATGTGAGGTTGGGATCAATCCAGAAAACCCCTACCTATTTGCAACAACTGGAAATGGTTCTTTGGGTCATTTAAGACCATGGGAGTGTATGAGAAAGGTCGTTACAAGTGATGAGTTGAAGCTCGAACAACCTGAAGCTGTGACAAGTACAAGGCTTCGAAAATATGTAGTTACTGTATCACAAATCTTAGACCTTCAAGAAAATGAACTGGACTGGCTTGCTCGTCATTTAGGTAATGACTTCACTGTCCACAGAGAATACTACCGATTACATGAATCAACCATTGAGCATGCAAAAGTTGGAAAGATTCTTACAACAGTGGATGAGGGAAAAACCCAGCACTGGGCTGGGCATGAGGGGACGCAAGTGACTTCTACTGTAAGAATCTCCTCCCGTTGAGATTTTTGTCTTGCTGTGGAGGCAAGCGTTATAATCTGTCGTATGCGGTTTAAGTCATGTCATCTTACTTATCCTTCGGCATCTGGAAAATGTTGTTTTAACTAAGCGTGGTTTCCAGTAAAACGAAACTGGTTTTATATTTCACCTCGTGACCTGCCTCATCCTCGTATGTTGACAGGCAGTTTACCATGGTGAAAGAGGGCTCCGCGGAAGGGATTTTGTCCCTTCACTTGCATCATTATTCCTGATCTTCCTGTGGACAAAAACTGGTATGTACTTAACCACCGTGTTTCTGCCATGAGTCCTATGCGGTATTTAAAGATCAAAGGGCGCTGAGAGCCAGCTCATTCTTGTAATGGACAATTTTCATTGTGCCTGTTATTGGTGGTCATCTGAACCAAAGGGGAAAGAAAAGAATGACTTTGATAATATTGTAATGGGGTACTGGTATTTTTTAATGACTGAGGATTATGATAGTGCGAGTTTACTGAATTCAAGTAACAAAGTACAGGGGTGGGAGGGGGGGGGGAGGTTAATGGGCATGTTCTGTGGGAAAAATTGAAGTTTTCAGAAAGTCAGAAATTGTATTTTGGGGTAATGGGATACCTTGCGTCATTACTCATTCCGTTATAGTACTCTTTATAGTAATTACGTGGAGTGACTGCCCATTCAGAGCCTATTTTTTGGCCCATCTCCCCGGCTTTGAAGGCTAACTTTTTTTTACATGCCCCCCCCCCCCCCCCCCAATTCCAGGAGCATTCCCATGCTTCCTAAAAAAATGGACAGTGTCTTAGGATTAGAAAGGTGGAGTGGAATGTTGCGTGGTTATTTTGGTATTGCCACATCAACACATAGATCACTTTATTTCAAAATGAGAAAAAAACATCAACAGAAAAATGGTAAATTGAAACTGAGTAGTGTTATAATATGAGATACAGGTGGATTATGATGCACCCCGTCTTCATATGGTGCTTCTCATGCTGACTATTTACAAGCAAGTCGCTAAATGAAAATTACCCAATTGGCATAGTAACAATAACAAATGTTAGGAAGGACATCCAGGCAGTAGAACTTAATTAAAATTTGGAATAAAATCTGGAGTCCTAAAAGATACTAAGAAAGAAAGTACAATATTTGTTTGTTTTTCTCTCATTAAGACTTGCCATCATATATGGTAATGAAGAAGTTACCATCTTTACAACGATGAAACAGTAATAATAACAGTAGCATTAACAAATAATAAAACAACAACAGTAACAACAATGGGAGAACTACAACTAGTTGCAAAAAGACTTGAGACACTGTAACATATTTGGCCTTAAATGAAGTTGCCGTGATCACGTGCTTTCCATTCCCCCTCCCCCCCTTATCAATGTTGTTAGCAATGCAAGATGACGCTCAAAATTTGGAGGAACAACTTTGTATGGAGGGGAGGGAGGGGGGTACTGTCATGTCTCACAGATTTATGAGCGGCAGCAATTTGAAGTGGTAAAGGGCGATTTTTGGTTGGAGTGTCTCACTATTTTTGCAACTGGTTGTCTGAGCGCTTTGACGCTGTATGAGCATTCTGTTAGTTTATGGATCGCTTTGGGAAGTGGTCCACGTTTGGCTATTTGTGAGGGGTTTTGGCAAAATTGGGTTTTATTGGTGGATGTTTCATGGATTACAAATGGCAGAGGAAGAAAGGTAATTTTGGGTTATTTTTGGAATGACGTCATAGCCGCAATTTTCATTGTTTCCAGTTAGCAAGTCAGAAAATATGCCTAAGTTTGGAAATAAAGAAGTGATATAAGGCCATTTTCGCTTGTGCGGTCTGTAAGGACGTGATTCAAAGTTATTTACTGAGCATTAACGTCAAACAAGTTTATTTACGTGCATAGGTTGCGCCAAAACCGTCATTAGATTTCGGAGATAAGCGTTTGTTGACGTTCTTGTTAGGGACATAAACACACGTTCTATTGTGATCGCGTGCCGTTTGAAGGGGAAAGCCAGTTGCTTAGAAATGAGTCTTGAAAATTAGACCTTTGTGAATATACATTGCGATACACGCTTATTTCAGCAAATTGCTTTAAGCTAGTTACATTTTTCAGGACGTGTTTGCATTGCAATTACGACAGGTGAAACTTACACGTTCGTAAATTAAAGTGCGGCGAACGCGAGTTTGCCACTTACATGGTTATTTGCTACTCTCTGCGCCTAAAACGCATTATGCCAGGGACATTGTTTTTGAAAAAGACACTCCTATTTTTTGTACGGGGAAACAGCCTTTCGTTTATATTAAAAACGGTGTTATCGATCAGCGGGAGACGGACATGATGTCTGTTAGGTGGAAGATCTTTCATTTCAATGTACAGATACAGCAGGATGTTCAAAAGGAGATCCCAAAGTGCTCTAAATGCTTTGCCACGTTTGTGTTGCGGTGATTGAAAAGTCTTTCGGACTTAAATTTCCTAAAGTGAACTGTTTGCTAAGTAGGCTCGAATTTTGCAGTGACGGTCTACACGGTCTACCATAGCGAATGACTTAAAAATAGATAACATATCATATTTCTTACTGTAGTGATGGTAGACCGTGTTGTGATGGTAGACCGTCATAAAATGATACATAACACATGGAATGCTTTCACCCCTGACTGTATTTTATCGTTGGCCATTTATAACTATTTAGGATTGACTACAAATGACATTAGTGCAAGTGTTTTGGTTTTATTGTGATCTTGCAAAAGTCACGCATTCTCGACGTGACATAACCAAATAGTGTGACATTGTTTTCCCTCAGTCACACACTTCCACCCCAATTAGAACCCTAAAATGTCCAGTGATGTACTAAATAGATGTTGCATTTTCCAAATTTAGGTCAACATCATTTGTACGTTCCTCCACATCCGAGAAAAGGGCCTGGATGTTCACCCCTAACTCAGACAACTAGTTGCAAAAAGACTTGAGACACTGTAACATATTTGGCCTTAAATGAAGTTGCCGTGATCACGTGCTTTCCATTCCCCCTCCCCCCCTTATCAATGTTGTTAGCAATGCAAGATGACGCTCAAAATTTGGAGGAACAACTTTGTATGGAGGGGAGGGAGGGGGGTACTGTCATGTCTCACAAATTTATGAGCGGCAGCAATTTGAAGTGGTAAAGGGCGATTTTTGGTTGGAGTGTCTCACTATTTTTGCAACTGGTTGTAGCTGTGCAGGTTCTCTGGTAACTGAGTATCATCAAGTTCAATGCATTTCTTTACTTTGCATTAAGAATATTTTAAAAAACGATATAAACAGAACATAACATGCAAACATTTTTGTTAAATTGTCCTTTTTGTGCAAAGAATGCACCAAGTGGACTTTTAACCATTGTGGCGACATGAAAACGTTACCTTGCTTTCATCAACAAAACAATAATCACAATATGTGCAGAGTGCCATAACCTGGCTGCCATATCCATTCAGATGTTCCACATTTCAGTCTCGTTTGTGTGAATGTCAATAACTATCACCAAGGTCAATGGATTTTACAATTTTGTCATCCATTATAACTTGAAAAGATAAGAAGCTGACATTAAGAAGGGTTTCTTCCATGATGTTCGCAGATAAATAATAATAATACGAGTTGTTGATACGAGCAGTTGATACTAGCGAGCCTCAAGTCTGGATCGAAATTGAATTGTCAATGTTTTTGTCTATGTTGAATCCTGGGGCACCAGCGATTGCTTAAAATAAATCGCTAAGAACAGCATGGGAAAGTTTTCATTCCCTCGATGCTCTTGTGTTCACTGTGTGATTCACTCAACTCATTCGCGTGTGTTGTTGCTGCCTGTGGGTTGGAGAAGAGCAAGCAAAATGTAATTTGTAAAAGCAGATTGTAAAGGAGTTGATACGAGCGAGCCTCAAGTCTGGATCGAAATTGGTGGAGCTCGGAAAAGCTTTAAGTGTGACTACCTTGGCTGCTTTAATTGATGTGTGTGTTGTAAGTTGAAGAGCTCCAAAGAAAAGCACAATAGTAAAGTAATGATTACTTACTAATAAGAACAAAAACAAACAAGCGCCCTTCCAATATGGCCGCCTTGATCTTCATGCCTGCCTCGTGCAATCGAGCGTGTCAAAAAATCGTTCTGGGTACCCCTGGGTTTGAAGATTTCGACTTCTTGATCCATGTAGAAATTTAGAAATGCCGAAATTGTGGTTTGATGTTATTTTGATGTTGTTTATTTATTAGTCTGTAGAAACAGTTAAATTCATGCACATGTGTATTTCAGGTTTATCAAAGTTAATTTTCCATTTACTAAGGGGGAGGGTAAGCGTCGAAAATTGTCATTTCCACCTACAGTCGACAACGACCGGCCCACATTTCGATCCCCACGTTACTCATTCATTGCGTCATATGACGCAAAGAATAAGCTAAGAAGCGCAGTTGTAGCCAGTTTTCAAGACAAATTTAAGCAAGTAGAAATTGGATCCTTGTGCCTTTGCGATGGCTCGAAATATCGTGGAAAAGCTTCCTCTGAATTTGAGGTCCTTGCTTCTTCGTTCAGTTTGCTCTCCGTGTTATTACGCCAACATCCTGAGAAAAGTTCTCTTCAAAAGGACGGAACACTTACTCGATCAAAGCATTTCTTGAACGGGCTAGATTTAAGTTGTATAGAAGGAGAAGTTGAAATCGAAGGAGAAACAAGCAAGCTCGTTCTGAAAGCAGGTGGTCGTCCCCGGGTAGGTCGTCGGTTAGATATGCCGCCAACACCAGATGCTGCCGGCAATACAATTTCCACTGGCGATACAAGCAGCACCACTTTAAGTGACATGCTGAAGACACCGTCTTCCAGATGCGTTAAAACTCATCTTCCCATCAAGAAAGTGACAACAGTGACCTGGATACGCCTGAGAAGACTTCGATGGTCGAGAAACGGGGAAAACTCATCATCAACGACATTAATGAAGTCTGTGAGAGGCACAGGGAATCATTGGCCACTGTTTTGTCCTATATGTATGCTTTTGGCGATGCAGAGGCAAAGGATGTGCTCAATGAGGTCAATGAAAAGGTTTCAATCAGGAGAAGAGTTAAGAGAACAGTTGAAGATTTGGTTGGGTAGGAAACCTTTTCAAAGGATGTCAAGAGCAATCGGGTGCCGGATTGGATCCTCCTGTACAAAGGACGGAATTTCAGGCAACACGTGGCAAGCTGTCTTGAACATCACGAAGCTTGGAAGAACAGGGGTAAGTCTGCGAACAATTTTTCGCAAGTTCAGCTGATTTAATCCTACGGAAAAATAATAACTTCCATTTTTTAAGTGGGCCCTTTGATTAGCCTGACCAGTGCTGATCTTGTGTTTCTAAGTTTATTTTCCTACTTAGGGCTGATGTTATTGTGGGGCCTGGTTCGATTTTGCTGGAGTTAGCAGGGTCAGGGGCATTAAATTTTTTTTTTGTTGGGAGGTGTCAAATTGGAGGAAGGGTTTCATGATGTGAGTGGGAGATCAAATAGGAAAAAATCGGAGTTCACCGCTCTGGCCAGAGGTTGGTATCTCCACATCATTGATTCTGCTCATTTGATCCAGACATAACTAATCGATGACATCAATGAAATCAATGAGTAATCGATGGGTAATCAGTGAGTAATTAATCGATGAATAATGGATAGGCCACAAACTTTTCAGTCATCAATTAGTCATTGATTGTATCGAATAGTCATTGATTGTTTTGATTAGTCATTGGTGACATCATTTAGTCATCGATATAATCTTGTGGCTACACAAACCATACCAAATCGAAAATAAGGAAATAAAAACAATTTCACGTTCACATTTGTATTGAAACAACGGCTTTAGATGGGAAACTTTTAACCCTGCAGGTGAACTTGCTTTCAATTTACAAGTATATTTCCCAGACTCTGATAGCCAGGAGAGTGACACAGACAACTCAACCTTCTGAACATTTCCTTTTTCGGTAATTTTACTGTCCACGTCCATCAAATCAATATAATGCATCAAAGATACCGTTTTGATTTTCTCATAGACGAGCTATACATTGTAATAGACAGAGATGACTATTGGATTCCTATCAATTAAGTTACTTTTCCCGGTTTAACCTTGCATGTACAATTCGTCTTTGCCTATCATTATCATCGGAAACCATTCACATAGAGATTTACAACAGGAAACTCAGTTACAATGATAAAAAATGTCGAAAATTGTAATATATGTGCAGCATAATAGTATTTCTGTAATCAATGGGTAATCAATAGGCAATCGATTAATAACCATTAGTATATAGCACACAAGTGAATAGTACTTTTTGCGGGCACCGGTTGGCTAGCCCGGAGGTGATTAGCCAAGTGCTATTCACCTCCGAGCAGCCAAAGAAATGAAAAGATGGTTTCCTGTTTTGCTACGACTACTTAAGAGGAAATTATTTTGATAAAAGAGGCGGCTGTTAAAAAAAAAAAATTGTAAATGGCAACAAAGTTTGGTTTGACGGCATTGAATGGTCAGTTATTTAATCTTTTCAACCTCACGTTATAAGACAAAAAATGAAAATACAATCCCTTGGTTATGAAAACTGCCAACTACTAAAATCACAATGAAAACAATGAAACATTCAATATTTTTAATGGTTTCAACAACAAGACGAATTTCACAGAAAAATTGAAGGAATGACACTGTAGGAACTAAACAAGTGTATCCAAAAGTTTTATTTCTCTGCAAGAAGGCGAGACGGAACTTTCTACAACAAGAAATCACTTACCACATGGCGCGCGAGATTTTAATATCTCATTCCATTTGTCAGTATACTGTCAGTAACAACATATTTTATTTGTCCACTAGTTGTTCAGCTTGTGTTGTGTATACTAAAACAACTATTCACCTCAGTGTCGGTGAAAGTGATGGATATTTACCTCGCGGCCCCTCCACTTCGGTGAATAATTGTTAAATAGCATCAATGAATAATCAATGACATTGATGACTAATCGATAAGCCACAAAATTTTTGTTCATCGATTACTCATTGATCATCGCCGATAATCAATGACCAATCAGTTGATTACCCATTGATTACCCATCAATTACTCATTGATGTCATTGATCATCAATAATTTTTAGTTACGTGTGGTTTGATGTTTTGCGTCAATAGTCCTTGTTTCCAACTCAGCAAGGTGGATAAATGGCTGAACAGATTCCCATTAGATCAGTTATTGCAAATTGATTCTGATTGATCAATGCTGTTGGTGTTGACTATGAGCTTATCAATTTCTCAATTTTTTATCTTCTATCTTCTACTGTAGAAATCATGTGACACTGCTGTTCTTCTCACATGATTTCTACAGTAAAAGATAGAAGATAAAAAATTGAGAAATTGATAAGCTCATGGTCAACACAAACAGCATTGATCAATCAAACACTAATCAAATCAAAGCTACAAAAAAGTGACCTTTGATGTGTACAGGGAGTACATTGGTGTGAAGAGAGTGGTGCTTCCTCTCAAAGGATTTGGAGTTAATATGTTTTCCGGTTGGTTGTCAGAGAGCAAAGGCTCCACAAGATGTCCTCACCAGTTCTGCAGCTAATGTTCAAAATAGATGGTAGACCATCTTGGGGTAATTAATCCTAAAGAATTTTACAGTACTTACAGTTAGTTTTCATTTAATAAATTTGGTTTATATAGGACAGTTAGTTTCTTAAATCTAGTTAAACTGTTATATCCTTCTAAGAAACATGTTTTGCCAATTAAGGAGCTGAAAATAATATAATTTTCAAAAAAGTTGTCTTTAATTGAATTGAATTAAAACAAACTCATTGTTTTTGAAACATTGTGCCTGCGCACAACTTGTACACAAATGGAGCGTGTGGGTGCTCTTTTAAAGAATCCCCTTCATTTATTAGCAGTATAATTGCAGAAGCAATCACTTTTAGATTTAATTATAAAAAAAAAATCCTGTATTAAATATAATTTTTTTTCTTCCAGATAGAGATCAAGTATTGATAGGAATTGTTCCTCGTGTGTGCCCAGTGAATTCAAAGCAGAGTTCTAAGTCTGTTTATCCATTGGCAATAGCCATCTGTAAAGAGAACAGGTACATGCATTCAATTTATATCACCTAATGTTCTCATTGACCATCCTTGCAGATCCTTTTCAAATTGCAAACATTAAAAAATTTTGTTCTGTTTTTTTTTTTTTCTTGTAGAGAAAATCTGAAGATTCTTTTGAAAGATGTTGATGAACAAGAGAAACTTATTGTACAGAATGGGATTTTTGTTGATGGTACACATCATAATGTAGAATTTGTTGGTAAGGTTATAAATTGCTTAATTTGTTACTTTGTTAGCAATTACATGCAATTGGCACCATTAATATACTACAAACTCAGAATATTATGCATTTTTAGCAGTTATATTATTTACTAAGTGTCTAACTAATTCATGCTTTTAGCCAAGGAAAAATAAGTATTTATAGCGGACATATGCCCACCACTCTTGAATTTAAAGCCCCTGTCAAGTGGTCTCAACATTTGTCAGAATAATACATTAATAGTACACAAGGGGACTAATAAATTTTGAACATATTCAGTTTCCTTGTGTTGTTATATTTTAGTTATTTTGGACTACAAGACTTTGCCGCTACTTCTAGTCAAGAAGGATGATCATGCATTTGTTCTTGGGGGACGTGGAGTGGCAGTTGAATTTTGTTTAATCTGTAATGCCATCAGGGTATGTAGGTGTAGAAGCTTTCAAAGTTTTTTTTTGTACTTTTATTGTTAGCCTATAGACCCTATCCAAAAATGGCTGACATTTTGATATTCTTTTGTCTGCATTTAAATGTGCCTCACTAGCCTCGTTCACGGTGAAATATTCTTTTGATTTTTGAACTCAAGAACGAGGTTAGTGAGGCTAATTTGAATGCAAACAGAAGAATATTAAAATGTCAGCCAATTTTGCGTCAGGTCTATAGCTAAATCTCTTACACTCAGTTTGCAATTTTTTTGTTTATTTCAGAACATGAGGCACAAATAGTATCAGTTTTTCTGTTTGGATCACAGTTGCTTTCTCCTAAGCAAAATAATGATCTATTTTTTCATGTCCAGTCTTTAATATCTGAATCGAAGAGATTTTACAAAAGTACCTAGATCATGGTGTATTTTCCACCTGAGAGCATTGCTTAATGCTGCTTTTTGTTTGTTTTGCTGCCGCTTTAACCAACTATTATTAAATGTAAATTTTCAATTCAATGTTGCTTCGAAATGAGCCCTCTCAATGAGTTTTTTTACCTCTTAGGCCAAACTTTGACAATAAAATATGGTTAAATAAATAAAACATGAGAAATCCACTCCCCCAAACTAATCTTTCTGCATGTATTTAATTGTATTAAATAAATTTTTCGTTTCAAAAATTTGAAACCATTTTGTTTTCCATTTCCTTTTGTTTCATTTATGAAAATGAACATGAGACAATGAAACTTAAAATTCAAACACATTACAAAGATTTATTCAAACCACATAATCCTCAGTACTCCGTATGGATTATTTTTCTTGTGTCTTGTATTCTGTGGTACATTTGTTTTAATACTTTTAGCTACTAGGTTACTCTCCTACACTGGATCACGACAAAATAAGTTGTCATCAATATGCGATGTTCTTTGCACTTCAATTTCTTAGATTATCTGTCTAACATAATACATTTTCTAAATCTTGTTTCTCAAGTACTGTAAATAGTCCAGCCTCATTGTAGCTCTTACTATTGGAGTTTTGCATTACAGCTGATTTCATTGTTCTGTATAGACCCAGATTTTTTACTCATGGTTCGGCAGTCATGATTCGACCACTGTCACGTGACTCCTCCAGTTGCTTTCACATGTTGAAGAAAATGGCGGCCAGTTGTGAAGTTAGCTCTGTTGGGTCAGTAGATAGCGAAACAACACAAGTACAAAGAGGGGCACAACTTTACCTGAACACCAAGAACAATAGAGCAACAGGATTACCAATGAATGTGTTTCTACCAGAGGAAGAGACTTTTAGTTTATGGAAAGCGGCGATTCGAAGTTCAATCGCTGAGATAGAAAGTGTTCCACTGGCTGATGTTGTAGTCGACAAACTATATGTTGTAAACAAAAGTTCAAAAACATTGAAGCTGACATGTTTGGTTGGAGATGCTGGGGTGACAGCAGCATCACTCGAATACCCGTTACGACAAAAAAATGGAAGAAGAAGCACCTTATTGAATTTAGCCTGCGACTGGCACGAAAAGGGTAAGTTGTGCCGATGATTTGATGTAAATGTGTGACTCCTATACTAGTAAATAATTTGTTGACTTAAACACTCGAAGATAAAATTCGGATCCACACACCTGTTGTTGCAATCAAATTAATGTGCAATTGAGTGAAAAATTAAAATGGTCTATTTTTATTGTTCTATTTATACAGGATTTGGAACCCCCACCGGTTCATTGCCCCACCTTCAAAAGAGTGCTGAAAATGCAGCATATAAGTTTAATATTGATGTAACTGCTGGAGTGAAATATCCTTCACCAGCAGAAGGACCAGTGCACACTTTACCTGCTGTTTCTTCTGAAGCAAGGCTCCACCACATTAGAAAGATGATCAGAGAACAAATCCCAGATGTTTGTCTTAAAGCAGGAATTTTTTGGCTCCCCTAGAAAGGCAAACAATTTCACACTTCATGTACAGACATTGCTTTGGACACTGCTAAGGAGGAATACAACCCAAGGAGGAACTGTGAGGAATTTAAGGCTGGCTGTGGCAATGATCTCTGGTAAGCCACTTATTTGAAATGTGACACAATAATGCACTGGCCACGCGTTTTGGTAAAGAATATATTAGTACATTCAATTTCTCTGTTTGATAACATGCATATTTCCAGTGGGTGTGGGTGTGGCATCAGGCCCTGAATATTGATGACATTTAAGCAGGGTTTCTAAGCAAAAAAATATGCTTAGCACACCATTAACATAGTAGCTATACCTTCAATGTGCCTCTTCATATCGTTGCGAAGCCTCTCAGTGTTCAAATATATATGTCCAATACACTTCGGTGCACAAGACCCTGTTGTCTCTAGCCACAGACACTGGGGATGAAGTGGCCCATTCTAACCCCTGCTGAGGTCAGAACGTTTATGTGCAGAATGTATACCATGTTTTGTAACAAGATACCTAATTGTTCAAAATTATTCACGGTGAATGGCAAAAATATAAAGGGGGCGGGGCCAAATAGAGGGAGGGGGGTTAGTAAATTTTTTGCAAGTCTAATTTGTGTTTACCGTATATTATGAAAAGGAAACTTTTGGTTGCTCTTCACCGTCAACCCAACCTTTCATGCATTACATGTAATGACAACTAATGTTTTAACACAATTAGGTTACCGAAAAACAAATCAGTGTCAGACGCAGGTGTCAAAGCACTAAAACAATACATCAAACTGCTGCTCTAATTATTTGTCCGGGAGCGAGGGGGGGAATTGTTATTAGCGATTGACAGAATTGACTCTCCAAAAACTCAAGGTAAGTTTTATATTGCATTGGTCATCACTGCCTTCATTGATTCAATCCATCACAATACTGTTTCTTCTCTGATCTTTGATGTTTCATTTCATTTTAATAGCTTGGTGAGAACCACCAGTCAGACGAGTCTAATCATGCGACCACTTGTGTTCAAAATCACGTAGCTGATACGGTAAGTTCAATGAGCATTAGTATGTTTAAACGTTTGTGTTAATACTTTTCACTCACCCTGTCATACTAATCTTTATAACTTTCTCTTACTCTCCGTAGACCGAAACAAATGAGGATACTATCACCGCATTTGACGAAATGTTGGCCGAATATTCTCAGCGTGAAGCACTTGTAAGTATTGTTAAAGCACTTCAGTTATGCCTTTCAATTGATTTATAAACTGTTGGATGAAGTTTTGAATGTTCAACAAGTGTTTTAGTTCTCTTTCAATGTAGGCATCAAGCAATGACATGCAGACTGAAACTGGCAGCGGGGAGGCTGATTTGGAGGTGGATTTGAGTGATTGGGTAAGTTTTTTTTTTTACAAACTTTCTAGCACGATAACAGACTGTTTTGCGCAGTTAAGCAATGTTAATTATGCAGTTTACTTTGATTTAAATTTGCATGAAGCGCATGTTAGCTTCGTTAACTACACAATGAAATAAAAGTGATGTGTGAAGAAACTGGGTTGTAATTAAATTATATTTTGCTTTACAGTTTATGGTCGCTGAACTACAGGAAATTGAGGCTATGGAATGCATTGTGATGGAAAATGTCAGTAATTTACTCTGTGTTTTAAGTGAATTGTATTGTCAGGTGCCCTTCAAGACATTGAAGAAATGATGGCCGAAAACCGAGGAAATGATGATGACAAAGCGAACGGCAGCTCCTCATCGATCATTTCTCCTTTGAGCAACTGTTCAATGTGATGAGCAGGAATGGGAACAAAATACTCGCATTTTACGATGAAATGACGACGTTTTACGGTCTCCTCGATCTTTTCAAGCCCAACGGATGTTCCCATGCCAGAAAAACTTTGTTAAATTTATACAATGGCGGCAAATGGTCCCGAAATTTCCGAACCATACTAGGCAAAATGAAAAATACCAGTTTCAACATCGCTGGGTTTATTCAGCCATATTACATCGTGGAGCTACTTCACCGAGACGACCATGATGGCTTCAACGATCGCCAGCTGTTTGACGTGCTGCAAGAAGTTGAAGTCAATTACGCAGATTTACAAACTTAATTACCCCACGATCTACCATCATTCAAGGATGTCTTCTTGCGCGTGATCTATTTGCACGATTCGCCGAAAACCTACACTTTTGGTGAAGAGGCCAAGGAATCGTTCATTGAATACCACGACGCACTCAATGAGAGAAAGCGGTCGACAATTGACAACGACATGTGTGGCATGCTTTCAAAGGACAAAGCGCGCGTTTGGCCACGATTCTTCATGTCGCTGATCATTGCATCAAGACCACATCAAGTCAACTCGACAACACCGATTGGCTACCGTCAGAAGTTGGAAAGGATAGGATGGATCGCTCCACAGTCATCATGAATCACCTAATCAATGTAAAATGCATTCTTCATCCACCAGCGACATCAGGAGAATCTGCTGCGTCCAATTCCACCGACGGCATTGCCTTAACAGTAAATGGAATAAATGTCGAAAACGACAAAATCAGAAAAATTTTAACGCACTCAGTAACCTCTGTATCGCTGTCGTTTATTTGAGGCAAAAGCTGGTGTTTGCCCATCAACAGAAAGTACCCCCTTCAGTCTGCCATCCAGATTTTGAAGAAACTGGAAGACCTTGGCCTTGGCTGTCTTCAGGAAATTAATCATCCCCACAACAACAAAAGATCGAAATTGTTTGTACAACGCCACTACGATGACCTTAGCGATGATGCGAGTGCATTTGTGAATTCAATTTCCATTTCACAGGAAAAATTTCAATGCTTTCTTTCATGTGCCCTCTCGGAGTGACACCACTCAGTGAACATTTTTACTGGGCATTATTAACTGACAGAAAACTAGTCTACTGTTTATAACCATTTCAAGTCATTTTTGAAATTTTCATAATGGAACGAATTGTTTTTTAACAGAGTTTAATAGAGCTTACTGTTTTTATTGTAAGCTGTAAAGTAACAGTGGTAATGGACAGGGCACGTTTAAAAGAAAGACTCAATTAACTACTTCATTAACTAAGTAACATTTTAGTCCTTCCAGGAATTTTTGAATATAAACGACTTATATAACACTTCACGTTTTTATTGTAAAACTGCAAAGTAGCAGTGTTAATGTTAAGGACACAGGAAGTTGTCCATTCTGTGAAACAATAATATCGAATAAAACAACGAGATGAAAGACATTTAATACTCAGCCTTCTATTTATTTTGCCACTCTTAGTATCTAATCTTATCAATCATTTCTAAACTGTCTTAAGGCAAAATCGTAGAATCAGAAGAATCGCAGAATCGAACAATCATTTCTAAAGTGCCTTATGGTAAAATTGTAGAATCGGATAATCATTTCTAAAGTCTCTTAAGCTAAAATTGTAGAATCGGAGACTTCAATCGCAAAATAGGTAAAAACCTTAGTGGTAAATCGTAGAATAGTACGCCTAAATCAGACATACTATTCTCTGATTTAGCCATAATCGCACTGCTATCGAGTGATCCCTACAGTGTGACCTACCGATGTGAGAAGAAGAATGTCAGTGATTCCCACCTCCCTAAGAGAATCAAAAATAGCACCAATAGATTTTGCTATTGTGATCAAGTAAAACCAAGTGCTGGGTGGAACAATGAATGTTGTGTTTGCATGTAATGGATGTGAGCTGCGCACTGTGAACTTTAGTGGTTCAGCCTGAAGCCTGAAGGTTCAAAGCGGACAGTTGTGAGACTTGCCTTGGCAGTGGCATTTTTTTGTCACAGGACACGGCTATGCCAAGTTTTCAAAAACAATAAGGCAGTGCCTTGGCATAAGCTGCATTTCAAAGAATCCATATTAGACCATCAAGCTTGTTTATCCGAAAATAACTGAGATTCTGAATGGCATGTGCGATGAGAAACACATAATGAAAGAAGGGGACAGTGGGGAGTTGGGAAGTTGGCAGAGGGCAGTGGTAACATCTGACAGTGTATGGCATAGGAGAGGCCATTTCAGTAAAAATGGTTCATTTATTATCAAGAATTATCTGACAGGTGGGTTGCTTTGGTATGGGCACAAGTGTATGCGGGGTAAGGATGATGTTGTGGAAGATGATTTGTTCGAAGGTACAGTGAAGTCAATGGAGGGTATTCTTGCAGAGGGGTGCTACAAAGAGGCAAGGGACGAGGGATGTAAGGTGGAAGTTGTTTGGCAAGATGGCGACTCCAGTGCTGCAAACGCAGTAAAAAGGTACCATCCAGAAGGCCAAATGTACAAGTGTGGTGGGCATGTTGGCAGAGCCCACTACAACCAGCTAAAAGAAGCCTCAAAGAAAAAGGTGTTTTCTTGGGACATGAAAGCAAAGTATAAAGAGAAGTTTCCACAAGTGGAAAGTGCCAAAATCCAGTGCAAAAGGCACAAAGCTGGCTGTGGATGTCTTGGGGACAGCTTCCTGACAAATGCCTTTGTAAATCATTTCTGCTGCCTCCAGCAGTGTGACAACCCCATAGAGTATGCGAGCACTCGGAGAACACCATTGTAGAGACATCCATGAATGGGGCGATGAGGATGAATAAAACTGTGTGTTCCTGTAAGAACTGTGCTGAAGACGAAGATCTGTAATGCCAGGGAAATCCTTACAGGACAAAAAACTGACTCACATGTGAGTACCACTGGCTCGCATATCGAATAGGGTGTGAACGGGGTGCAGAAGATACAAACAGTGTGATCCACCCAACAATGGGGAGAGGCCATTCAAACCTGTGTGAAGCACTTCACTGTCTTACCAGACTATCGCACCAAGGATCAAAGTCTTTGTAGGTGAGGAAGATATTAACACGTTCTTGACATCTCATAAGAATGCACCGCTATCTTGAGCTTCTCACAGTAATAGAAGTTACCACTTTTAAAAATAGGAAGTCTGAAGTATCTTTGCAAAATAAACAGTTGAAATGGCAAGCATAAGGAAATGCCACGGGAGAAGCAAGAAAAATGAGCATGTGAAGTATGCACTGCTCTCAAGGTGCAAAACTGTAATTGGCAGGCTGCGAAAGGTCAAACACCATGGCTTTGTCTGTAGTTATATTTATTTTTTTCTCTTTCGTCTCACATTGCCTGTCCTCAGGCTCGCATGTTTTCCACGCTCCACTATCCCTGCCACCAGTCTTTGAAGTACATTTATTCAAACATTCATTCAAACTGTAACAAAAGGTATGAAAATCCTTCCCAACAAACTCATTATGGACACGTTTGTTCGCAGGTTTTTGCAGATGTTTTTTTTAAGACGGTTTGACTCTCTGTTGACCCTTTGTAAAATACTGTGTTCACAGATTTTAAAAATTGTACACTCTGTAGAAAAATGAACCGAAGTTCACAGGTTTTATTACATGTTAATTGAAAGTATTTTCACAGGATTTTTTAACATGAATTTACTATTTTCTTTCATTATAGATGCCACAGTCTAGCAATGCACCAAAGTCTGGTAAGCGTTTGTTTTCCAATACTTATTTTGATGTTCTATTGGGTACTGATTTACAATACAGTGAACATTTACAGACAACACTATGTCAGTGTTCCTAGATGTAGTTCTGAATCATCTGATATGTAACCAGGGATTAATGTATAGGAAGATGCCAAGACATTTAAGTACAAAACCTATAATTTTTTAGTGCTCAGTTGAAGCTGATGCGACTTCTGTTACGTTGTAAGGTGCTGGAAGACGAAAAACACTGGTTTCTTTTCATGGATTGCTTGCACTTGGTGCAGCTGTGAATGTGAGTGCAATATTTAAGTAAACTATGTAAAATATATTAGATTTTCACTTTCCAACTAAATTGGTATAGCAAAAAAGACATTGTCTAATGATTTACTTTCGAGTAAAGGAAAAAAATCTTATTCTTTGTTGTTTGCACTTTGAGGCACCATAAAAATTATTCTAGTCGTAACCCATGCAAAATACATGTAATCACACTTTAAATGTGTGATAAAAGTGTGATTCTTAAAATCACACTATATCACACTTCTCTGGTGTGATTGGTTCAAACTTCACACCTAAGAAGTGTGATAGGAAGCGTGATAAACAAAGTGTGATTTGTAGGCTTTGATTACAAGTTCACACTTCTGTTAACCAGACTTAGAAAACAGCTTATCATTTTAGGAATAAGAGTGACAAGAGGAGAGTGATATTTTGGGCAAGGTAGAAAGAATTGCACATAGATAATTTTCATTTTTAGAATGTTGTGGTTCCTAAAACTATGATTTTTTTTATTACAAATAATTTCTACAGCTATTTGCAATGACTGAAGGGCATTTAACCAAACTTGATTCAACCTGTCATTTTGGATACGGAAGCACTTTGTCTTTATTGCATACAACTTGATTCATATGGAGAGAAGCTGGCTGTTATCTCAGCTTACCCCTTTTCAAGAAGTTACAACAACTTCTTGAAGAGCAGAAGGTTGGGTTACTGCTAGTTGCTGAACTCGTTCATTTATTTATTTATTTATTTATTTATTTTATTTAACTGTTCTGTTTTTCTTATTTCAGGCTGTACCTTTTAAAAACTCTGACATGCTGCTCTAAAAGGAACATGCGGAACATATCAATTTCCACCACGTAGACGTCAACGACCAGCTTGCTTCGAAATTTAAGAGCCGTTTCAACTTAACTGCGACATTGGCCTTTTTGACGCAAAAATCCTGGGTGACTGATCTTAAGGGGGGTTACGAAATCATCTAACGAGGTTTCAAACATGGTCATGGCGAATACTATGTATATGTTTTCTGAATGGGAAAGGTGATCCTCTACGACACCCTATGGCTTTCCCAGTTGGGAAATATGTATATATTACAGCTGAAAGCTGGCCTAGGGAGAGAAGCTGGCTGTTATCTCAGCTTACCCCTTTTCAAGAAGTTACTGCAACTTCTAGAAGAGCAGAAGGTTGGCTGCTAGTTACCAAACTCCTTTATTTATTTATTTAACGGTTCTGTTTTTATTATCTCAGGCTGTAGCTTTTAAAAACTGACATGATGCTCTCAAAGGAACATGCGAAACATATCAATTTCCGCCACGTTCACGTCAACGACCAGCATGCTCCAAAATTTAAGAGCCATTTCAACTCAATTGCGACAATGGCCTTTTTGACGCGAAAATCCTGGGTGACTGATCTTAAAGGGGGTTACAAAATCATGGAATGAGGTTTCAAACATGGTCATGGCGAATGCTATGTATACGTTTTCCGAATGGAAAAGGTGATCGGGTACGACACCCTATGCCTTTGCCAGTTGGGAAATATGTATATATTTAAGCTGGAAGCCGGCCTATGGAGAGAAGCTGGGTGTTATCTCAGATTACGCCTTTTCAAGAAGTTACTACAACTTCTTGAGGAGTAGAAGGTAAGGTACTGCTAGTTACCGAACTTCTTTACATATTTATTTATTTAGCGGTTCTGTTTCTATTATTTCAGGCTGTAGCTTTTTAAAACTCTGACGTGATGCTCTAAAAGGAACATGCGGAACATAACAATTTACGCCACGTAGACGTCAACGACCAGCATTCTTTCAGATTTAAGAGCCATTTCAACTTAACTGCCACGTTGGCTTTTTCGACACGAAAATCTTGGGTGACTGATCTTAAGGGGGGTTACGAAATCATCGAACGAGGTTTCAAACATGGTCATGGCGAATACTATGTATATGTTTTCCGAATGGGAAAGGTGATTGACTACGACACCCTATGGCTTCCCCAGTTGGGAAATCTGTATATATTTAAGCTGGAAGCCGGCCTATGGAGAGAAGCTGGCTGTTATCTCAGATTACCCCTTTTCAAGAAGTTACCACAACTTGTTGAAGCGCAGAAGGTTGGGTTACTGCTAGTTACCGAGCTACTTATATATCTATTTATTTATTTATTTATTTATTTATTTATTTATTTATTATTTCAGGCTGTAGCTTTTGAAAACTCTGACATGATGCTCTAAAAGGAACATGTGGAACATGTCAATTTCCGCCACGTAGACGTCAACGACCAGCTTGCTTCGAAATTTAAGAGCCGTTTCAACTTAACTGCGACATTGGCCTTTTTGACGCAAAAATCCTGGGTGACTGATCTTAAGGGGGGTTACAAAATCATCTAACGAGGTTTCAAACATGGTCATGGCGAATACTATGTGTATGTTTTCTGAATGGGAAAGGTGATCGTCTATGACACCCTATGGCTTTCCCAGTTGGGAAATATGTATATATTACAGCTGAAAGCTGGCCTAGGGAGAGAAGCTGGCTGTTATCTCAGCTTACCCCTTTTCAAGAAGTTACCGCAACTTCTAGAAGAGCAGAAAGTTCGCTGCTAGTTACCAAACTCCTTTATTTATTTATTTAACGGTTCTGTTTTTATTATCTCAGGCTGTAGCTTTTAAAAACTGACATGATGCTCTCAAAGGAACATGCGAAACATATCAATTTCCGCCACGTTCACGTCAACGACCAGCATGCTCCAAAATTTAAGAGCCATTTCAACTCAATTGCGACAATGGCCTTTTTGACGCGAAAATCCTGGGTGACTGATCTTAAAGGGGGTTACAAAATCATGGAATGAGGTTTCAAACATGGTCATGGCGAATACTATGTATATGTTTTCCGAATGGAAAAGGTGATCGGGTACGACACCCTATGCCTTTGCCAGTTGGGAAATATGTATATATTTAAGCTGGAAGCCGGCCTATGGAGAGAAGCTGGGTGTTATCTCAGATTACGCCTTTTCAAGAAGTTACTACAACTTCTTGAAGAGTAGAAGGTAAGGTACTGCTAGTTACCGAACTTCTTTACATATTTATTTATTTAGCGGTTCTGTTTCTATTATTTCAGGCTGTAGCTTTTTAAAACTCTGACGTGATGCTCTAAAAGGAACATGCGGAACATAACAATTTCCGCCACGTAGACGTCAACGACCAGCATTCTTTCAGATTTAAGAGCCATTTCAACTTAACTGCCACGTTGGCTTTTTCGACACGAAAATCTTGGGTGACTGATCTTAAGGGGGGTTACGAAATCATCGAACTAGGTTTCAAATATGGTCATGGCGAATACTATGTATATGTTTTCCGAATGGGAAAGGTGATTGACTACGACACCCTATGGCTTTCCCAGTTGGGAAATCTATATATAGTTAAGCTGGAAGCCGGCCTATGAAGAGAAGCTGCCTGTTATCTCAGATTACCCCTTTTCAAGAAGTTACCACAACTTCTTGAAGCACAGAAGGTTGGGTTACTGCTAGTTACCGATCTACTTATATATCTATTTATTTATTTATTTAGCAGTTCTGTTTCTATTTCAGGCTGTAGCTTTTGAAAACTCTGACATGATGCTCTAAAAGGAACATTCGGAACATGTCAATTTCCGCCACGTAGACGTCAAGGATCAGCGTGCTTCGAAATTTAAGAGCCGTTTCAACTTAACTGCGACGTTGGCCTTTTTGACGCCAAAATCCTAGGTGACTGATCTTAAGGGGGGTTACGAAATTATCTAACGAGGTTTCAAACATGGTCATGGCGAATACTATGTATATGTTTTCCGAATGGGAAAGGTGATCGTCTACGACACCCTATGGCTTTCCCAGTTGGGAAATATGTATATATTACAGCTGAAAGCTGGCCTAGGGAGAGAAGCTGGCTGTTATATCAGCTTACCCCTTTTCAAGAAGTTACCGCGACTTCTAGAAGAGCAGAAGGTTGGGGTACTGCTAGTTACCAAACTCCTTTATTTATTTATTTACTTATCTATTTATTTATTTATTGAACGGTTCTGTTTTTATTATCTCAGGCTGTAGCTTTTAAAAACTGACATGATGCTCTCAAAGGAACATGCGAAACATATCAATTTCCGCCACGTTCACGTCAACGACCAGCATGCTCCAAAATTTAAGAGCCATTTCAACTCAATTGCCACAATGGCCTTTTTGACGCGAAAATCCTGGGTGACTGATCTTAAAGGGGGTTACAAAATCATGGAATGAGGTTTCAAACATCGTCATGGCGAATGCTATGTATATGTTTTCCGAATGGAAAAGGTGATCGGGTACGACACCCTATGCCTTTGCCAGTTGGGAAATATGTATATATTTAAGCTGGAAGCCGGCCTATGGAGAGAAGCTGGGTGTTATCTCAGATTACGCCTTTTCAAGAAGTTACTACAACTTCTTGAAGAGTAGAAGGTAAGGTACTGCTAGTTACCGAACTTCTTTACATATTTATTTATTTAGCGGTTCTGTTTCTATTATTTCAGGCTGTAGCTTTTTAAAACTCTGACGTGATGCTCTAAAAGGAACATGCGGAACATAACAATTTCCGCCACGTAGACGTCAACGACCAGCATTCTTTCAGATTTAAGAGCCATTTCAACTTAACTGCCACGTTGGCTTTTTCGACACGAAAATCTTGGGTGACTGATCTTAAGGGGGGTTACGAAATCATCGAACTAGGTTTCAAATATGGTCATGGCGAATACTATGTATATGTTTTCCAAATGGGAAAGGTGATTGACTACGACACCCTATGGCTTTCCCAGTTGGGAAATCTATATATAGTTAAGCTGGAAGCCGGCCTATGAAGAGAAGCTGGCTGTTATCTCAGATTACCCCTTTTCAAGAAGTTACCACAACTTCTTGAAGCACAGAAGGTTGGGTTACTGCTAGTTACCGATCTACTTATATATCTATTTATTTATTTATTTAGCAGTTCTGTTTCTATTTCAGGCTGTAGCTTTTGAAAACTCTGACATGATGCTCTAAAAGGAACATTCGGAACATGTCAATTTCCGCCACGTAGACGTCAAGGATCAGCGTGCTTCGAAATTTAAGAGCCGTTTCAACTTAACTGCGACGTTGGCCTTTTTGACGCCAAAATCCTAGGTGACTGATCTTAAGGGGGGTTACGAAATTATCTAACGAGGTTTCAAACATGGTCATGGCGAATACTATGTATATGTTTTCCGAATGGGAAAGGTGATCGTCTACGACACCCTATGGCTTTCCCAGTTGGGAAATATGTATATATTACAGCTGAAAGCTGGCCTAGGGAGAGAAGCTGGCTGTTATATCAGCTTACCCCTTTTCAAGAAGTTACCGCGACTTCTAGAAGAGCAGAAGGTTGGGGTACTGCTAGTTACCAAACTCCTTTATTTATTTATTTACTTATCTATTTATTTATTTATTGAACGGTTCTGTTTTTATTATCTCAGGCTGTAGCTTTTAAAAACTGACATGATGCTCTCAAAGGAACATGCGAAACATATCAATTTCCGCCACGTTCACGTCAACGACCAGCATGCTCCAAAATTTAAGAGCCATTTCAACTCAATTGCCACAATGGCCTTTTTGACGCGAAAATCCTGGGTGACTGATCTTAAAGGGGGTTACAAAATCATGGAATGAGGTTTCAAACATCGTCATGGCAAATGCTATGTATATGTTTTCCGAATGGAAAAGGTGATCGGGTACGACACCCTATGCCTTTGCCAGTTGGGAAATATGTATATATTTAAGCTGGAAGCCGGCCTATGGAGAGAAGCTGGGTGTTATCTTAGATTACCCCTTTTCAAGAAGTTACTACAACTTCTTGAAGAGTAGAACGTTGGGGTACTGCTAGTTACCGAACTTCTTTACATATTTATCTATTTAGCGGTTCTGTTTCTATTATTTCAGGCTGTAGCTTTTTAAAACTCTGACGTGATGCTCTAAAAGGAACATGCGGAACATAACAATTTCCGCCACGTAGACGTCAACGACCAGCATTCTTTCAGATTTAAGAGCCATTTCAACTTAACTGCCACGTTGGCTTTTTCGACACGAAAATCTTGGGTGACTGATCTTAAAGGGGGTTAGGAAATCATTGAACGAGGTTTTAAACATGGTCATGGCGAACACTATGTATATGTTTTCCGAATGGGAAAGGTGATTGACTACGACACCCTATGGCTTTCCTAGTTGGGAAATATGTATATATTTAAGCTGGAAGCCGGCCTATGGAGAGAAGCTGGCTGTTATCTCAGCTTACCCCTTTTCAAGAAGTTACCACAACTTCTTGAAGAGCAGAAGGTTGGGTTACTGCTAGTTACCGAGCTACTTATATATCTATTTATTTACTTATTTATTTAGCAGTTCTGTTCTTATTATTTCAGGCTGGCGCTTTTGAAAACTCTGACATGATGCTCTAAAAGGAACATGCGGAACATGTCAATTTCCGCCACGTAGACGTCAACGACCAGCGTGCTTCGAAATTTAAGAGCCGTTTAAACTTAACTGCGACGTTGGCCTTTTTGACGAATAAATCGTGGGTGACTGATCTAAAGAGGGGTTACAAAATCATCGAACGAGGTTTCAAACGTGGTCATGGCAAATAACAATGTATATGTTTTCTGAATGGGAAAGGTGATCGGCTACGACACCCTATGGCTTTGCAAGTTGGGAAATATGTATATTTTACAGCTGGAAGCCGGCCTATAGAGACAAGCTGGCTATTGTCTCAGCTTACCCCTTTTCAAGAAGTTACCACGACTTCTTGAAGAGCAGAGGGTTGGGGTACTGCTAGTTACCGAACTTTTTTATTTATTTATTTAGCGGTTCTGTTTTTATTATTTTAAGCTGTAGCTTTTGAAACCTCTGACATGAGGCTCTAAAAGGAATGTGCGGAACATATCAATTTTTGCCACGTAGACGTCAACGACCAGCGTGCTTCCAAATTTAAGAGCCGTTTCAACTTAACTGCGACGTTGGCCTTTTTGACGCAAAAATCCTGGGTGAC
>NW_028145467.1:1172500-1182500 GCF_977016875.1 Pavona decussata
GTGCCGAGGTTTACTAATGAGCATCACTCTTGCACAAAGGAAACAACAGACATGCCCAGGATGCCCGCTCTATACCCACCCTGATTGGATCTTAAGATTTGTATTGTCAGTTTGAATAAAAAGCGGGTAGATTTCGAGAGCCCTATCGTTCTCGCAATCCGTTTGCTGGGAAAATTTATTTCAGGTTATTCGTGAAGATTATCGCTATCATTACTGTGAAAATGGCTTTTTTTCACCAACGTTATTGATCTTCAAGCTTTCTTGAGCGCTTGTATAACTGTCCGCGACTGCGAGATGTTGACTGAAGCCGTCCAAATCCCAGAGAATTTTGTTCCGTTGGCGTTTGCGCGACTGACAGAATTTACTCTCCAAGAACTCGAGGTTAAGTTTTTTTATTGCATTGGTCGTTATTGCCTTCATTGATTCAATTCCTTACAATACTGTTCCTTCTCTGATCTTTGATGTTTCATTTCATTTTAATAGCTTGGCGAAAACCACGAGTCAGACGAGTCTAATCATGCGACCACTTGCGTTCAAAATCACGCAGCTGATATGGTAAGTTCAATGAGTATTAGTATGTTTAAACTTTTGTGTTAATACTTTTCACTCACCCTGTCCTACTAATCTTTGTAACTTTCTCTTACTTGCTGTAGACCGAAACCAATGAGGAAACTATCAGAGCATTTGACAAAATGTTGGCCGAATATTCTCAGTGCGAAGCACTTGTAATTATTGTTAAAGCATTTTATGCCTTTCAGTTGATTTATAAACCATTAGATGAAGTTTTGAATCTTCAACAAGTGTTTTAGTTCTCTCTTTAAACACAACTTTATCTTTCAATGTAGGCATCAAGCAATGACAGGCAGACTGAAAGTGGCAGCGAGGAGGCTGATTTGGAGGTGAATTTGAGTGATTCGGTAAGTTTTTTTTACAAACTTTTTAGCACGATAACAGACTGTTTTACGCACCGTGAAGCAATGTTAATTATGCGGGTTACTTTGACTTAAATTTGCATGAAGCGCTTGTTAACTTCATTAACAACACAATGAAATAAAAGCGATGTGTGAAGAAACTGGGTTGTAATTAAATTATATTTTGCTTTACAGTTAACGGTCGCCGAACTACAGGAAATTGAGGTTATGGAGCGCATTGCGCTGGAAAAATGTAAGTAATTTACTCTGTGTTATAAGTGAATTGTATTGAACTCCTCATTGTGTTCTAAACATTAACGCAAATCTGTTTACTCGTTCTTAAAGCAAGCGTCTATATAATCTAAATTACCTTTGTCGGGTTTTCTTGTAGAATAACCACGATTCCTATTTTCCAGTGGAAATGGAAAGTGATTTATGTGACAAAGTAAGTATTCCGATTTTATTTACTTCACAATTACAACCATTGTGTGATCTATATTGTTTAAAGACGTGTGTTCTTTTATTATTTTCAGTGGCTTGGAGAACTGAATCAACTACCATCTTGGAATCCTTCAGAAACCGTAAGTGATTTGATTTATTGCACATACTAGCCTTTTGGAGAAAATAAGTTATCAAGTCGCTCAAGTGGCCTGAACAAAAGTTCAATTCTTGTTTCATTGTTGTGGAACTAAATTCTCGTTTCGCTTTTGTTTGTAGAGAATTAATTTATCAAGTTATCACAAGCGATCTGATCAAAAGCTCTATTCTCGTTTCAATTTCGGTTTACTTAAACATTTTAGAGGAGCGTTTACCGCAACTGGTTGCAACGGAGTTGTATTCAGCCTTCATAGTCTTGTTCTAAAAGTATTTGTTTTCAATTAGAATCTAGGCACAATTCCTTCTTTTTCATTGACTGGTCAAGCACTCAACTCTCTTTATTATCTTTATGAATCAATCAAACCTCCTTTATGCTTGACCGAGTGAAGGCTGAGTAATCCAAACAATGACGGATGGAGCCTTGAAATCAAAACAAACGAGAGAGATTTTTTTTAACTCGAGTAACGTTTAGATAAGAACTTATTTATCGATTGTATAGTTAAGCTTTGCTAGGACTAGGTGAAAACTATTTGTAGGCTGTTTAAACAGGTTCTGGGCAACCCCCGACCAAAAAGCCTCAGAAAGAAACATCTCTGCGACACCTGGGGCAAGACCTTTACCCACTTAGACAACTTAAACAGGCACAGATGGATCCATACCGGGGTCAAACCTTACAAGTGCCCGCGCTGCAATAAACACTTCTCAAACAAATCGGTCTTCAATCGCCACCTGAAAGCCCACTACAAGGGAGCTGCCGAACGCATGTTCACTTGTAATACGTGTGGAGAAACATTCTACAACCTCGCACCTTACAATGCTCATATTCACACCATGCATCAACAACCCGCCACCACCACTGCAACCTGTAAACGTTCCACCGCAAAACCTGTAGACGCTTCGCCGGCAGCAGCACCAGCACCAGCACCAGCACCCACACAAAACCGACCACTGCCAGCAGCACCAGCACCAACACAAGCACAAAACCGATGACTGCCAGCAGCACCAGCACCACCACCAGCACCCACAGAAAACTGACCACTGCAAGCAGCACCAGTACCAGCACCAGCACAAAACTGACCAGTGCCAACAGCACCAGCACCACCACCAGCACCCACACAAAACCGACCACTGCCAGCACCAGAATTCAAGTAAGTTTTTGTGCCAAATGCTGGAAAATGAAAGCTGATTTTGAATGGCTCTGAATTATGATCTTTTCTGTCATTAGAGCTATTATATGATTTGCACTCGGAAGTCCATGAATGTAAGAACTGTAGTCAACACAATTATCCTGTAACTACCTTGTGTTCACTAAAGTTTTAACTTTCTCATTTTACAAGATCAAAATGGTTGCCAGCAACAGCTGATGCAGGACAATAATGTTAATGTAAGTGGATGCCCTGACCAAACAGAACACAATAACAATCGAACCTCTCGTAAGCAACTACCCAAAATGTCAAGCCTACTTGGTCCCTTACGCGAGGTGGTCACTTACGAGACTTCAGACCATATTGGGTCAAAATTTTGTCTCACTAACATATGGTGCAAGAAATCAGTTCTAACTTTTTGTAATTATGTGTATGTAAGAAATTTAACGCTTGCTATGATTGGCTTAGTACAAGGGTATTATTCTCCCATACTGCACACAGGCTGATTACAAATAATGCAGAACAATCAGGTTAGCAGATATTTCCATATCATATAATAAACAACAATAAATTATTAACCTCTAACCTTCCGTCTAAATGGGAAAATACCAAAGTTTGGTCTTGCTGTATTGACCTGCTTGGCTATCAATTTGACAAGGTCTTAGCTTGGAAATTTCCTGTAAAGACCACTCTCAGTTAATACAGTCTGCATGATGTAGTTACGGTTTCCATGATATCTTGCAAAACACCTTCTTTTCACTAAACACCCTTTCAAATTAAAACATAACACATACCTTTTTATAGGAAAAGATAAGAGCGCAGAGGAAACGAAGAATAGGAAATAAACCAGCCAATGGTGTCATGGTGGTCCTCTCTCAAAACAATGGGAACAGATTAACAAGACGTTTTCATGCAAGTGCTCTGTTCCAGGTATGAATGTTATTACACATGTTTCGTATTTCGACATAAACCCCAAATAGCTAGAAGTTTTGAACATGTGCCTGAAGTCATAAGAAGTACAAAATCAATGTCACAATTTGTTTCAAGACAAGAAGTGGGTGGTTCATGGGTTTGATACTTTAAGACAACGTTTCAGAAGTAAATGTAATTTTCTGCAGACAGATACTATATGAACTGTATGCATCAAGGACAGACCGTTAATCATATATTTTGCTCTCAATTGTAGGAGGTTTATGACTGAGCAGGAGCACTACAAGATGTGCCCCTTTATTTTACGCTTCACAGAGAGAGAAAGTTTGTCCTTCATGGGGACAAAGTAGAAGCAAGCAGTGTTGTTCACATGACAGAAAGAGTAGGTGAAATATTTATTATTTAGATAAAACAATACTACGTGTTATTTACATTATACAACTACTCCATGGTTGTTCACAAGCATCCATGAGGGCTATAACATCAAATCCTTGTGACATACCAGCTACGACAAGATTACCTGGAACAAGGCTGCTATTTGAATCTATTCACCCCTCCTCAAAACACAATGTTGCTCATTTAGTTTTGTCTACAACATTTCACAGGGAAAGGAAGAAGCTGCATCATTGCTTGCTACTGAGGTAAGGGAAGTATGCTACTTAAAGGTGATAATAATGTATACCATACAAGTAAATAGTGCTCTTTGTGCACTCTGATTGGTTAACTCTTAGGTGAAAAGCAAAGTACTAATTCACCTTTGAGTAGCCGGCCGCTAGATTTTCCAATTTCTGATTATTTGCCAGCGTATTTTCACACAAAAAGTAATGTTTTGGTCTGCTAGTTATTCAGCTTGTGTGGTATATTCTAAAACTATTATTCGCCCCAGTGTTTGTGAAAGTGGTGGATATCTGCCTCACCACTTTGCGGCTCAGCACAACTAATCACCTTCCCTTCAGTTCATTATTGTTATAAACCAATTTTATAATAACAGTCATAACAATAACAATTTTAGTAAAAAACTTCTATCAATTTGGGCTTTTCTATCAGCACTTTTAAAACAAAGCAAAAACATAAAAATAACCAATAAAATAAAAATAATATCTTCTAAAAAAGATGTTCAAACCCTATAAAGCTAAATGAAGTTGTAATTATATTATTTGCATAAAAGTCTATAAAAGCTTACTAAGATCAAGATAAAAATGTAAATACAAATGACCAGTATCTTGACTAGCCACGACACTTAAGAAAGACTGACTCAACTGTTTCCCTTGGCAACGAGGTTCTTCGTGAGCAGCCACACTTGGGAAATACTAACTCATGGCAACTGTTTCCCTTGGCGACGAGGTTCTTCGTGAGCCGCGACACTTGGGAAAGAGTAACTCGACTGTTTCCCTTGGCGACGAGGTTCTTCGTGAGCGGCGCACTTGGGAAAGACTAACTCGACTGTTTCCCTTGGCGACGAGGTTCTTTGTGAGCCGCGACACTTGGGAAAGACTAACTCAACTGTTTCCGTTGGCGACGAGGTTCTTCGTGAGCTGCGACACTTGGGAAAGACTAACTCAACTGTTTTCCTTAGCGACGAGGTTCTTTGTGAGCCGCGACACTTGAGAAAGACTTACTCAACTGTTTCCCTTTCCCGATTAGAATCTAAGCACAATTCCTTCTTTTCATTGACTGATCAAGCACTCAACTCTCTTTATTATCTTTATGAATCAATCAAACCTCCTTCTTGCTTGACCGAGCGAAGGCTGAGTAATCCAAACAATGACGGATGGAGCCTTGAAATCAAAACAAACGAGAGAGATTTTTTTTAACTCGAGTAACGTTTAGATAAGAACTTATTTATCGATTGTATAGTTAAGCTTTGCTAGGACTAGGTAAAAACTAATTGTAGGCTGTTTAAACAGGTTCTGGGCAACCCCCGACCAAAAAGCCTCAGAAGGAACATCTCTGCGACACCTGGGGCAAGACCTTTACCCACTTAGACAACTTAAACAGGCACAGATGTATCCATACCGGGGTCAAACCTTACAAGTGCCCGCGCTGCAATAAACGCTTCTCAAACAAATCGGTCTTCAATCGCCACCTGAAAGCCCACTACAAGGGAGCCGCCGAACGCATGTTCACTTGTAATACGTGTGGAGAAACATTCTACAACCTCGCACCTTACAATGCTCATATTCACACCATGCATCAACAACCCGCCACCACCACTGCAACCCGTAAACGTTCTACCACAAAACCTGTAGACGCTCCGCCGGCGAAGAAACCCAAGAAGACTGTTGCTCCCAGTACAAGTTTAGCCCCACCAACAACTCAACAAGCCTCCGCTGCAACTGCAGGAGCAGAATACAAAATACAGAAACTGGCACTCTCCAATACCACCACCCCTCCGCCCATAACAACCTGGTCCTACACCGATTTTTCCTGGTCTCCAATCAAACTGATTTAGAGCACCTATATCAGAAGATAGCGGAGATCGATTTCCTCAAGTGGGTGCGCCAACAGAGACCAAACAGTAAATGGGTTGTGGATCTTGTGACGAAGGTGGCCTGGTTTGTTTGGAAAATCCGCGATCATCCCATCGGCCGATGAAAATATCTATCAGGTTATATCACCGAAAACCGTGGAATCATCCCACTAGATAGAAACATTCAAAGACGCAAACCCTATGAAGACAATCTCTGTTTCTTCTACTACCTAGCCCTTCACAATGGTTGCCATACGAAGAATTTAGAGAGATACCCAGTATTATTATGAACAGTACTGAGACAATGGTCTATCCAAGAAGAAGTTCCATGGCGTGAAGTTAGGCAAATTAGACGAGTTAGAGAAATTATACGAAGTCGATATTCAAGTATACAATCTTGCCCCGACTCACACACACGGTGAAGACGAAGATGATCAAGAAAATGCCCCCGACATCTCCGCCACACTTATCCGCCGCTCACACCATCACTATCCCAGCACTCTACTCCTCAACCTCTATGAGAAACACTTTAACTATATCAAAGATCTTGCCGCCTACAGTAAATCGTTTCAATGTTCCCGTTGCGGTAAATACTGGAAGCAAGCGTATAACTTAAGACAACAGGAGAAGACCTGTGATGGCAAAGTCAAGCTCAAGTACCCTGGCGGAGCATATCACGTCCCTAAAACTATCTTTGAAGAATTAGAAGAGGAAGGTATTATAGTCCATGAAGAAGTGCACTATTTTCGTTATAGAGCCACCTTCAACTTTGAATGTTACTTTGACAAGCAAAACGCTAACCAAGAGAAAAACACAGACAAGTTAACCTGGTTATCGTCCCATATTCCCTTTAGTGGGAGTGTCTGCAGTAACGTCCCTGGTTACCAAGAACTGAAATGTTTTGTCTAGGAAGGCCACTCCGACGAGCTGTTGAGAAAATTCGTTGAGTACTTGGTCGCCATCAGCACGAAAAGTTCTTCTCTGCTACGCCAAAAGTATGCACCAGTGTTTGAAGCGCTTAACCAAGCATCTGTAACTAGGCGTGGTGAGACGCACGAAGATCACTTAGCGCAAATGCTAGTGGATATGCAAGTAGGAAACAAGGAGTCTAGCGAAGATGAAAATAGTGAAGAGAGCAAAGATGAAAGTAGAGACATTGATTTAATGGCAAGAGATGATGAGGAGGAAGAGGAAGAAATCAAACCAGAGACCGAAGATGATCGCGCCTTTTTAGATGACCAAGTAGTGAAAAGGATCTGTCGTTTTATAGAAGATTAAACGTAGAGTTGAACCAGGGGAGAAGACAAGAACAGAGACAGAGGCGAGAAGAAATGGCAGATTGTGATGTTATTCGGAGAGCAACAAACCAGTGACAACAACGTCCTTTGTCAATTAGAAGTAAAACTGAACGCCTACATTCAAGAACTGCCAGTCTTGTGCTTCAATTCTATCAAGATTGATCTCATTGCGATCAAAGAATTTTTGTTTTTCTACCTCATTGAGACACAGCCAGTCAAGTTTACTGTAAAAAGAAACAGCAACCACACATGCCTCAAGACCAAATACCTCATGTTTCTGGAACTCACGAACTATCTCACTCCTGGGTTCAGCTACGACCAGTTCCTAAAAGCCTACGAGTGTGAGCAGACCAAAGGTTTCTTTCCTTATGAGTGGATCGACAGCCTGGGCAAAGGGCATACAGGTGCAAAAATATTTTGTACTTCAATAAACAAGCCCCCACCCCCTGCTGCAAATTATTATTTGAAGATTTCCAATGTCATTACGTCTTCTTTGAGATCTATTGCAAAAGGAAGCATGAGCAAAGCAGCTGAAGAACTCAGAAATCTGAAGGAGCAAAATGATTCTGCTGGAACTGAACCTATAAATTGTGGTGTGTCTTGTGATGGGACATGGCAGAAAAGAGGATTTTCATCAAGAAATGGTTGTGTAACTGTCATATCTATTGAAACAGGAAAAGTGCTTGATGTTGAGACCCTCAGCCAGGCATGTAAGCAATGTGAGCTAAATGAACATTTAGATAAGAACAGTAAAGAATACCAGAGATGGAGAGCAGACCACATTGCATGCAAAGCCAATTTTAAAGGCTATACTCCTGCCATGGAACCTGAAGGTGTTGATCGTATATTAAAGCGATCTGTGGAACTTCACAACTTGGGGTACACTGAGTATTATGGAGATGGTGACAGCAAAAGCTTCAGCAAAGTAAAGGATGTATATCAAGCTTCTGGTTTTATCTTTCAAAAAAAAAAAGAGTGCATTGATCATGTGCAGAAAAGGGTGGGCACAGCACTTCGTAAGTTGAAACGTGAAAACCCAGGCCTCGGAGGAAAAGGCAAGTTAACCAATGCAACAATCGACAAGCTCCAAAATTACTATGGAATTGTCAATCATTCCAACATGGGGAATTTGGCAGGAATGTAAAAAGCCATTTTCGCCAGTCTTATGCACTGTGCTTCCAGTGAATACTACTTACTTCACAGCCATTGCATTGGTTCAGAAGCATTTCAAATCCTATCATCACTTTTGACCAGCCACTGTGGTTTCAGGCCTTCAACATAATTGAGACGGAACCAGCCAACAGCAACCTGCGCAAAGTGATCGTACGTCTTGGTGCCTTTCACACAGAGATAAGCTTTCTCGACTGCATTGGCCACCCAATGGCGGGCTTTGACTTACGGGAAGTGTTTGGACTGATATAGGCATGTAATGATGTAGACCATACATTGACTGGGAAAGTGATTCCACGCACAGTGCGTGCACACCTTATTGCCGACGCTGCTTTGAATGCACTTCTCTATTCTGAAGCTCTTGACGTACCTGTACCACATCTAAGAGACGCAGACACCGAGAATGAAGAGAGAGGTATTGTATTGCACGTACGTGTGTAGGAAGTATGGGAGCGCGATTGTGGTTTTTAATAGCTACAACGAAATTTCTACAAAGTACACAACACAGCAAAGGCGCGTGTCAGGGAAGGTCGCACCAACAGTAAGTTTTACAGAAAACATGTCAATCACATTGAAGAAGGAAAACTGTGCGACTGTGTTCAGGACATGGGTCGTTTATTTTTTGTAATGGTCGAACAATAATGTGATCGTTTGAATGATCACTTACTGCTATTTTTGTCAATTTTAACGAACTGATAATACTTATATATTATATATTACTGATATATTACAGACTTCTTTTGGAATACTTTTGTGGTTTTTTAATGATATGTTATTGTTAAGAGTATATTTGTTGTTAAGACCAAAATTACTCATTGTCTAAAGGTAAAATCACTTTCTTTAGAGCCTTGTTTCCATGCTACAGCAGAGGGTAAGTTTATGGTAGGTCATATTTGGAGGTATAAGGCCACCATGGCGTCTTGTGAAAATGATGTATACCATAAATCATGAAATCATTGAAATGATCATCAAACGAACTGTATTAACATCTTACCACTAGTACTGGTTGTTTTTCCAGATGAAAAGGCTGAGGTTGCCACGGCAGTGTTGTCATTTCTGCTACAAGCAAAGACTGGGGCATCCCAACACAAAGAGTGGGTACACTTAATTGCAATCATAAGCCACAACCATTCCCATTTGATCATCCACCACATTATTAAACCTCATTTATCAAATTTTTTCTATAGGTTACCACCACTGCATTTTTTGTGTATTTGGGAACAACTTTGAGTGCCTTCTGGCTGATTTTAATCAACAAGCCACTGACGTTTGTAATTATCTCTTTAACTAGAAGAAACAAAACCTGAGAGCAAGGAGCAAGGACAAGGCTTTTCCTTTTCAAATCTTTGGTGGAACGTTTTTCAAGGAAACGTTTGCTTGGCTGCTGACAAGCAAATCATTTTTTCCTTTGAGGCATCTCTTGTTGAGTCGGCCCTTGCTCTCTTGGCGACTTATTATCTTTTTGTGTATAAATATCCC
>NW_028145467.1:1185000-1192500 GCF_977016875.1 Pavona decussata
GCCAAGGCTCGCCTTCCTAATAATAGTACCAATTTGAAACGCGAATTCAATCTCGCAGAAGAACAACTTGGAAAAATTTATCTACTCCCCCATACTGTCACTAGTGAACCTTACTTAAAAGCATTCCAGTACAAAGTGTTAAATTCAATCCTTTACACCAACGATAAATTGTATAAAATCGGTTATACTGAAAATCGTTATTACTCTTTCTGCAGTCATGAAAACGAAACTTTGTACCATCTTATGTTTCACTGCCCTTATTCAAGAAAGTTTTAGGAAGCCTTTGAATTATATTTTCTCCAGGTAACAAATCAACAAATAAGTCTCAATTCACAAGATGTTCTTCTTGGAGTCATCTCCTCAAAATGCCCCCTGCTAAATTATTTGATAATCATCCGCAAATTGTTCCTGTGGGATTCCAGAAGGAATGGAGTTCTTCCCAACATAACCAACTTTCTAGCAAAAGTAAATATCAAATTACAAACAGAAAAATACATTAGTATCAAGAATAACACGCTCAAAGAATTCTATGATAAATGGAACTTTATTTATGGTAGCTAGAGTTAGTTAGACATAATTTGTTGACTACCGATACTATATATTATATTACTTCATGAATGTTAACATTGTAGTCAATAAGTTTTTTTTTCCATTTTTCGATTAATATCTAAGTTAGAAGTGTTGTATTGTAGGTATTGCTGTATAGTAAAGCTGTATGTCTATAAGTTTTCTATTAGTTAATAAGTTGGTGGCGTTATATTGTAGTATTGTGCATTGTAAGTCCGCAAGTACAGTTGTATTTAAAGTGGTCTATGTCAATAAATTTATTCAATAATAAAAAAATATATATATATATATGTCCGTAATTGAATACACATTGAAATCTTCACTCAACAAAGAAAGATGGAAAAGCTACTTTGGTATTGAAGATGAAATCAAGAGACACGTCTGATTCAAGAGTCATTGAATCTTCTGTCAAGAGCCATTGGAAATACACATAAACAAGTTTTGTTTTACTCCTCTTTGCAAGGTGAATTGCTTTTAAGATTGAAAGATGTCTGAGGTCATCATTTCCTGTGATATTGCGTAACAACATCGACATTTCAAGGTCTCGTGCCTTCTTCCTGATGAAATTTCACCAACTCATATTAGACTACCCAAAAGGTTTGCAATGTGAACTGTTGCTGAACTTCTTTGAGAATAACTTTTCAACAATAGGAAAGATTTGTGAAGGAGAGAGAGAGATTTGGAAAGATTGACTCGTAATTCTATCTTGTGAAATAAACAAAGAACAACCATTAACTTGCTTCTCGAATAACCCTCTTCATTGCTGAGGTTTACGAGTGATCCAAGCTTTACGGTATTCGTTTTTTATCTGTTCTTTTATTGCTTCAACATCAATTTTCTCACTGGGTTCGCTTCTCATGTTTTGTGATCTTTTTATTGAGACTTACGCTTCCAACGCCAACGGCTGTCGAAATTAATTTCGTCAATCCAGCAATTCCGGCTAAAAAGACGCCTATTGTGATGCTAATTCCACTCAAAGAAACTGCTAGACCGCTCTACGTCAACACAGTTGTCAATATTCCGGTTGAGGTTGCGATTGCATTAGTAATCAATTTCGCTCGCTTGTATTTTTAACCGATTTGCCAGTAATGAGAAATTTCATCCTCGAGTTCTTTTGACAATCACATCTTTTTCAATCTGAAATCCCCATCACTTGGAAGTTTGGGATAAAGTTGGTGTGTCCTTGCAATAATATTTTGATAAGACATATTTTATATAAAAAGAGAGAATTTCCAATTCAAATCTTAATGGTAGTCCATGAGAGTCAATAATATTCGTCACTGTGATTCTGATCGATGTCAGGGCATCACCAGTCAACAAATTTTTCAGGAATTGATTAGTTTTTGAATAACTCACTCGTTTGAAGGGATTTCCAATTACATCAAAACACTCCAGGAGGGTTGATGGTTTTCCATTGAAGAGATTTTCATCTTTATCCAGGACATCACAGTTGATAAAGTATTCGCTGATTGAATACAAATGATTAATAAAGTTATTATATTTTTAATCGACCTTTCTCTTTATCTGAAAGTCATGATCGAAAGTAATTTTCCTGATCAGTGGATTTTCAATTGAAATTGAACCTCTTGAATTATAAGTTTGCCTTTGACTTTCATTTTCAAATATTTCCTGCAGCTTTTTTCTGATTGTGTCCGTTGAAGCCTGAATTTTTTTCACTTTCACCTACATCCTTAGTTCATATATGAATCATTTCATATACTTTATATCATTTCACTTCTTTCACGGGAAAATGGGAACCCACAATTGACCTTACTCCCAATGTGTGGCTTCATAGCTCAGTTGGTAGAGCATCGCACCGGTAACGCGGAGGTCACGGGTTTGAATCTCGTTGAAGCCTGAATTTTTTTCAGGCTTCTTATTTCCAATTGCATTAATTGGAAAATTCACTGCAATGATCACTTCTCACCTTTATCTACATCCGCAGTTTATATATGAATCATTTCATATACTTTATATCAGTATAATGTCCATTATCAATTTGTTTAACAGTTGCTATGCCTTTATCATCAAAAATGCCGATTTCTCCACTACAGTACCGCTCAAAAGTAAGTTACCACCCTCTCGCGATTCTCGTCTCGCGATACGAGATTCTCGTCTGTAAGTACATTTAATTAGGCTTGACTTTTCTCGGAAGAGTTTCGTGAGAATATCAAGTTGAGTGTCGGTGTTGTTGATACGACAGGACGCCCTTGTCACACAGCAAGCTGAATTAATGGAGTTCGGTCGCAAGCTTATCGATGGTGAACCTGGTTGCAAACAAAATCGACCTTGCTTTGTTAAGCGACTTACCGACTGATCAAGGACTTAATGTGTTTGTATATACACTGTACTTTGTGATTTAGACCTCTACAGAGCGATTCAACGATGTAAGCGAACGACGGCTGCAAAGATGAGCTAACTGATCAATCTGTCATTGCGCATTTATTCGGAGGTGGCACGTTGGGTTATCGGAGCTAATAAATTTGCAGAACCTAATAAAGCGTCTTCGTGTAGAAGAGATTGTAAATGCTGTGTATGTTTTTATATCTTTTATTCTCTCAGGGATTTAGAAAAAAAACAAACCCACAAACACATACACTTTATAGAGCTGGTGACGACCAGTTAGATTGTTGTGGCCTCTGTTGTACGTGCGCTAGAGATTATTTGCGTATTACATAGGCGTGAAAAAAATATACGAACACTTACATGTGATTTGCATTTAAAAAACCTATCTGTTACTTTTCAATAATGGGTTGTGGCTAAAATGTAAGTGTCAATCGAGCGACGACTTTGTGGGTAATTGCTAATCGCTAATAGGGATAAGTTTATAACATAAACATAAAAGGTAATCAACATAACAAATCTTCGGAAAAAAAGCTTCTTTCCCTGAGGGCAAAGGTTGTAACAAATATCTCCAAAGCCGCTTTGTTTTAGAAAAAATGTTCCTTGGTTGGCTTCACTAAATCATGCGACCTGTAGCAAACTACGTTATCGATAAACAACACACCTCTCCTTTAGCCTTCGAACGCAGAAGTATGTATTTCCGGCTGCAGAGAGAAGCGACAGCCGGAAATACATCTGCGTTCCAGGCTACACACACCTCGTTGCCAGGCTGTTAAATATCATTGATCAATAAACTTGGATGTTAATCAAGTACATGTTAACAATAGCTGATCCAAGCTTACACCAAACTAAGTTGTTGAAGCGTGCGTTTAATGGAGAAATCAATATAAGCATAAGAAATGAAAGAATCAACTTATCTTCTTTGCCTTGATGAAAATCTTTTGAAAACAATTTTTTGCAAATCCGCTATGCGTAAGAACAATTTGGCTGCCTTGAGAGTTTCGATCATGATCAGTCGTTTCGCTAACCTTGTTTTCTAAGAGGTCCGCTACAGTGATTGACCGCAACAAAAGGCGTAGCTGTTAGTTAATTAAATTTTGAACTTCAGAGTTCGCATGTTCTTGAAAAGGGCAGTAAGCACGTACAGGAAAGAATCTAGAACAGTAAACTATCACTATACAAATATACAAGAGTTGAGGGAACGAAATTGCTAGTCATTGTATGTGGTGTGCAAACAAAGGAAAATTAATAATTAACTACATTACGAACAAACAGCTTTAAAATAGCCAATAAGTGAAGATGACTCCGGACCTTAACAAAATTACCATTTCGCAAAACCAATGGACGACAAGGATTTTCCATCCACTGTTAACAATAGCCGATCCAAGTTTACATTATTTAAGGTCTCTCGATCCTTCAAGTAGATCACACTGATTCATTTACCTTGTGTACCGATTACAACAATTTTTATTTCTCATCACAATGGCTGCGAGGAAGTTGTGCTGCAAAACAAAGATGCCTGCTAAGACTCTGCGCTATTACATGGAAGAAGATATGACAGGAATCGCCCCAACCCGCTTAATATTCGAACAAGACAGCGTGGCTGTCGGTAATGTCGTTAGCGTCAACTGTCAGGGGAAGCAAGTTCGGGCTGAAATACTATGGCGTGTGATCCCCGCCAAAATTAATGTTTTGGAATTTCCTATTGTTGAATAAATTTTGATGTATAAATTTTTTGTTCAGGTACCAAATTCCATTCCTCAATATAAAATTTGACAACACCAAACTGGATTTGTAAGTACTAAATTATATTCTTTCATTGCAAATTCGATCCTTTGCATCAAATTTTGTAACACTAAATTCGATGACACCAAATTCGATTACGTGGAATTTGATCGCACCGAATTGGAATACACCAAATTCAATCACATCAAATTTGAATACTGCGCGCGCACGTAAAACACCGTATCCTACGCATTCAAATTCTGGTACCTAGAGCTCAACCGCGCGAGCAAGCCCAGTTACATGGCAAGTAATTTATTTTCCGCGCAAAAGTAATTTATGCCATCAGTCCATGCTTTCGCAAATATGGCAGACGACAAGGACAACAACGAAAACGAAACCTTCGAAAACGCCATATCATTACTCTGTCAAGCGGAATCATTACTCTCTGCTACTGCTATGAGTCCTGGAAGTAATGATACGCCACAAGTGATTGTGAGTTCATCGAATCAGAAGAATGCGAGTAACAGTTCAAGTGAGAACCTACAGAATCGCTCTCTTGCAAACTTCTGTGCCTTGTTCGCAAGATACCCCGCTAGTACTGGCTCTCGATCTGCGACACAAGCGCCGCCAGCCAAGAAAAAGAGGGCAAATGGTCCGTTTGTAGCAAAAGAAACATGGACCCATGATTTCTTTTGCTTAGCGGACCATTTTCAAAGTCAGATACCCTCCCGAGTGGAGAAATTTCAGCTACAAGAAGCGGGCTTAGGCAGAAAGACGGTGGTGTTCAAGAAAACCAACCGTGCACTGGCCCTGATTGACAAAATTGAAGCCGTTTACCCGAAGTTAAAAGAGGCTGGTGGGTTTGAGCTCCTACGAGTGGCCCGAATTCAAACAAAGATCTGACGGTGATAACCCCACCAGCCTCAGGTTAAACCGTGCCGTTCCTAAAGGAACTGTCAGGTCTTGGCCAGGCATTGGCATATATACGGCCGATACAAAAGTCCCTGGTGTTGGAGCCTGTACAGCCGCATTTCAAGGTACACGATAAATGTTGTTATTGAACTCTTCTAGACTTGTCTAGCCTGTGTACATCCGTTCCTGGTCTATAGAGTGTTTTCATTTGCATGACTACCGGCCATATTGGTTTACTAAAACAAAAGAAAGTATTTACATAAAAATAGTGTTCAATTCCCAGAGGTTTAGTTTGGGACACCAACATGGCCGCCATTTCCTGGTTTTGATACACCAACATGGCCGCCGTGACGTCATGTGAAAACACTCTAGGTGCGTTCAATTGGGAAAATCCGAAAACAGATTTGTTGATCTCAGATCATTCGGATCATGCTGCATCAAAGGAACCGACAAATCCACTCTGGACAAGGATTCGTCAGTTCCTTTGATGCGGCATGATTCCGAATGATCTGAGATCACAAATCCGTTTTCGGATTTCCCAATCGAACGCACCCTCTATATCCCAACCAGAACGTCTGTGAAATGCCGACGCTGATTGTGCGCCAGAATAAATTTGCATACATTAAAATTACAACCGGAGTTCAACCGGAAAAGGATCGTAAACCACAAAGGTCAACCGGAGCGAATAGAAAGTAAGCATTTCGATCCGTGTCATTCCGTGACAATGGTATACAATAGCCATGCAGAATGGTCTGACCAATATTCTCTCAGAAAAGTCGACAGTTGTAGAAACACAACTAAAAGGAACAATACTGGCAACCATTGAACTGATTTAAATAAAGTGTCACCTAACTAGACCCATTTTTTTTTAAAAAATTGTCACTTTTTTTAAAGGACTTGCCTGGAACTTCAACCCAGTGTCCGCGGGTAAAGTGTGTTGCCTGTGATCTGGATCTGCCAGTTACTGAAATAAGGCAACATCAACTTGTGTGTCCACAGCTGGTACCAAGTAACACTGTGGTAAGTTACACAAATGTCATTATGTGCAGAAAACATGGCAACTTTTAACCTGTCTGTCTCCACTCTTTTGTAATTAACATGTCTTAAATTTTGCATTTGTTTAGACAGCATCATTCCCTGAAGTGGAAGTCAACAAATGCTGCACAGATGAAAGTGGAGATCAAAGGTATGTTTATCTGTACTCACAATCTTTTATTTCATTATTTACAACCTTATGGACACAGTCTGGTCCTCAATCAGCTCTGTGTGCACAATCTTTTCAACATGTGATCCTTTTCTCCTACCCTGAATTACAAGTACTTGTGCACATGACTAAACTGTCAACCAACAAGTTGAAGCACATGACCAGATGCATAACGCAATGTGTCACACAATACGGTTCCCAAACAAAATTAACAGAAACATAAATTACTGGGATTAGTGAAGGTGAGTGGCAGCATGATTTTGAGATTATGCTACATAACTGTAGGCGGTTTTCAATTTGTTTTTGTTTTCCTTTTGTTATTCAATTAACTTGGATAACTTTCTGTGCTACACTACATGTATATATAAATGTATATCTAGTAAGTTAGTAACTATAGCAATAATACCAATATTAATGGTTTTGTTTCCTTGGACCCAGTTTTTCTCTAGTCCTCATTTCAGGGAAACATTGAGATTATCAGCAAAGAAATAACCTGTTTACCTGGAGAACAGTCATAAAAGATTAATGGCGTGTATTAGTAGAAAATCAAATCAATGTTCTTCCTTTTGGTAGGTCAGACTCTGCATACACAGAAAGCACATACACTTCCAGAGAACCTGCACATCCACGGGTAAGGTTGCACCTCAAAATATTAATTTTTAATTAATTTAGCCCTTTTAGTATTATTGAAGTGTGACAAGCGACACAAGCGACAAATTTAATGCATACGTTTGGTCATCATGTAAAGT
>NW_028145467.1:1202500-1240000 GCF_977016875.1 Pavona decussata
GTAGTTTCCTTGTTTCACGAAGAAACATGTCATGGGTTTTCACAGAGTTTGGTCAATGACATTGTGGACCATGCTGAGCACATTTTTTCTGGCAAGTATTTAACAGATAATCTTGCCATTTACTCATCAATCCATGCCATTGATGTGCTGGAAATTTTCCAAGAACTTTTCGAGGACATTGATGACTTTGAACATAAAATGGATGAACTTCATTTATTGAATAAACAGTTCACTAAAATGGAGAACTATTTAATTTCAAGTTCCATGTCAGTTGATACCGCTGATGTTGCAATGGACGATCTTGTAGTTCCACAATACGATGTGGACTTATAAAGGGAATCTCGCATAGAAATCAGTTTTGCCCAAATCGTAAATTTTTGTTTGTATAAAACAAATGTAGTAGTTCTAAGACAATAACTATTCTTTAACTGGTTTGAATACTGGGCATTTTGTCTCTGCCTTTTCAGCTTTCAAATTCCCCGCTAGCCACCAGGTTTTCTTTTGCAAAGGTTGCTGGAACATTATGATGGCAGTGTATTGTCCTGGGATTTAAATGCAGAAGCTAATTTGCATTTGAGCTATTTTGGAACAATTTGACTTAAAACCCCAGGACCAGCTAAAAAGAAGTATTACACATATATAGACTTTGACACTGAAACTGTTTTCTGCCTAGATTCCCTTTAAGTCATTTCAACTATGTTCCCTGGTGCAAATTTCTTGGAGCTCTGCAATGTTGTACAATTCTAGAATGTTAAGACTGAAAGGCCAGGTTCATGAATGGTTCAAGTGCCCTTGTTACAGTCTGGGCAACAATACAAAATTACCATTTTAAAAGGTCAGTTTTAAAATATCATATTTTTAGTGCCACTGGTGAAGCAGTGCAATCAGTAATGAAGGCTGAAACTGAGGTTAGACTTATTTACATGTACAATATTCATTTCAAGTATTGGATTTTTTAACTACATGCCACTTTCCCAGTATTTAATGCAGATGCCATTTGTATTTTGAGAATGAAACCAACACTATTTTCCAGACATTGTGAAAATTTATTGCTTTAGCATACACATAAACAATGTTGTTATTGGGTTAGCTTGTACATTTCAATATCAGGAAAAATTTTTTTAACAGTCTTCCATTTTTCTCAAACTATGTAACTGCAAATATTATGCTGTACATTTCTGATCAATCGCATACACACGAACTAGAAGCCCTCGTCTAAACAACTTTAACACTCATTTCACCCAAAAGAGATCTTCAAGTTTTATTTTATAGCAATGTACATTATTTCACTTAAAAAGACTAGTTTTCCTGAGGCTGATAATACATTGGCTCCCAGACTTTAAAAAGGCGCCTTCCCCACTTAAAAAATTCTCTGTGGTCAAGCTTTTGAAGCAGATCAGCCTTAAATTTCTTGAAGCACTGGTAACTCCTGCCAGGCTGAAAATCAAAAACCGTCTCATTGAAAAGATCCTGTGTAACAAGAAGGACTGTCTCTCTTAAATGTTTGGCACTGTGATGTCCACTTCTATTGTTAAGGTTACAGTCCCCGTCCACATTGCTGATGAGACGTTCTAGTCCCGTTAATGCCCTAGCAATCCTTTGGGCAGCTGCTTCACTCACATTTGCACCAAGCTGCTTTAAGGCAATTTTCAGTAACTTATTGAGGTGTTCCATCCTATTATGAATGAGCTCAAATGCCATGCCAGTTGGGAGTATTGCATGCAATTTAGCTAAAAATAAAAGGACTACATAAGCATATTTGACCCTGCCATAGGTAAAGAGAAAAAGCAGTGCAATCTTGATGGATTGAAGCAGTCTTCTTGGATCCCCTTCCTTCACAGCATCAGTTAACAGCATAATTAAGAGGCCAAATGTAAGACGAGCAGTGTGATAATTTCTCTTGCAGTCCTCCTCAGAAGTCTTTTCTTCTCTCTGCTGACTTTCAGTGGTCATCTCTTCCAAACTTGAAGTAGAAAAGTCTGGGTGCTTCTCTCTTTCATGTCTGCGAAAACAGAATGACTCATTTAATAGCTAATACTTTCTTCACTTTTAATGAACATTTTCAATTTAAGTTAGAATAATATGTATAAATAATAATAATTATTATTTATCTATTTATTTATTTATTTATTATTTCTGTCATAACATAAACCCGACAACTTGTGTTTTTTGGAATTCCACTAGAAGAAATGACATGAGCTAGGGTTGCACCATTAGAAAGAAAGCCTGGCCATGATCTCTTGAAATGTCTGAGTGCTACTTCCATCATAGTCTGCTTAGTGTTTTCCACAAAAATGTGGGATTTCATGGTTTCCATTCTGGAAAGTGCCCTTGCAGCAGCGGGGAAGTTTCCCCTGGCAATGTTTTTTAACCGCTTTCCTCTCCATGGCATCCTTGCACTCAAGTTCTTCAACCTTTCCAGTATTTGGGTACCCAATGAAGATCTAAGACAATAAGAAATCAAAATTTCAGCTGATTTTTAGTACAGTACTATAAGCTTAAGAAGTTTCGTGCTAAATTTTTGGAATTTAAAGTAAAAACTAGCATGAAATCTAATTTAGCAAGTAAATAAGCTAACCTTGTACACTGGTTTATTTTGTCCCTGCGGAATATTCATTGACGCTTGCATTTTTTCCTTGATTGTCAGGGGATTTTCACCGTTTTCCTCGTTTGCTTCTTGGTTAAAGGTAAGTGACCTGCGCAAAGTTTTTGCTGTGGTTTGCTCTCCGGTCGACTGAGGCTTTTTTTCCGTGGCGAGACTTCCATCTTTATTTCGCTTCGCCGAAGGTGTAATTCCTGCAGGCGAACGAAGCGCTACTGATCTTTTCGTACTTGTGTTGGAATTACTGCGGTCTGGAGATACACCAGTAATTGTAGTATCGTTCACATTCAAAGCCGGCTCGTTGCAGCAGCTTGTAAGGATGGAAACTGAATGAGAGAGATGAACAGCTTGTCGAGCACATGGCACAGAGCTCAGGTCGGAAAAACCTCTCCTTGCGCGAGTCGAAATCCTAGGTTTTCTAATGCTTGAGCCACAATAATGCTATCTTCTCCAGGGACAACCAGTAGCTCCTTATTTTTGGAAACGCCAAAGACCGGTACCGAGTTTACTCTTTTTGAACCACAAGTTAGCGACTTTTTGCAAAACCGACAATGGAGCTCAAACTTCATTTCACTCCATTTACTGCGAGCGACCGCAATCGCGTCAACTTCATTTCACTCTATTTACCGCGAGCTGTAGAAAATCCCTTTTTTTCCCGCCAACTGTCATATTCACGTGCGCTCTTATTTACATTCCAATAATTCCAAGGCATCCAAGCGAAGATAATGACATGCTGTTGACAGCTCATTGACAGGTATAGTACAAGGGGCGGAATGGTAGCTACAATCCTTTGTCAACAGGCTCCCCTCTCCCCAGTGCCCCCCTTGGCCAGCTTCACTCGGCTCGCTTCGGTCGCGGCCTTTTCCTTCGCCGTTTCCTTCACCCTATCCGGCTACGGGAGCCTGTTCACAGGCTACCTTTTATCTTATATCATTGTAATAGTAATGTCTGCAAACTTTATTCAGTTTATTCTTCTCTATTTATTTATTTTATACAGAGCCGTTCTGTAAACCACTTTTGTGAGAACGCACCCTGTTTAAAGATTATTATTATTATTACTACTATTATTATTATAATTATAATTATTATTATCGGACCTACCATGAAAAGCGTAACAAAATTATTAATTTTTTCCGGGCGCCATATATGGTCTTTTTGAGGCGAAGGAATATTTTATCGTGTAACTCTGTGGGATTACTAATACCTCATATGGATCCTTTGAATGAACGCTTTGAATAACGAGGCATAAGACAATAGCCCATCAGAACCAAACTTTTTTTTCTCTTGCTGCCTCCATACGCAATATCACCATTTTAAAGATCAAATTTCCTTTCAAAGAAGAAGAGGAAAGGCGAAGAATACCCGGCCACTTGCAAGCACCGTCACTGCGGTGCATGAATATGAATAAAGCTTAAATATATATAAATATCAATAAGTTGGAGTGTTTCCCAGGTTGTCGTAGAATTACAATAACATCAACCAACTTTTCTGCCATATTGATTTTCAGGGTTCATGTTTTGTTGTTTCCAGGCTCCACAGCCACAGCCTCCTAATCCAAGACTTCTTGATTATTATTTTTGTTTTCAAGCCGACCGACCAACCTAAATATATTAGAAAATACATTTGAGGCTAAACGAAAAAAAAAGGGATGGCCTTACACACAACTGCTACCACAGTCCATAGTCCTGTAGTCAAGGATTGTGACATAATGTTAAAGAGTTACAAATAACTGCCACTGCGGTCCACAGTTTATGTAGTGGATGGATAGAAATGAATTTGTACTAATAGAATATCACTGTACACAACAACACTTACGCAAAGATCCGCAACGCAAATAGTTAATGATGCAGAAAAAAGATTGCTGTTTTGCACCATGATTTTGACCACCATAAAGCACCTCAGGGAAGACCACCAAGCAACCAGTAGTAGGAAAAAGAGAGTTCTGGCTCATTTTCCATTACCCTCAAATCAGCATAAAAATACCCCAATTTCCAAAAAAAAATTACTACTAAAACAATCCACATAAAAAACTCCAAAAACCAACCACAAAAACAAAAAAAGTGTTCCAAAAATTGCCCCCATTTCCGTGAAAAAAAAATCCCAAAAAATCCCAAGGTCATGAAAAAAATTCCACCCACAAACAAGAACGAAAAAAAAATCCACAAAGACCTCATCCTCAAAAAACACAAAAATCCTTAAGCTCGTTGAAATAAAAAAAAAAATTCAAATTTTGAAATCAAGAAATGAGTCAAAAATGACAATCCCAAATTTGAATTTTTTCAAAAAAAATTTTTTTTATAAATTATTTAAAATGGATTATTCAAATCTGCCATATGATGAGCTTTTTCAAATGTTCAAAGAGCGAAAAATAAAATATTATGGTAAAAGCATAGAAAAACAAGAGTTGATTGAACTTCTTACCGAATTCGACAAAGATCTGCCAATACTGGATTACCCAAAAATGAACTGCAAACAACTCAAACAAATTTGCAGAGAACGAACAAATTTTTATGCTGATAACATAGAAAAACAAGAGATTATTCAACTTATCACCCAAAACCATGAACATACTTTGAAAATTAAACAACAAATTAAAAAAGAGAAGCAACTTGAAAAAAGCTGGATAGAAAATAATCCTGAAAAAGTGAAAGAATATTGGGAAAAATTCAGGGAAAATTATGGAAGAAAAAATATTACAAATTTCCCTACTGATGAAGAAAAATGGATCAAAAATGAACTAAAATTTTGATTTCCAGAGACTGTCTCTGAAAATAATTCTCTTTTGAAATCATACTCAACATCGCCAATCACGATTTGTCCATTTTTCACAGCATTTGCAATTCCAACTGCGCAAAGATTCATTCCATTCATCGCTTTATTTCTTGTGGCGAATTCACATCGACTTTCGGCGTTTGAAATAACATAACGCTTTTTCATTGTTTTTTTTTTTTCTGAAGAAAGACCAAGCGCTTGTTCCAACCCATTGTTCGTGAAAATTACGTTTTTTATCTGCTTCTTTTTCGCCATTTCAACAAGTGAAGAATGAGCAGGTTGCGCAATGATTTCATCGCTTTGTTTGATTAATTCAATAAAATCATTTTTTGTCTCTCTGGCGAGAAACAAATCAAAGATGCCTTTTCCTCTCAATTTCAGTTTCAAATCGAGAAAATCGTTTTCCATTTTAAATAAATATTTTTTAAATTTTTTAAAGATTTTTGGAAACGTGTTTCACAACATTTTCAGAGGCAAACTCTAAAAACTTCCTTTCTTGTGGCGAATTTAACATGCCTCAAGGCTTTCGAGGAAGTCAAAAGTAAAAACGTCCGGTACTAACCGACCAAAAATAGAAAGGGTTTTGTTCGATTACTTCATGTTAAAACCACTTGATTGGTTATCCTATGAAAGGAAAACTCCCTTTTTCTTCTAAAAACAACAATCAACGCATTTTCACATCAATTTTAAAATGACTGATGATGGGGAAATGTCGTGGGATTATACTTGTGGTAGTGAATTGCTTGGCGTAGCAATAAATTTAACTATCTCTGAAGAACAAGAAGCAATACTGAAGGACAATATTAACTACCACAATGAAATGAAAACATTTCTCGAAACCTGCCTTAATAAAGGACAAAAAGAAGATGAAATTGCGGCAAGTGTTTACTTCAAAGAAAACAAACCAAGTAAACCTAAAGCGAGTCTTGGAAAGTTGTTTGGGCATAGAAGTCAGAGACACCATCAAAGTGTGGAAGAAATGCATGAATTTCTGAAATCAAGAATCATAAATCAGCAACTTCAAGAAGAAGAGCCTGCTTTTAACTCTTCTGTTTACCAAAGTTGGGAAGAAATTTCACTTCACATAGAAAAACACATACTCTTTGGTAAACATAAAAAAAGTCAAGCTCTTGTTGCGGACATCAATCTTGGCCTACTCTTGGAAAGTGGATCACAAATTTATCAAAGGGAAAAAATTATGAAGCACGTGACTGGAACTTTTGACAAGTGGATTACAAATAATACAGACATTTCTGTTCATCATGCAAGAAGACTAAGAGCTTTGGCAAAGGCTTTACAACCATTTCCACGCTTGAAAAAACTTGATTTAACAACAACAGAGATGTGCAACAAACTCTCAAATATTCTCAAAGTTCTTGAGATTCCTGAGTTTCAAACCTTTTGGTCACAAACAACTTGAAACTTTTTATCGTGGACAAGAAAACAGTGCCTTAGAAACAGCGGCCATAAAAGTCCGCCATTGCCAAGAAAACAATGCCTTAGAAAAAGCGGCCATAAATGTCCGCCGTTGCCAAGAAAAAAAAATGTCTTAGAAACTAAATAAAATGCTTTTTATTTAACACGCTTGTGATGTTTATTTTTCACAAAACTAAAATTTACATATCTTTTTTGGATATGTAAATTCGCTTTTTTTAATTTTTCTCTCGCAAAATAATTAACAAAAAACCACCCGCTCGCTTTTGAAATTCAACTCTCAACTTGTTACGTCGAGAAGGGATCCGAGTTTTCTTTGATATTTTTTTTTATTTCCTCTTTCAAGGCATCAACATTAACTGGCTTCGTCTGTTCGCTTTTGACTGTCGAATCCTTCCTTTGTTTGTTTTGAAGGCGCTCTTTCATCGAAAAATATTTTTCAATCTCTCGCAAAATCGAGTCAAACTCACCATCAGAAATAAATCCATCCTTCAAAGCTTTTGAAATCAATCGACTCACTGACAAATGCGACGATTAAGCGAGAGAAATAGCTTTTTTCATGTTTTCTCACTTTCCTCTCTAAATTTTCACTTCCAGCCATTGAAGCCGATGAGACAAGTGTCGTAACCAATGCAGTCAAACTCAAAGGATTTTCATATGGAATCCAGTATTTTTTTTCTGGGAAAACTTGAGCAATCAGAAGACAAAAACTTTCATCATATTCTTCATGTGGAATCGCAAAAATCCATTCAGGAAATTCTCTGAGAACAAATTCTGAAATTGATCTTTCCCATTTATAAGGTGGGATGAGCAAAACATTTTTCGGTCTCTCTGAAATCATTTTTTGCAAATTTCAGGAGAAAGTTTTTCTAGAGGAATCAGATATGATTCTCCTTCTTCAATTGCTTTTTCACAAAATTCTCTTGACCATGAAATTTGAGTTGATTTTTTAAGCGTTTTTTTCCAGAAAAATTGAGTTGATTTTTGCCAAAAATCATTTTCAATTTTTTGAAAAAATAAACCTTGCAAAATTTAAAAAAAAAAGTTGAAAAAATCCCAAACATTTTATTTTAATTGAAAACAATTATGTTTTTGCATTTTATTTAGGTTCCCCATGTGCAAGAGACACGCCTGGAACCGTCTTGGAAATATTTTTGGCAAAAAGTTGGAACCTTTTGGAATTATTTTTGACAAAAAAACAATGTTCAGTACTATAAAAAAGGAGTTTTGAAGAATCTCTTGAAGATTCTTGGGAGGAAATTCAGGATGATGATTTTTCAAGAGAATTCCTTGAGGAGGATGATGATAATTTTTTTGAAAATGAAGATGAAGACGCCTTTTTTTTCTGTGAAAATCAGAATCAAGGCGAATGCGAAAATGGTTGCATCTGCGACCAATCAGTTTTTACTTTCGAAGAAATAATTGAGAAAGAAGAAAACCATCAAAACCTCAAGAAACAGAAGAGGAGCGCAGAGAAAGATTCAAGCGCAATGAAAAATTTTTCAAACTGTACACGTGGAAAACAAATTCTTGTGAAAACAAAACCGTTGATCCCTCAGAATTTCCACAAATTGGGCACAACAGAGAAAAAAGGTCTTCTGGAAGATCTCCAGAATTCAAAATGGAAAGACGATTTCCTGTGAAAGAAATTTATTGTCGTGGAGTCCCATCCTATATCAATTTCAGGGTCCCAGAAGACCCTCCGAAAGAACTCAAACCACAAAAACATCGCCCTTGCAAGTTTGCTTTTCAACCAGACAAAACTTGCAAACGAGGAGACGATTGTGTTTTTGCACATTCTGTTGCAGAACTTCAGAAAAATGTCCAGGTTTGTAAATATGAAACATGTTTCAAAGTGAAAGTCACAGAATCAGTTTTAAAGAAAAAAGGGAAGAAGTTCAAAGTGAAAAGATTCAAAGACAATCCTGAAATGGAATTTTGTTCCAGGATTCACAAAGGAGAAACCATCCAGTCCTTCATTTCCAGATGTTTTGTAAAAGATTCGAAGAAAAAGGAACATAAAGAAGAAACTTCTCAAGAGAAATCCAAGGAAGACAAACCTCAGAAGTCCAAATCAAAGCAAATTTTTTTGAAACAATGAATGGCGACTTGAATTTTATACATGTAGCATTGCTGAATTTATATAACTGGATATCTTCGTTTATAATCATTATTTAATTATTGGAAAGTTGCTCTGAACAATATTGATTATAAGTATTATGTTGTTGTATTTTGCAGGCACTGATCGAGAATATGCAACATGGGTGCATCGCAATTTCTGAGGGATTTTTGGAGACAGAGTTCCATCAGGAAGAGTGCTGAACTGAGGAAGCGAGTTCTGCAGAGGAAGGAGAGAAATAAAGAGAAAATAGACAGTGTTCCATTCCAGGTATTTTTTAATTTGTTTGTTTTCTCTATACAACTAAGCTAAACTTAAGTTTTGTACCTGTTGGTTTGCCTGACCTCCCCCTTGCCGCCTACTATATCATCATTTCCAGAACACGCGGTTTTGAAGTGATGAAAAGCTTATTAAGAAATCAATCAATCAATCAATAAACTTTCTTTACCCTCGAATTTACATAGTAGCAGTCAAGTGCTAATATCTTCGAGCCAACTTCATTAATAACTAATTATAATAAAAAATTGATTCTGTATAACAGGAAGACCTAATATAGGTAAACTTATTCAGAGGACCTTATGTAGGTACTTGGTTGATTCGTAAAATACAAAGCAGTGTATGGCGTTGTTGTTGTTGTTTTTTTTCTTTTTCAAATTGAAGCTTTATTATCTCTGAAAAATGCATGGTTACCCATAATTTTCTATTAGTACCAAAAGCACTTGCTAAGTTCTGCTTTCCCTGAATAGTTTTAAACCGTGCAAAAGTATTCCTGTATTAGTAGCCCCCACACATAGGAAACCCGAGTATCACAAGATGCGCAGAACATATGTGCCGTAACGATAGTAGGCACCATCCTTAACAGTGGGCTGTTCATTGTGAAGTTGGGATTTGTAAGGGCAATGACAAAATGTATCAAAATAATGCATGGGAGACTGAGCAAAAAAAGGTTCACTGAATCAGCAAGTAAATATTTGGGATGGTCCTAAATGCGGTCTTCAATTATTGGGCTCTGACAATCATAGTGCTGTCAATACAATAATTAATTATGTATTTGATTTGTCCTTATTCGACTCTTTACATTCATTTTATAGGTGTCAAGGGAGCAAGCAGTAATCAATTCTCTGCGTTATTTCAAGCAAAAAACTATATCTGCTGCAACAATGACCAAGCTCAAACGTGAATGCAAAGATCATTCCATTCCTTTTGCTAAGAACAGCTCTAAAGAGGATATGTTAAGATCCTTGGAGCAAGTCCTTTTTGAAAAGAACATTGTTCAAAGGAAAGATGACAGTGAAGTAATTAGTTATGAGAACTTAGCGACTATGAAGTAAAAATAACTAATGCTGTCAGTACAATAATTGAAGGGCTGGGGGCATAACCCCCTTATGTCGAATGTTGGGCGGTTTTTTTTTTTTTTTTTTTTTCGGATATGTCTCAATTTTTGCATGTGGGCTTCGTTTTAGTCGACAAACACTGCCCTGTATTTTTTTCATTGGTTTGCTCTTCGTTTTAGAGAAAAAACGTATGCAAAAAACTCGGTTTTCATAGCGGCATCTTTTAGAGATCTTTTGTTGAACGAGAAACAAAAGAAACCTTTTGTTTCGCTGAACAATGAAGTCAGCGAAGCGTCAGATAAGCCGCTCGCTGTTCAAGCCGATACAAGTAATGTGTTGGTACAATTGAAACGCTTTTATTGTTGCTGTTTCGTTGGCGCAAGCGATTGACGCGCTGAACCCAGGTCCGGAATCGATTACATTTTTCGTGCACCGGTTCGACACAAGGACAGTCGTTTTTTTTTTTTTCTTCTCTTCTTTTTGAAACCAAAACATCCGTTAAAAAAGTGCTTTCGAAACTGCTAAAATTTTGTGGGAACTAATTTTTGCGGATCAAGTTCAATCCGCAAAAATTACAACCCGCAAAATTTTCATGCTACATGGTAATGAGATTTTGAGACACCGCCAACAAAATCTGAGATTCTGAGACCTGTGAGACTCTGGATTCTTCAAGGGACAAAACAGATGGCATATGTTTCTGAACAATAAAGACAGTTGTACATGCAAAGTCACTTAAACCATCAAAGTAGCAGAGTAACTCCCAAAACTGCACAGGTAAGATACATTTCCTTTGTAATTCCCATTTTTCGCCATGGGTGGAATTAATAAAATCCAATGCGTTTTTACAACGCAATCTTTTTTTCCTCTAGCTGTGAGATGCGTGTATAAGGTCATCTCAGTTGTCGTCTCACGCATCTTTTTTTTTGTCTTCTAAGATCGTCGTGTTGTACTTTATCAGCGTTCTGGTACGAAGGTGGCAGTTGGCTACCTTGACACTGAGTGCCGTTTACTACATGGAAAACCAATGCCTGCAGGCTACAGAGCAGTTCAGTTGACTTGGGTACATTCTCCAGAGATTCTGCCGCCGTTAATCCTGGGACATCCAGCGGAAAATGCGATTCTTCGTGTGGGGCAGTTTTTTGCCCTGCCTGTAGCTGATTTAAGTTGAGCTAAATTAGTGTAGGGAATCGTATGACCTCGAGTATAACTTGTACCCCTACTGAGTTAAAAGTTATACTCGAGCTCATACGAGGTAGAGCAGTTCAAATTCATTCTTCAAATTGCTCACGTGATTACAAGCACCAGTCAGGTGGTACATATTAACTTTGAATTTTTCATGTATAACATCCATTAAGTACGGTGCCTACTTAAATACCGAGGTATTTTTGCGCGTTTTATGACTATGCGGGAAAAGCTGTTCTTAGCAAGGCGCTATTGGAATCCAAAAAGAAAATTGAGGGTAAACACGCATTCTTAAGAGATAATTGAGCAACATTTATTCAAAAAAGCCGTAAAATACAAAGAAATGTATGGCATTTTTTTCTTCATTTCAAAGTGAAGTTTTATTATCTCTGAAAAATGCATGGTTTCCCCCAATTTTTGAGCACTTATTAAGTTCTGCTTTCTCCCCATAGTTTTAAACCGCGCAATAACATCCCTATATTGATAGGCACCACCCATAGGGCCCGCGCATCTCAAGATGCGTAGAACTTATCAGTAGTAGCAAAAGTAGGTACCGTCCTTAAGTCCCCCACCTCACTCCCCATCAATCTGATCATCTCTTTAGATCCGATATGGAAAAAGATTAAATTTGTAATGAGACCTTCCTCACTTACCACTCACAGATGTTGTGCCCTTTTGCACTGCGAATCAAAGAATTACATTCTTAAAGTTATAGTTACTCGAAGGGCCTACCAAGCCGATTATAAAGCTGAAATGAAAACTACTCATGCCCGTTCCAAACAGTTTTTCGGTAACATCCCCAGTCTTGATTTCCTTGACCTTGCCTTCAATGAAGGCAGGAACTGTGAAACAATCGACCACTAAAGGTGATGCATTAAGTTGACATTTTCATGGTTTTCATATTACCTGACAGGATACTATTTTCAAATTTCCATTTTATGTCGAATCAGTCAAGTTTATATCATGCTCCCTTCTTATTTTAACATGTACGGTTTTCTAACTGCTCGCTTCCAACACTCGCCTCTGAGCATGTACACTAAACGCATTCCCTTTTTATTAACGTTATTTCACGTTTGATCATTACTTAATATTTATTTTTGCCACGTAGACGTCAACGAAAAGCGTACTTCCAAAATTAAGAGCCATTTCAACTTAACTGCGACGTTGGCCTTTTTGACGCGAAAATCGTGGGTGCCTGATCTAAATGGGGGTTACGAAATCATTGTACAAGGTTTCAAACATGGTCATGGCACATACTATGTATATGTTTTCCGAATGGGAAAGGTGATCGTTTACGACACCCTATGGCTTTCCCAGTTGGGAATTATGCATATTTTACAGCTGGAAGCCGGCCTATGAAGAGAAGCTGGCTCTTATCTCAGCTTACCCCTTTTCAAGAAGTTACCACAACTTCTTGAAGAGCAGAAGGTTTTAGTACTGCTAGTTACAAAACTCCTTTACTTATTTATTTATTTATTTATTTAGCGGTTCTGTTTTCATTATTTCAGGCTGTAGCTTTTGAAACCTCTGACATGATGCTCTAAAAGGAACATGCGGAACATATCAATTTCCGTCACGTAGACGTCAACGACCAGCGTGCTTCCAAATTTAAGACCAATTAGAACTTAACTGCGACGTTATCCTTTTTGACGCGAAAATCGTGGGTGACTGATCTTAAGGGGGGTTATGAAATCATCGAATGAGGTTTCAAACATAGTCATGGTGAATACTATGTATATGTTTTCCAAATGGGAGAGGTGATCGGCTATGACACCCTAGGGCTTTCCCATTCGGGAAATATGTATATATTAAAGCTGGAAGCGGGCCTATGGAGAGAAGCTGGCTGTTATCTCAGCTTACCCCTTTTCAAGAAGTTACGACAACTTCTTGAAGAGCAGAAGGTTGGCGTACTGCTAGTTACCGAATTCCTGTATATATTTATTCATTTATTTAACGATTCTGTTTTTATTATTTCAGGCTGTAGCTTGTGAAAACTCTGACGTGATGCTCTAAGAGGAACATGCGGAACATATCAATTCCCGTCACGTAGACGTCAACGACCAGCGTTCTTCAAAATTTAAGAGCCGTTTTAACTTAACTGCAACGTTGGCCTTTTTGACGGGGGTTACGAAATCATCGAACAAGGTTTCAAACATCGTCATGGCGAATACTATGTATATGTTTTCCGAATGGGAAAGGTGATCGGCTACGAAACCCTATGGCTTTCCCAGGTCGGAAATAAGTATATATTACAGCTGGCAGCCAGCCTATGGAGAGAAGCTGGCTGTTATCTCAGCTTACCCCTTTTCAAGAAGTTACCACAACTTCTTGAAGAGCAGAAGGTTGGGGTACTGCTATTTAACGAGCTCCTTTATTTATTTATTTATTTATTTATTTAGCGGTTCTGTTTTTATTATTTCAGGCTGTAGCTTTTGAAAACTCTGTCATGAAGCTCTAAACGGAACCTGCGGAACATATCAATTTCCGTCACGTAGACGTCAACGACCAGCGTGCTTCCCAATTTAAAAGCTGTTTCAACTTAACTGCGACGTTGGCGTTTTTGACGCGAAAATCGTGGGTGACTGATCTTAAAGGGGGTTACGAAATCATTGAACGAGATTTCAAACATGGTCATAGCGAATACCATGTATATGTTTTCCGAATGGGAAACGTCATCGTCTACCACACGCTATGGCTTTCCCAGTTGGGAAATATGTATATATTACAGCCTCAAGCCGGCCTATGGAGAGAAGCTGGCTGTTATCTCAGCTTATCCTTTTTCAAGAAGTTACCACAACTTCTTGAAGAGCAGAACGTTGGCGTACTGCTAGTTACCGAATTCCTTTATTTATTTAGTTATTTATTTATTTATTTAGCGGTTCTGTTTAAGTTATTTAAGGTTGTAGCTTATGAAAACTCTGACATGATGCTCTAAAAGGAAGATGCGGAACATATCAATTTCCGTCACGTAGACATCAACAACCAGTGGGCTTACAAATTTAAAAGCCGTTTCAACTTAACTGCGACCTTGGCCTTTTTGACGCGAAAATCGTGGGTGACTGATCTTAAGGGGGGTTACGAAATCATCGAACGAGGTTTCAAACATGGTCATGGCGAATACTATGTATATGTTTTCCGAATGGGAAATGTCATCGTCTACGACACCCTATGGCTTTCCCAGTTGGGAAATATGTATATATTACAGCCTGAAGCTGGCCTATGGAGAGAAGCTGGCTGTTATCTCAGCTTACCCCTTTTCAAGAAGTAACCACAAATTCTTGAAGAGCAGAAGGTTGGGGTACTGCTAGTTACCGAGCTCCTTTATTTATTTATTTAGCGGATCTGTTTTTATTGTTTCAGACTGTAGCTTTTAAAACCTCTGACATGATGCTCTAAAAGGAACATGCGGAACATATCAATTTCCGTCACGTAGACGTCAACTACCAGCGTGCTTCCAAAGTTAAGAGCCGTTTCAACTTAACTGCGACGTTGGCTTTTTTGACGCGAAAATCGTGGGTGACTGATCTTAAGGGGGGTTATGAAATCATCGAACGAGGTTTCAAACATGGTCATGGCGAATATCCTGTATATGTTTTCTGAATGGGAGAGGTGATCGCCTACGAAACCCTATGGCTTTCCCAGTTGGGAAATAAGTATATATTACAGCTGGAAGCCGGCCTATAAAGAGAAGCTGGCTGTTATCTCAGCTTACGCCTTTTCAAGAAGTTACTACAACTTCTTGAAGAGCAGAAAGTTGGGGTACTGTTAGTTACCGAATTCCTGTATTTATTTATTCATTTATTTAACGGTTCTGTTTTTATTATTTCAGGCTGTGGCTTTTGAAAACTCTGACATGATGCTCCAAAAGGAACATGCGGAACATATCAATTCCTGCCAGGTAGACGTCAACAACCAGCATGCTTCAAAATTTAAGAGGCATTTCAATTTAACTGCGAAGTTGGCCTTTTTGACACAAAAATCGTGGGTGACTGATCTTAAAGGGGGTTACGAAATTATCAAACGAGGTTTCAAACATGGTTATGGCAAATATTATGTATATGTTTTCCGAATTGGAAAGGTGATCGTCTACGACACCCTATGGCTTTCCCAGATGGGAAATATGTATATATTACAGCTGGAAGCCGGGCTAGGGAGAGAAGCTGGCTGTTATCTCAGCTTACCCCGACTTCTTGAAGAGCAGAAGGTTGGGGTACTGTTAGTTACCGAATTCCTTTATTTATTTACTCATTTATTTTACGGTTCTGTTTTTATTATTTCAGGCTGTAGCTTTTGAAAACTCTGACATGATGCTCTAAAAGGAACATGTGGAACATATCAATTTCCGGCACGTAGACGTCAGTGACCAGCGTGCTTCTAAATTAAAGAGCCGTTTCCACTTAACTGGGACGTTGGCCTATTTGATGCGAAAATCGTGGTTGACTGATCTTAAGGGGGGTTACGAAATCATCGAACAAGGTTTCAAACATGGTCATGGCGAATACTATGTATATGTTTTCCGAATGGGAAAGGTGATCGGTTACTACACCTCATTGCTTTCCCAGTCGGGAAATATGTATATATTACAGCTGGAAGCCGGCCTATAGAGAGAAGCTGGCTGTTATCTCAGCTTACCCCTTTTTAAGAAGTTGCCACGACTTCTTGAAGAGCAAAGGTTGGGGTACTGCTAGTTACTGTATGAATGCCCTTGTAAAGTTGCTACATATCGTGCAATCATTAATTATTTAGCAAGGGACCCTAAGACAGTTTTGTCATGTGATAGTATCACAGGTGTATCAGTGCCACACATTGTTCTTGTATCTGCATTTGCTAATGAACTTGTTGCAATTCCATTGTAGATGATAGGTAAGGTATGTCTGTATGTTGACTGTAGAACTAATGGTATTGGTTTTGTTGAAAACTTTCCAAACATGTTTGAAAAGGATAAGTGACACACAGATGTAAGTGACTATAGCTCTGTTTTCTGTATCCTTACATATAGTTGCTAATGATAACTGTCTGTAACTTTGAGTGGAATAAACATTTTGAAGTGAATATCTGAGTAGGCTGTTATTTCCTTCAACAATACCGTTTATCCGGACAATGCCAATTAATACAGTGAAATCCCTATTAAGCGGCCACCCTCGGGGAAATGGCAAGTGTTCACTTAATAGAGGTTGATCGCTTAATAGAAGTAGGGTTGGTGTATACGTATAGTATACAAAAAGTATACTTTTGCACCAGGTGATTTTGTAAGGGCACACATCAGGATCTAGCGACTTCACAATAAAATGAACGAACTCGTGATCAACAGTAAAACCATGATGGTTGGAGTAGTACTATAACTTAATAAGGATTAAGCCTCGTTAGTGCGGAGGTAAATCATTGATATGCATAAGGGTCGAGTCCATGACATCACCTATTGTTATACTCCATACTAATTAAGTGCCTAGTCAGTGCCTTCCTGCATACTAATTATTTGACTTCCCCATACTAATAAGTGCCGAGGTTTACTAATGAGCGTCACTCTTGCACAAAGGAAACAACAGACATGCCCAGGCTGCCTGCTCTATACCCAGCCTGATTGGATCTTAAGATTTGTATTGTCAGTTTGAATAAAAAGCGGGTAGATTTCGAGAGCGCTTGCTCTTGCAATCTGTTTGCTGGGAAAATTTATTTCAGGTTATTTGTGACGACTATCGCTATCATTACTGTGAAAATGGCTTTTTTCACCAACGTTATTGATCTTCAAGCTGTCTTGAGCGCTTGTATAACTGTCCGTGACTTAGAGATGTTGACTGAAGCTGTCCAAATCCCAGAGAAATTTGTTCCCTTGGCGTTTGCGCGACTGACAGAATTTACTCTCAAAGAACTCGAGGTTAAGTTTTTTTATTGCATTGGTCGTTATTGCCTTCATTGATTCAATCCATTACAATACTGTTCCTTCTCTGATGTTTGATGTCTGATTTCATTTTAATAGCTTAGCAAAAACCATGAGTCAGACGAGTCTAATCATGCGACCACTTGCATTCAGAATCACGTAGCTGACATTTGTGTTAATACTTTTTACTCACCCTGTCCTACTAATCTTTATAACTTTCTCTTACTCGCTGTAGGCCAAAACCAATGAGGAAACTATCAGCGCATTTGACAAAATGTTGGCCAAACATTCTCAGTGCGAAGCACTTGTAAGTATTGTTAAAGCATTTTATGCCATTCAGTTGATTTATAAACCGTTGGATGAAGTTTTGAATGTTCAACAAGTGTTTTAGTTCTCTCTTTAAACACAACTTTATGTTTCACTGTAGACATCAAGCAATGACGCGCAGACTGAAACTGGCAGCGGGGAGACTGATTTGGAGGTGGATTTGAGTGATTCGGTAAGTTTTTTTTACACACTTTCTAGCACGATAACAGACTGTTTTACGCACCAAAAGTAATTTTAATTATGCGGGTTACTTTGACTTAAATTTGCATGAAGCGCTTATTAACTTCGTTGACAACACAATGAAATAAAAGCGATGTGTGAAGAAACTGGGTTGTAATTAAATTATATTTTGCTTTAGAGTTTACGGTCGCCGAACTACAGGAAATTGAGGCTATGGAGCGCATTGCGTTGGAAAATGTAAGTAATTTACTCTGTGTTATAAGTGAATTGTATTGAACTCCTCATTGTGTTCTAAACATTAAGGCAAATCTGTTTACTCGTTCTTAAAGTAAGCGTCTTTATAATCTAAATTATCACCCGGTGGAAATGGAAAGTGATTTTTGTGACGAAGTAAGTATTCTGATTTCATTTCCTTCACAATTACAACCATCGTGTGATCTGTATTGTTTAAAGACTTGTGTTCTTTTATTATTTTTAGTGGCTGGGATAACTGAAGCAACTACCGTCTTGGAATCCTTCAGAAACTGAAGTGATTTGATTTATTGCACGTACTAGCCTTTTGGAGAAAATAAGTTATCAAGTGGCTCAAGTAATCTGAACAAAAGTTCAATTCTTGTTTCATTGTCGTGGAACTAAATTCTCGCTTGCTTTTGTTTGTGGAGACTTAATTCATCAAGTTATCACAAGCGATCTGATCAAAAACTCTATTCTCGTGTCAATTTCGGTTTACTTAAACGTTTTAGAGCAATGTTTACAGGAACTGGTCGCAACAGAGTTGTATTCAGGCTTCATAGACTTGTTCTAAAAGTATTCGTTTTCAATTAGAATCTAGGCACAATTCCTTCTTTTTCAACTGATCAAGCACTCAACTCTCTTTATTATCTTTGATCAATGAATCAAACCTCCTTTATGCTTGACCGAGCAAAGGCTGAGTAATCTAAAAAATGACGGATGGAGCCTTGAAATCAAAACAAATGAGAGAGATTTTTTTCAAACTCGAGTAACATTTAGATGAGAACTTATTTATCGATTGTATAGTTAAGCTGTGCTAGGACAAGGTAAAAACTAATTGTAGCCTGTTTAAACAGGTTCTGGGCAACCCTTGACCAAAAAGCCTTGGAAGGAACATCTCTGCGACACCTGGGGCAAGACCTTTTCCCACTTAGACACCTTAAACAGGCACAGATGTATCCATACCAGGGTCAAACCTTACAAGTGCCAGCGCTGCGATAAACGGTTCTCAGACAAATCGGTTTTCAATCGCCACCTGAAAGCCCACTACCAGGGAGCCGCTAAACGCATGTTCACTTGTAATACGTGTGGAGAAACATTCTACAACCTCGCACCTTACAACGCTCATATTCACACCACGCATCAACAACCCGCCACTACCACTGCAACCCGTAAACGTTCCACCGAAAAACCTGTAGACGCTCCGCCGGTGAAGAAACCCAAGTAGACTGTTGCTCCCAGTACAAGTTTAGCCCCACCAACAACCCAACAAGCGCCCGCTGCAACTGCAGGTTCCAGTTGGCAAGAAGATCCAGTTTTGATTCCAGCTAACCTTGTTCTAGCAGTGAAGTAAATATCACCGAAACGTACCGACAACCCTGGTCGAAAATTCATACCCACTTCAGCCGCCAAAACCGTTATGAGATTGATATAATTTCCGTTTATCCACCATCAACTCTGCCAGCCTCTGCGAGCAACTTAGCCGGATCTTTGCAGACCAGCCGACAGTCTTTAAAGTCAATTTCACCTTCGGGTTTATCCTGCGCAATACAGAAACTGGCACTCTCCAATACCACCACCCCTCCGCCAATAACAACCTGTTCCTAGACCAACCTTTCCTGGTCTCCAATCAAGCTGATTTAGAGCGCCTATATCAGAAGATAGGGGAGATTGATTTCCTCGAGTGGGTGCGCCAACAGAGACCAAAGAGTAAGTGGGTTGTGGATCTTGTGACGAATGTGGCCTGGTTTGTTTGGAAAATCCACGATCATCCCATCGGCCGATGGAAATATCTATCAGGTTATATCACCGAAAACCGTGGAACCATCCCACTAGATAGAAACATTCAAAGACGCAAACCCTATGAAGACAATCTGTTTCTTCTACTACCTAGCCCTTCACAATGGTTGCCATACGAAGAATTTAGAGAGAGATACCCAGTATTATTATGAACAGTACTGAGACACTGGTCTATCCAAGAAGAAGTTCCATGGCGTAAAGTTAGGCAAATTAGACGAGTTGGAGAAATTGTACGAAGTCGATATTCAAGTGTGCAATCTTGCCCCAACTCACAGACACGGTGAAGACGAAGATGATCAAGAAAATACCCCTGACATCTCCGCCACACTTATCCGCCGCTCACACTGTCACTATCCCAGCACTCTACTCCTCAACCTCTATGAGAACCACTTCAACTATATGAAAAATCTTGCCGGCTACAGTAAATCGTTTCAATATTCCCGTTGCGGTAAATACTGGAAGCGAGCGCATAACTTGAGACAACAGGAGAAGACCTGTGACAGCAAAGTCAAGCTCAAGTACCCTGGCGGAGCAGATGACGTCCCTAAAACTATCTTTGAAGAATTAGAAGAGGAAGGTATTATCCTCCCTGAAGAAGCGCACTATTTTCATTATAGAGCCACCTTCCACTTTGAATGTTACTTTGACAAGCAAAACGCTAACCAAGAGAAAAACACAGACAAGTTAACCTGGTTATCGTCCCATATTCCCTTGAGTGGGAGTGTCTGTAGTAATGTCCCTGGTTACCAAGAAATGAAATGCTTCATCTAGGAAGGCAACTCCGACGACCTGATGAGAAAATTCGTTGAGTACTTGGTCGTCATCACCACGAAAAGTTCTTCTCTGCTACGCCAACAGTACGCACCTGTGTTTAAGGAGCTTAACCAAGCATCTGTAACTAGGCGTGGTGAGACACACGAATATCACTTAGCGCAAATGCTAGTGGATATGCAAGAAGGAAACAAGGAGTCTAGCGAAGATGAAAATAGTGAAGAGAGCAAAGATGAAAATAGAGACATTGATTTAATGGCAAGCGATGATGAGGAGGAAGAGGAAGAAATCGAACCAGAGAACGAAGAAGATCGCGCCTTTTTAGATGACGAAGTGAGTGAAAACGATCTGTCGTTTTATAGAAGATTAAATGTAGAGTTGGACCAGGGGAGAAGACAAGAACAGAGACAGAGGCGAGAAGAAATGGCAGATTGTGAAGATATGTTATTCGGAGAGCAACAAACCAGTGACAACAAAGTCCTTTGTCAATTAGAAGAAAAACTGAACACCTACATTCAAGAACTGCCAGTCTTGTGCTTCAATTCTGACAAGTATGATCTCAACGCCATCAAAGCATTTTTATTTTTCTACCTCATTGAGACACAGCCAGTCAAGTTTACTGTAAAAAGAAACAGCAACCACACGTGCCTCAAGACCAAATACCTCATGTTTCTGGAACTCACGAACTATCTCACTCCCTGGTTCAGCTACGACCAGTTCCTAAAAGCCTACGAGTGTGAGCAGACCAAAGATTTCTTTTCTTATGAGTGGATCGACAGCCTGGGCAAAGGGCATACAGGTACAAAAATATTTTGTACTTCAATAAACATGCCCCCACCCCCTGCTGCAAATTATTATTTGAAGATTTCCAACGTCATTACGTCTTCTTTGAGATCTATTGCAAAAGAAAGCATGAGCAAAGCAGCTGAAGAACTCAGAAATCTGAAGGAGCAAAATGATTCTGCTGGAACTGAACCTATAAATTGTGGTGTGTTTTGTGATGGGACATGGCAGAAAAGAGGATTTTCATCAAGAAATGGTTGTGTAACTGTCATATCTATTGAAACAGGAAAAGTGCTTGATGTTGAGGCCCTCCGCCAGGCATGTAAGCAATGTGAGCTACATGAACATTTAGATAAGAACAGTGAAGAATACCAGAGATGGAGAGCAGACCACATTGCATGCGAAGCCAATTTTAAAGGCTCTGCTCCTGCCATGGAACCTGAAGGTGTTGATCGTATATTTAAGCGATCTGTGGAACTTCACAACTTGGGATACACTGAGTATTATGGAGATGGTGACAGCAAAAGCTTCAGCAAAGTAAAGGATGTATATCAAGCTTCTGGTTTTATCTTTCCAAAAAAAAAAGAGTGCATTGGTCATGTGCCGAAAAGGGTGGGCACAGCACTTCGTAAGTTGAAACGTGAAAACCCAGACCTCCGAGGAAACGGCAAGTTAACCAATGCAACAATCAACAAGCTCCAAAATTACTATGGAATTGTCATTCATTCCAACGTGGGGAATTTGGCAGGAATGAAAAAAGCCATCCACGCCAGTTTTATGAACTGTGCTTCCAGTGAGTACTACTTACTTCACGGCCATTGCATTGGTTCAGAAGCATTTCAAATCCTATCATCACTTTTGACCAGCCACTGTGGTTTTAGGCCTTCAACAAAATCAAGACAGAACTAGCCAACAGCGACCTGCGCAAAGTGATCGTGCGTCTTGGTGCCTTTCACATAGAGATAAGCTTTCTCGACTGCACTGGCCACCCAATGGCGGGTTTTGACTTACGAAAAGTGTTGGGACTGATATATGCGTCTAATGATATATTGACTGGGAAAGTTATTCCACGCACAGTGCGTGCGCACGTTATTGTCGACACTGCTTTGAATGCAATTCTGTATTCTGAAGCTCTTGACGTACCTGTACCACATCTAAGAGACGCAGACACAGAGAATGAAGAGAGAGGTATTGTACTGCACGTACGTGTGTAGGAAATATGGGAGCGTGGTTGTGGTGTTTGATGGCTACAACGAAATCTCTACAAAGTACACAACACAGCAAAGGCGCGTGTCAGGGAAGGTCGCACCAACAGTAAGTTTTACAGAAAGCATGCCACTCACATTGAAGAAGGAAAACTGCAGGACTGAGTTCAGGACATGGGTCGTTTTTTTTTGTAATGGTCGAACAATAATGTGATCGTTTCAGTGATCACTTACCACTATTTTTGTCAATTTTAACGAACTAATAATACTTAATACTTACAGATATACAGTACCGCTCGAAACTATGGGACCATTTGCCGCGAATTTGCCTCGGTCGATTTGCGGTTTTGATCTGCGGTTTCACCTTGGAAAAACTTCGTCTAACCGCAATAAAAACCTCGGTTTCACCTAGGGTTTTTTTCAGTTGACTTAAGCCGTGGTGAAAGGCAGGACGCGGTTGGGTTTGAATAGGCTATTGTTTGCTTTGTTTTCATGTTCTTCGAGGACAATAAGGGAACTGTCGGGTTTTAGGTGTGATAAATTTCACGGAAGCGCACTCGCTCTCAAGGGAAATAATCAAAGCGCTCTGTGAGCGAACTCGTGAATTGAACTAGTAAATGTAATAATATTTCGGATTACATGTATGCCAAAAATTATTTGCTTAACGTGCAAAACAATTCATTAAACTTCACTCGCACAATTCCTTTCGATACGCGAAGCAACGCAAAGGTCAGTGAAAGCTTGAATGCTAGTCGACTAAAGAAGAGAGTGCTTCCAGGTCTTTTTGAAGGAATTACAATGGAACTAGTTGGGCGTAAGTGAAAAGGCACTACTACTCCCGTTGTGGCTGAATAACAAACTGCAAAGCGTCCAGGTTTCCTACCAAGAATCGCCGTAAATTACCTTACTATAATTTTTTTCCGCGTTGTGTTCTTACGGAATGAAACTTGATACACGTGAAGGAATTTGGTTGCCTAGCACATGACTGAAATCTTCCCGGTGTTTTCATCATGGCACGATCCTTTCTACGTCCAAACGACAGCTTCTCTCAACGTTTAAAGACATCGGAAGGAGCTTTTCACTTTTGCTAAAGCTGCTGTTTTCGTTTTATCCAAAGTAAATATTAATAGAAATACGTTAAGCGTTGCGGTAATTTTCCGCGTTTGTGTTTGCTCCAAGTGAATCGATCTTATCGCTCACACTCGATACCGAATCAAATCTATTACGAAGTTTTAGTTTTTCGAATCCGGATTACATTGGCAATACATTTGGAGGGATTTTCACTTTGTTTTTCTCCGCGTCCGTACTGAAATCCGATTCCATATTTTGAATTCAGGTCGCTATTTCGATTGAACTTTGTTGCGCACTTTACATCAGTTGGAAGGGTTATCAGGAGGTTTATCAAACGAATAGAATATCTTTCTCGACTGTGTGGCGTAAACAGCAAGAATTAAACTGAAACTATGTCTTTTGCTCTGTGATTATTGCCTGTAGAGTGACAAAAACTGAACATGTCCCAAATGCAGAAAAAGAAACTTTGGTCAGTGACTGCTAAACGAATTGTTATCGGTCGTTCGGTTTCTGATTCGGTGAGTCTTTACAAATTCTTTTGTTTGAGGGCTTCTTTAGGATGAAAGATGAGATAATGTTTGACAATACCCTGACAAAAATAATTAGTCATTATTGTATTTTTACCGAGGCATTGCTGCGTCTAGTTCCCCGCGGCTTTCGGTTGCTTTCGTCTTTGCCGCGGTTGCGGTTTTCGTCCCACTGCGGTGAATTCGCGGCAATTACGTTCGGCAAAGACGAGGTTTTACCGCGTGCAAATGGTCCCATAGTTTCAAGCGGTACTGTATTACATACTTCTTTTGGGATACTTTTGTGGTTTTTTAATGATATGTTATTGTTAAGAGTATATTTGTTGTTTAGACCAAAATTACTCATTGTCTAAAGGTAAAATCACGCGAAATCGACAACTTTCCATTTAGAGCCTCGTTTCCATGCTACAGCAGAGGGTGACTTCATGGTAGGTCATATTTGGAGGTGTTCCCGTCCATGGAACTTTAGAGACTTTTGGTATGTTTAACTACAGGTTAATCCTAATCGATTAATGATGAGAAAGCTTCTTTTGTAATTAGTACCAGGTCTGACAATAAAACGCTTGGACTATAAGGCCACCATGACGTCTTGTGAAAATGATGTATACCATAAATCATGAAATCATTGAAATGATCATCAAACGAACTGTATCAATATCTTACCACTAGTACTGGTTGTTTTTCCAGATAAAAAGGCTGAGGTTGCCATGGCAGTGTTATCATTTCTGCTACAAGCAAAGGCTGGGGCATGTCAACACAAACAGTAGGTACACTTAATTGCAATTATAAGCCACAACCATTCCCATTTGATCATCCACTACATTATTAAACCTCTTTTATCAAATATTTTCTATAGGTTACCAACATTGCATTTTTTGTGTGTTTGGAAACAACTTTGAGTGCCTTCTGGCTGATTTTTATCAACAAGCCACTGACGTTTGTAATTATCTCTTTAACAAGAAGAAACAAAACCTGAGAGCAAGGACAAGCCTTTTTCTTTTCTAATCTTTGGTGGAAGCTTGCAGTCACCAGGAAAGGTTTGCTTGGCTGCTGACAAGCAAATCATTTGTTCCTTTGAGGCATCTCTCGTTGAGTCGGCCCGTGCTCTCTTGGCGACTTATCTTTTTATGTATAATTATCCCCCTGGTTTAGCAAACTTTTTTTTGTCTGCAAAAGTGTATTTTGCAAATAAAGGGTGGCAAAAAGCTGCCATGCTGCCATACCCACGAATGACATTTATAAAATTCCAGTGTAGTATTTTTGACATGAACAAAGTGTGACAAATTTTATTTCCTGTGAAGTCCTCTACATATAATCACCAGTAACAAGTTTAAAAATAGCCTGCAATGAAGCCATGATCGATTGCACATGATCGTTGTTCCCAGTTAATGTTTTTTGGTGCGATTTTGTCATCACAAGTTGACAAACCAAAACACAAAGAAAACAAGAGCCCATTTAAACTCTACCACGTCTTTTCATTATCGAGGTTTACCTAGGTAAACTTTCTGTGGCAACTTTGGAGCCTGAATGCAATCTAACCTATGCAAAAAAGGAACCTACTCCGGAAATACTGAGGGAAAGCCTTGAGTAGGTCAGGCGGCATATACACAGTAAATGGGTCAATAGTTCAAGGTGGTACTGTAAGTAACAACTTGATTTAAAGAGGGTAACACACAACATAATATCTGATAAACTAGTAGCCCTCTATCTTTTCCTGCATTAGAACAGCGTGTAACAGGTTAATTATGGGCCAAAGAAGGCAAACAAGGTCAAAGAATCGTTTCACCAAGACAAAAAACTTCAGTTGGCAGCAAGCAATAAAGGTTTGTGGTACAACCAGCCAAATGTTTAAAAACTATCCTGGTCGAAAAGTATTAGGGTTAGTCAAATGAAAATTGCCTCGGCAGCAGAGGAATTCATTGATGAACTATCAGATAACGTAGATTCCAACACCAACTCTTTTCCTCTGCAGTCTGAATTCGAAGATGCCGGGGACAATCAAGTAACTTTCACTGTTGTTGACCGGCTGGAAATTAGCAGCAACCTTCAACCGGTGAAAAAGCGCATGCCTCGGGTCAACTCCCCCGGGGTTGCCAGTTTTCTGTTCTGCCTTTTTCTTCCTTGTTTTGATTTAGCCAATGACTTTGTCCCACCATACATTAAGATATCGCTTTAGAATTACATTGATACTGGGCACTTTTGAAGGGTTATAAATTATTGTTGTCTACAGAACTACACAGGGAAAGCTTCTTTGTGTTTGATTGGCCGCGAGCATGAGCTTGTTGACAAGTACTTTAATGATGTGCAATAACTCTGAAAAAATTTTAAGTCTAAAAACGGGGCTTTTGTTTATGTGCGAATTCCCCATCTTCAAATGAATTAATAGGGTATGTAGATTCACCTGATTTCAACGTTATTTGGCCAAAATGTTGCTCAGATATTAATTCATCAAAGCTGGCTTATGTGGAAACATGTGACATGTTAACTCCTGATGCGACTACAAAAATTCTCCATTGTCCAGTTTAACTGATACCATGATAGATAAATTGCAAAATTACTATGGCATTTCCATTCGATCAAATGTGGGAAACCAGGCTGGAAGGGAAAAGGCAATCCACGCTAGCTTACTCCGCTGTGCTTCAAGTGAAAGTCGTCCCCTTCATGACCACTGCCCTACTGGACCAGACTCAAAATCAAAATGAAGCAGTAAATGAAATGTTTCGGTAGCGCATCCCCAAAGAAACATTTGTTGGACAAGAAATGCTTGAAATGGGTCTGTATGATGCCACAAGTGACCTTCACATTGCAACCAGAGCTGAGTTGTGTGGACCGTATTGAAAGTTTAGTGAGACCAAAATTTATATTTGAGTTTGATTAGAATAAGTGCAAGTGGTTCCCTTGAACTGATGCACACGAACACAAAACATACGATAAACGAGTCTCCCGGTTGTTTAAAGTGGAGAGGGAGAGGCAACAGATTATCGGTCTGTGTAGTAAGACGTATCACTTTTTGGGGTTAAAAGATAAGTTTAGTTGTAAAGGAGTGAACAAGAAATGTAATGAAATTAACAAAGAGAAGTACTCAAATGTGTTACTCACCAAAGATGGAGGGTTTGAGGGAGATTATATTCCCAAACTCCATGAGGAAAAACTTTTGAATAAAATCAACTCAGCTGTAGACATGCAGAAAACAAGTGCGTATATCTAGCATCCAGATCTAAAGTTCTTGCTGATAAGATACTCTTGCTTGTAAAATGTAAATATAAATTGTACATAGAATTTCTTATTAGTTTTTCATATTATTTCATTAATACTCTTTTTTGAAAGATTGCAGTTGGTACTAATGCAAATAAACAAAGTTGGCAGAATATAATCATTGCTTGATATCTGAGTCAGCGTGCACGCACTAACACCACACACCATCTCATGTGCGTTTCCAAGGAAAACAGAGCCCCAAAAATGGCCCTTAAGGCCTCTGTGGCCTGTATGGCTGGATAAAGTAGCAACAAATATCGTGTTCTAAATCATTTTGTTCAGTTTAAATCAAACTTTTATTCCCTTGACATCGTGCGGAGGAAAATTAAACATTGCCCCATACCAGACTGTGACTGGATGGGATGTTGGTCAATCGCAGTGTTACCACAAGCAGTTATGTCTCCAGTACCCATTTATACACCTGGGCGAAGAGAGACATTATGTAAAAGTTTCTTACATGGGGAAGCAACACGACAAGAAAACAACCAACCAATATCGTCTACTCATTTTCCCGTCATTTCTTACTTTTCTCGAAGACAAAAAATGAGAAGTCATTCCAATTTCTTTTACTCTCATGGTGAAGCAATTTAAAATATTAGCAACGTTTCCAGGAAGGAAAGATAGGAACAATTCTACTTTATTTAACCATCTAAAAGAAATATCAAAGGCTCCTGTGTAAGTCAATTTGTGAAAGCAACATTAAATGTAAACACGGAAATGTCAGGCCACAATGCTAAAATGGCATGAATGACACTTTATATGAGCAGTTAATACTGGGTCATCATTGGTTGACTTCTGTACATATTTGTCTCCTCATTTTGCTTTAAACCATCAAAATGTAGCCCGGAGTGGGGCTAATTTTAATATCAACCACGTAAAAAAGTGGTAGTGTAGTGACAGTGATCACTTGAATAGTTATGATAACCCCACATTTTCCTTCTATCCCAGGTTTACGGAGTAAAAGATGGCTCTCAAAATAGTGATGGTTCTTACACTATCTGCATTTGCACTATTGGAAAATTGTCACAACCACCACCTGAGTTAGAGGACAAACTAGGGAAAAATGAAAAGTTGCCAAAACCACATTTTTCTTTCCTTATTTTCTTTAAACCTTTACAGTCATTGGTTGTGGTCATAATACTGGGTCATCATTGCTTGACTTATGCACACGTCTCCTCATTTCACTTTAAACCATCAAAATATAGCCCAGAGTGGGGTTAATTTTAATATCAACTACCTAGAAAAGTGGTAGTGTAGTGACAGTGATCACTTGAATAGTTATGATAACCCCACATTTTCCTTCTATCCCAGGTTTACGGAGTAAAAGATGGCTCTCAAAATAGAGATGGTTCTTACACTATCTGCATTTGCAATAGGCGGAAAATTGTCACAACCACCACCTGAGTAAGAGGACAACCTAGGGAAAAAATGAAAAGTTGCCAAAACCACATTATTCTTTGCTCGTTTTCTTAAAGCCTTTACAGTCGTTGGTTGCGGTCGTGAATTTCAATTTTTTAATTTGCTGCATTAAATCACCGTTAACCATCAAGTTTGCTTTTCCGTGGTTCTTTGCATGCATCCCATCAAATATTGCCTAACTTTGCTACATCAAGCTTTTGGAGGTCGCTTTTCTCTTACAAAGTTTGGTGTTAGTCGCTACAAGCATTACAATGATTGCTGGAGAATCAGTGTTGTAAAGAAGTGTTTAACTTAGGTAATTATAATGTTATAAGTTCATGTCAAGAGATTCGAATTGCCAGCTGCCATTTTATTTTCAAGTGTAAGAAAATATGAATAACTGAAATGAAAAACACTACTGCCAGCTCAGGGGCCCTGAAACCATGCACTTGATATAATTTAAACTTTCATTGCAGCATTATAACTGTTTATCATCCGTGTTGTGGCTAAAATTTCCCTTTGATTGTTGTAAACTTTGCTTGTCCATTTGACCAATATAAGGACCTGGACATCTCCACTATGTACACGTGTGCATACTACCAGCATACACAACAAGGTGGAGGAAGGAGCCACACAGAACCCTGGCAGGAATGAAGGTTTTCTGGGAGAATATAAACAATGGTCCAGAGAAGTCTATCACATATTTCGTGAATATATTAATGCAAAGGTATCTTTAATAGAATGCCTACAATGAAACATTCGTTATACACCTCAGCAGACAGTTTTACTAAGGTTTACATCTTATTAAACTTGAGATAAACATATGGCTTTGCATTGTCTGTTGGTTTTGTAAAACATTTGAAGCATTTGTTCATTCATCTCACATTACCACCGTACAGTATCTTTCTTTTATTCCTCAAAGCTGATATTCTTCAGCTTAAGACATTTAAATCTAAAATGTTAATATTGTGGTTTTTGCATTTAAAAATGCTGTAAGCAACCACCAAACTTCCAATGGTAAATTTCGCAGATTATACCAATGACCACTTTTATTACAATAATATAATAAACACTAATTTTGTTTACTTAGCAGTGTTGCCCAACAGTGGGGCTATATAATTTCTTGCCAGCATGTAACAGAACCACAACTTGAAGATGGATCAGAGTTTTGTTTGGATGAACTGATACAGAGCAGCAACCTCGAAGCGGAATGTCAGAGAAACAAAGTAATGGAGCAAGAAAGTCAGAGATTTCAATAACACTTTAAACCTTCGCCCACGTCATCCTCTGTTCTCCTGGAAAAACTACATATGCCCAATTTGGAGAACTAAAATCTGTTCAATTTGCCGGGGCACCAGTGAACATGTTTAAAAAGTCAATTTCTGTCCCAAAACTACTCAGCCTAGAGCACTGACTGTTATCTGCACACAAATAATGGTTCCACTATAGAAGTATAAAAGCGAAAATTGTGGGAAACACTTCAGAGGTTCTTGTACATTGTAATTTAACAGGACAAAACTGAAACATGACAAACAAATTTAATGGTTATTCAAGTACTTTAACAGACGAACATTGGTTATTTCATACTGAACTTGCTTTTTTGAAGCAACTTGAAAGTTGTACATGATCAGACAGAGTTGCTGGAAGTTACATTAAGCAAAGGAAATGCACCATATAACAATGTATATATTATATTTCAAATTTACGTGGGTATTTGGTTCAAAATTCTATAGTGCTTGATTGGATTATAATAACAGGTGAACAGCAATTGAACTAGGACTCACTTATGAGAACTAAATGGTCTCCTATATATATTTTAGCATCATTTTAAGCTTTTATTTGTTTCTATGGAAGCAAAAAATTCCCCATCTTATAAAGCCTTTTGTTAACAGGCCATGCCTTTAACTACATTAGTGTTGTTTTTAAACGTATTCACAGCAAGGAGGAAGTCAAGAATGAGAAGGTCAAAGTGGCTGCTTCATACGATGTCATAGTGTGACAAAGGCAAGGCATGTGCCTCTTCATCAGGGATGGGCTCACTGTCACACCTGTAAGTAGGCCAAAAGGTGCCAAAGATCCTCAAAAGCACATGACTGCGGAAAAAATGATGTGCATTCTTCAAAGTCTAAAGAGTTTAGGGCAGCAAAATTTTCTTTCAATAGTTCACATTCTCATGCTCGTTTCTTTCTCAGAGTAAAATATCTAAATAATTTCACAGAGGTTTTCACGTTTTGTAAGATAGGGTTGTAAATTGTTAGCTTGTTTAAAACTATATATTATTATCAATACCTAATAGCCATGCAGGAGAGAATTCCACGCATGACTTGTGAGGAAAAACGACTTGTTAAAGGCAAAAGCCAAACAAGAAGTGAAGTTAAACTCCATTTTTCAGAAACTAGAGAACCTCGAAATAAGCCAAAAGAAGACCGCCAATGACGTTAAAGATTTGAAGCAGAGATAGAGTCATATAGAAGAACGAGTCACTGAAGTCAAAAGCAACATTGCAGAGAAAGCGCCTGGCGTGGAGTTGGCCAAACTTGAGGAAAAAAAATAGACGACCTCGAAAACCGTTCCAAATGGAATAATATTGTCATATGGGGTTTGCAAGAAGACGCAGAGAAGGAGCACGACTCTTTAGAGCTTTTCTGGCCCACAACTTCTTTGGAAACCATATGGGAGTCAAAGGCATCCAGGTGATGAGGGCACACCGCACGACAAAAAATGGTTTAACGTTGTGAGAATTCTTCAAATTTATGGCTGTTGAAAGGTGGACCATTATCCGATTTGATCTCCTCTGGTACTCCATATGTGTCAAACACCCTCTTGAACGCCGGGATGGTTGCCTTTTCACTAGTGGATCCCACGAATTCGACCACTGGGTATCTGGAATACTGACAGTAGAATATGAGGGGGAATTCTCCATTAGCCATAGGCCCGCAAAAATCCACGCTGACCTTATCCCACGGTCCCCCAGGTAGTTCAGTCATCTTCAGTGGCTCGGGATGTGTTTGGGGTGTGTTAAATTGGCAGGCAATGCAAGTGGATACAAACACATTGGGAGTCCCTTCCCGGAAACCTCTCTCAGGAGCTGTTTTGTCTGTACTAGCCCTTGATGTCCCTCATGCGCTATCTCTACCATCCTCTGTCTAAGTTTTGCCGGTACGACAATCCTATCACCTCTCAAGACCATCCTGTCTACTATGGTGAGTTCATGGAAAACGTGCCTGTATCCCTGTATGCTTGAAACCATTCATGTTTACCTTCTTAGGTACATGGATAAAGTGAAGATTCTAAAAGCCGCCGCTAAAGCTCTTACAGAGAAAGTTTTCTTCGAGTCCCAAATATATATATAAAAGGTCACTGCTGTTTAGCGAAAATGTCCCATGGGAAAAGAAGTCCTCCAACGACCGATTCGATGTCACCATGGGGTCGTTTGATGGCCCAGAAACATGCGAGCTGGTTGGCTGCTACATCCTATCACGCCTCACCGAAAAGTACGGAAATAACATCGGCCTTTACCGAGACGACGGGCTGTCAGCATTCAATAAAAACACCACAAGAGATCGAAAGAATTAAGAAAGATATCTGCAAAATCTTCCGCGATAATGATCTCAAGATCACAGTAGAAGCAAACCTCTCTAGAGTCAATTTTTTAGACGTCACCCTAGACCTAAAAAGTGGCAAACACTCCCCATACACCAAAGAAGGAAACGTACTGCTGTACGTACACAAGCAATCGAGCCATCCACCTTCAATCCTTAGAAATATCCCCGAATCCATAAACAAGCGGCTATCTGAAATTTCTTCTGACAAGGAATGCTTCGACAAGGCCAAAAGTGTGTACCAAGACGCACTTAATAAAAGTGGCTATAAGTACAACCTGTCGTATAAAGCACCAACACCTGAAGCATCACGGCAACGCAGAAACCGCCAAAGAAATATCACGTGGTTCAACCCTCCATGCAGTCAAAATGTAGAAACGAAAGGCGGTAAATGCTTTCTCCAACTCATTGATCTGCACTTCCCTAAATCCAACCCGCTGCACAAAAATCTTCAACCGGAACACTCTTAAGCTGAGCTACAGCTGTATGAACAACGTAAAATCCATCATCTCCAGCCACAACAAAGCTCAAATAAGCAAATCACCAAATCAACCCGAAGAAAGCGAAAACAACTGCAATTGCCGAAACAAGAATTCTTGCCCACTTGAGGGAAATTGTAATGTACGGAACATTGTCTACCAAGCAGAGGTCGTCACACCGCAGACAATACAAACTTACGTCGGATTGTGTGACACAACATTCAAAGAACGTTACAGAAACCATACATGCTCCTTTAGAAACGAACGTTACAAAAATGTAACAGAGCTAAGCAAGTATATATGGAGTCTCAAGGAATAGAAAATCAATTATCAGATTAAATGGAGAAAAGTGAAGCAAGCTAGATCGTATTCAAATGTCAACAAAAAATGTAATCTTTGCTTATGGGAGAAATATTTCATAATTTGCAGACCGGAAATGTCAACACTCAATAATAGAAATGAACTGACATCGATTTGCAGACATTCTAAGAGGTTTCTGTTAAATACTGCGTTTACTTAGTTTACTCGATCGTTTTACATTGCACCCAGTTTTACCGCCCAATAGAATCTTGACACATCACGCAAGCAAGCATTGTTCCCTATTTTCAAATTTGTATATCTTTTCATGTAGCCGTTACTGTTGTCAGTTGCCTGATGATTGCTTCGCTAGAAGCATGAAACTCCGAGTAGCAATTAAATGTGTTTGAACTAGTCCGACTCCAAAAGTTCATCTTTTATATAAATATATATATATATATATATATATATAAATAGAAAGACTGTGTTTTGATTGTGTTTTGACTGTGTATATGTATATATGTATATATGTATATATGTATATATGTATATATGTATATATATATATATATATATAGATATATACATATATATATATATATAATATCAGATGACATATCGAAGTCGGTACGCAACGACAGAGCTAAGCTGCAAAAAGATTATTTACAAGAAGTCAAAGAAAAAGAAGATGAGGAATTTGCCTTCATTTCCTGGTTGGTTCCAGCACAGATATTATACAAGGTTTCCTCTACAAAGTTGTCATTCTGCCGACTAACGAGTAGCTGAACATTTGTATTTTTTTAACCGAACTGACTGTTTTTTTGTAATGATGAACAATTTAGTCTCTTCCTTAGTTGCATAAATGTTCTAAACATATGCATATAGACTTTAACGTCTAAAGGAGATCTCGGCGAAAGCGTGTCTTGAAACCACAATTACAAACATATCAACAGCCTGATCTGCTGCCTTTTATTCCCTGGTTGCCCTTCCTGCCCATTTTTACTGTCAAAAGAAACAGCAATCATATGTCCCAAGACCAAACACCTCCTGCTCCTTGACATTTCCAACTATGTAGAACCCAGACTCAGTTAGGGTGCTTTAGTTTAGGACGCGAATCCCGGTAAACATGTTAAAGCATGTGTTACTTGTATGAATGACAATGATCACTTATAAGTGCTAGCAAGTCCTTATAAGTTTCATCATATCACTACACAAATGTCTCAAGGCCTGTGGCAAATGAGACCGTTATTCAAACCTTCACTTAAAGAATTGATAAAAGTTCACAAATGTTGGAAGCTTAAAACTCTGCTCCACAATAAAAATTCACACCCTTTGTCTTCTCAATTCGATAGATGTTGATTATCCGGATACGAATCCCGGTTAACATGTTAAACCATGCGTTACTTGTATGAATGACAATGCTCATTTATAAGTGCTAGTATAAGTGCTAGCGAGTCGTCGTAAGTTTCATCATTTCACTACACAAATATCTCAAGGTGCGTGGCAAATAAGACTGGAAAACAAACCTTCACTTACAAGTAAAGGTCAGTTACAAAGTTAAAAAATCATTTAGTGTAACCATAAAATAACAATTGGACTTTGACAACACAGTATGGCAATTCAGAATAGTGGAAATAGAAAATATTACTTTTATTTGAGATTGAAGAGCATATTACCTCAAAATGTAATTGTAAGATTTCATATTATAAAAACTGAACCTTAAAGACACTGCATATCCAAATTGACCTGAAAATCTGGCAGTATATTAGTACAAATAAAAAATAGTTAATTCTCATGATTTTTTTTTTTCAGATTCAAAAGCTTGGATTGCAGCAGCAATATGTATATGACAAGGGAACATACACATATCTGTGGAAAATAATGGCACTGGCATTTCTACCTGAAGCAGAGATCATGCCCACGTTCGAGACACTGAGAAGAGAAGCATCAACTGCACCCCTGCAGCGGTTCATTGAGTACGTGGCTAACACCTGGGAACACCTGGCCTCCATCATCCTGGAGCATCTTCATGATGGCAGTTGGGACGAACAACGACATTGAAGGCTGACATCATGCATTAAATCGTCGAGCAGCAGGAAGGCGGCAGATGCCATTTTAATTGTTGATTGAACTATTGCGCCATTATCAAGGTTACATAATTAATAATAAAAAAGCGGTTTGTAAAAAGGCTAAGTTGAAGCGAATTTGCATAACATAGCGGCAAGCTAATTACTTAAATACTTTAGCATGAAGAGAATCGGACTGCACATTCAAAGTATTATATATTATCTGCTACGGGTACCTACAACTATGCCCTTGCTAAATGGCTGGATGCTAAGCTGAAGCCTCTGTCTGTAAACGAAAATACCATCACTGATATCTTTGCCTTCACAAATGAAATTTGTGGAGTTAAGATAAACCCGGGAGAAATCTTGGTCTCTTATGATGTCTCATCGCTCTTCACAAATGTACCCCTGGACGAAACAATTGACATCCTGGCACACAAAGCTTTCGAGGACAACTGGTTCAATGACACCCATGGCCTAAACTTGACCAGAACCGATCTTATTGATCTTCTACATGTTGCTACAAAGGGGCAGCTGTTTCAGTTCGATGGGGCCCTTTACGAACAGACCGATGGAGTAGCCATGGGGTCTCCCCTTGGACCCCTTTTGGCTAATGTATTCATGTGCTCTATTGAAGGGTCCCTGAAAAGTCAAGGAAAACTCCCAGATTTTTACCGCCGCTACGTAGATGACACTCTAGTCAAGATGCCAGATCTGGCGGCAGCCACAGCATTTCTGGATACCTTGAATCACGCCCATAGCGCCGTAAGTTTCACTATGGAGGTAGAGGAAAATGGGATGCTCCCTTTCCTTGGTTTACAGCTTCTAAATCGCGCACCATGTGTTGAAACAAAGGTTTACGTTAAGCCGACAAACACAGGTCTTCTCCTGCACTATCATAGCCATGTGGACAGCCGCTACAAACAGGGTTTGCTCGTCACCATGCTTGATCACGCGCACCGGCTATCATCATCTTGGACACATTTCTCAGAGGAGTGTGAACGCTTGAGAGGAGTTTTCCGAAAGCTGAGGTATCCGAATCACCTTATTGATTGTCATCAACAAGTTTATCACCTCGAGAGTCGCAGCGGACCAGTCTAAACAGCATACCGATGACGTCATCCGGATAGCTATCCCCTATAATGATCAGGATGCTGCAGTGTCTGTCAAACGGCAACTTAGAGATCTTAGCAGCAAGGTGAGAAAGACCATTCAACCCGTGTTTACTAGACGTAAGCTTAATCAAGATCTAAGACTGCGTGAGCCCAAGCCCAACATTGTAACCCAGCAATGTGTTGTTTATTTATTCAAGTGTGACCTGTGTGATGCAGGTTATGTTGGGTATACAAAGGGCCACCTTCACACGCGCGTTGAGGGACACCGTCAAAAGGCGTCATCAATCTGCAAGCATTACTACAAAGAACATAACACTGCTGTTCCGAACAATTTCTTAGCACGCTTCAATGTAATCAAGAAATGCATGAACAAATTTGATTGCCTTGTTAATGAAATGCTGTATATTCAAGAGCTTAAACCAACATTGAATGTGCAGTCCGATTCTCTTCGTGCTAAAGTATTTAAGTAATTAGCTTGCCGCTGTTATGCAAATTCGCTTCAACTTAGCCTTTTTACAAACCGCTTTTTTATCATTAATTATGTAACCTTGATAATGGCGCAAGATGCACCGAAACGTCGGTTCCTATCACTCATATTTCTTGTTTCATGTATTTCTAAATCATTTCTTTTAAGATTGAACTATTGCACAGAGAAGCCAGGCTCGGTGCCCTTCACATTCGGTTGGTGTCCGAAAAGAAGCTGAAATGAATCCAGCGGAAGATCTACCGATCCTTACAGAGCAAAATTTTAGATCAGAGGGAGAACCACACCTCAGCTCAACAGCTTTTGAGGGCATGTGGACATTTAAATGGGCCAGTTTGTAGCAAATAAATATTTTTCCCTTCATCTAGAAGGAAATTTCACTTAATTCTAGAAACCTTCCGGGATTAGGGTAACAAGTATAGACAATTTAGCTGTAATTTCAAGTTTAAATATAAAATCAAGTATAGGTTACTTCAAATCAAGTGTTTTCCAGTTTCATAAAATTTACAAGTTTAGGTTATTTCTTCTATAGTTCCAAGTCTAAAAATAATGTGCTTTCCAGTATAGCAGTTTTTGTAGCTATATTGT
>NW_028145467.1:1245000-1275000 GCF_977016875.1 Pavona decussata
GACACAACATTTGTTTTTTTTATTTTTTTTGTGTGTGTATACTCTCATGGAGATTGATTGAGATTGTTGTATTCCAAGCATAGCATTGTTGCACCCAGAGTGCACATGCTTGGAAATTTACTCTACTCAGCGTTTTTCATGGCGTGGCTAGTTTATCGCGTTTTGTTGGGCTTTACTTTCGTTTTTCTTCGCGGATTTTTCTCTAAAAGCGTTGCCTTAGCGGTCAGCCTTCGATTTATTCTCTACAAGGGCAGTGTGACTGTTAGAACTTGTTTTTTGGTGAGTGTTCGGCAAGTTTTTTTTCGCTCGCATCGTGTTGGCGTGTGTTGTTGTTCATTCATTGCTCGGATCGTATGGCTCAACCGCGCTCAACTTACAACAGTTTGTCGGCAGGTGTAATCCCATCTACATGCACTTCTTCACCTTCTTCTTCTGCTGCTAACGTGGTAGTTTTGGCGCCTTCAGCAGGAACATCCGCATCGTTCTCCAATGACATTGCCCAAGCGTTCAATAACTCCCTTCCGATCATCATCGCGGCGATCTGGGATAACGCAGCCCCTACATCATGCGCTCCTTCAGTTGTCACGTCCAACCTTTGTTCAACTCCTGCTACGGTCGTTGCAGGCTCGATGACTGCTTCTTCAGGTACATGGATGTTGCCAGCATTTGTATCTACTTTCCCGTCCGTGTCAGCCACCACCGACTCTAACTCGGCTTGGCCTGTGCTGTCTTTTGCGTCACCGTTGACGGCCACTCATGTTGCCAGTTCGTCTTCCAGTTTCGGCAGTTTGCTTTTCCCACCATCTGTGGACAAAGCATTTGTGGTTGAACCAGGACATGCCCCAATTCCCCCCAAACTTGTTGCAAAGATTACGAGCGGTCAGTTCATGGATTTAGCGGACTTGTTGTCAGCAAATCTGCGGACTGCAGAGCATGAGCCGCAAACCTTTTTGGACGGCAAGTTGGTGGTCTCTAATAAGCGCCGGGTGGTCGAAATACAGGACATATTGACCTGGACCGAGGCCTTTACTATTTTTCAGATGGTGATGTGTGCGACCCATCCCCATTGTTGGCCAGACCTCACCAAATATAAATTATTGCTCATCATACAAACGGCTCGGCAATCAACCAGTAGAGCTTGGATGGAGTATGATCTTGCTTTTCGCAAGGATGCTGCGGCAACTAAGGCATCTGACTGGTCGAAGATGAATTTGGATTATTTATTTATTTATTTATTTATTTATTAACCGTAAATTTATTGATGAAAAAAGTGTTATTTCTGACAATAAACAATAAATAGAGCAAGTAAACAGATCCATAAATTATTATCGGTGAAATACTGTAATATTATAGATAAAAAATACCAGATACTTGTGCAACTATACTTCATTGATTACCCATGATTGAGTTTATTTAATACATATAATAACTTATATGATTGAGATTATTGTATTCCAAGCATAGCATTGTTACACCCAGAGTGCAACAAAAACGGTGTCCGCTTGCCCCAGACAAGTGTTTTTGGCCAGTCGACAAGTAGGTTATCAAACCTTACTTGTAATTTTAAATAATGTTTCAGTGAAAAATTCAGTATACAGTCAGGTTTTTGCAAGTGTAAAACAGATCGCTTTTCGTGAAAGCAACTTACAAGATAGAAATTAAAAGAGAACAGCACTTAATTTTTCAGCAAAAAATTCAGTATACAGCCAGGTTTTTGCAAGTGCTTTTTCGTGAAAGCAACAAGATAGAAATTAAAAGAGAACAACACTTAAGCAGCTGACTGCGCCATTTTATTTCAGTGTGCACTGAAAGGGGCCTGGGACTCAGGGTATTGACTTTTTCATTTTATTAAAAGACCCTCTACGTAACTGTAAGCACGCACAAAATGGCGGCTCAGCGAAGCATAACAGGCTATTTTGGTACACCAGAGAAGCAGCTGAAGAGGAAAGCAATTCCTTCGGCAGAAAACACTCAGGTCAATGAGAAGAAAAACAATCTGACAGCCCAACAGTACAAGTTCGAAAGTTTAAGAAATCTTGGAAAGAAACCTTCCTCAGGGTAGTACACAATGCAAACAAAGATGTCATGTATTGCTCCATATGTAGAAAGTATCCTTTTTTTATGTATTGCTCCATATGTAGAAAGTATCTTGGTTTTGCAAATCTACAAAGTTCTTTGTACATTGGCTGTGGATCTGGCGGATAGTATCGCAGAGATTCCCCTGTTCACCATAACGTGTCAAAGGAACAAAATCGTTGTTCACTACAATTTGAGAAAGATTCAAATCCTCAGCACGTGGAACCAATTAAAGCAGATGTTCAACAAAATGTGGTTAAACTTAATGAACAGTGTTGCTCTGCACTTCAGTGCCTGTTCAACACAATCTTCTTCGCAGCACATGATGAACTTGCCTTCAGAAAATTTGCAGGTCTGTGTGAGTTACAGAAGAAGGATGGTGTACATTCTGGGGACCAGTACAAGAATTTCAAAGCATGCAAAGCCTTTAACATAGCCCAAGTAGAGAGAGACAAAATTTAGTCTGTAGTGAGGGATACTAGATTTTTGTCCATAGTATCAGATGGATCTACTGATTCTGGTATTGTAGAGCAAGAGACTGTGTATGTCATACATGCAAACAAGAAAGGACGGTCAGTTAGTCATTTTGTGAATATTGTTGCCTTAGAATCTGCCAATGCAGATGGAATTTTGCATGGAATCACTCAGAGTCTTCTTGGCATTGGCATAACTGAAGCAACTCTCCAACAAAAACTGGTAGGATGTAATTTTGATGGTGCTTCTGTAATGCTTGACTTCAAGACTGGAGTTACAACTCAGCTAAACAACAGTCACTTAAAACATTGTCATTATGCACTGTGTTGCACATATTTTAGAACTTGGAGTTGGATTTGCCATTAAAACTGTCCCATATCTGAAATCTTTTATGGGCACTGTCTCAAATCTTTCGATGTTACTATTACTTTCCCAAAAAAGGAGAGAACTTCATGGTTTTGCTGACATCTTTGAGGAACAGGCTGCAGCCTACTACAGAAACCAGATGGGTTGCCAGTAGACACAGGGCTTTGTTGGCGCTAGAGAAAACTTTGCTATTACTCTAAAGCACCTTGAATATGTGGGCACAGGGACTAGTGAAGAAGAAGTTTTATTTGCTCTCTGCAGCTGATGACAATTTTGCAAATAATACTGTTTAAATAAAAGAAATAAATTAACATTTTAATTGCAATGATGTATTATTAGAGCCTGAGGGCTAAGTTAACTGGAAAGTTTTCTAGTTAGCCCCCAGACTTTTAGCTTTGACTTTTGATACCGGTGAAAAGAAAATGCTACAAAGAGTTTGACTAAATTATTGAAGATGTATAATACAAAACAAAATATAAGATAATACATAACTGAAGATAGAAAAGAAGATAGAAAATACAACTAATTTATTCTTGACACTATTGGGTCAAAAGGTGCGCTTTTAGATGCTTTGTAAAGGAAAATGTATTTAAAGATTTCAGATGCATGGGGAGATTTTTCCATCTAGGTCAATTGCCATATTGTCTGTGACAATGCAGAAAAACCTAGAGGCATGGTGAAAGCAATCAAAACTTAAAGGTTGTGAGATTTTTCTACTTTCTCCTTGAGGTTACCAAAATTTTGAGAGAATTAAGTCTACAGTTTCAGAGTGATGATCTGTTCATTACTGAAGTTGGAGACAGCTCTAACAAGACTGAAAGGCCTTAACAATTCTGATCCACTGCCCATAACAGCTACTTTCCAAGCCAAGTTCCAGTCAAACTATGATCCTGAGAGTGGCCACTTTAAATTGGTTGTCTGCTTGGAGGAATTTCGGTTTCAGAGATGCCAACAGAAAATCTGCTACAAGCAAAATTTGCTTTACTGATTTCTAGATCGGGAAACACCACAAACTTGGCGATGAACTTGAAACAAAAGCATAACATAACCCTTCTACAGATATATTGTAGGGTAAAATAGGAAACTAGAATTTTGCAAAATTTCATTTGGGTCTAGTGTGAGCAATGAGATCGATTGACCGGAACAAACGCAAACATGAACTAGGAGTCTACTTAGCACCACAATCTTGACTTATTTCTATATTTACTTGACTTGGATAAAGCCATAATAGCAACTTTTGCAAGATTGAGAGCTTCTTCTTATGTTACAAAACACTGACAGAAGCCGTCCTTTGGACATAGAAAGGAATTGCCACGCTGAAAACACCGGCAAGATTTCAGTCATATGCTAGGCAACCAAAATCATTCACATGTTTCAAGTTTCACTTGACAACAACATGATGCATAGCCTCCCACGCAGCCGTTTTTAGGGGACTCGTGTTACCTCCTCCCCACAAACGCCTGCTTACCCAAGCGCCACACTCCTTTCCCATTGTTTAACTCCCCACGCACCCTAGCCAATCACCATCGAGGCATTGTCTAAAGACATCAAATCAAATTGCTGCTTACAATGGCCGTTTCCCACGAGCTTTGTACTGTCTTTGGTACAGTCTTGAGAGATGCGGTAGTTAAGTTGGAATAAATATATTATTTTTTTCACTTCTGGAATGGCTGGTCATGGCTGAAACGCCATAACAAATGTCGAATGTGAATGCAAGCGGTTCTTGTGCGACGATTTGACGCCGTTATCAGCTGGGAGAGTCAAAATCTTCGGGAAAATGTAATCAATCTTCCCGATCCCCGCCGGATCAAGTTGACAGTCAGTGAAGATATCACCGGTGTGGAAACTCTGGAGCAGATTTGTTTGTTTGTACGTAGTGCTACGAGAGACTAACTCGATTCAAGAAAGCAAAGAATGTAGAAGGAATCAAGGGGAGGTCTGCAGTATTTATCATTACACTAAAGGCTATTAAACGGAAAGTTAAACGACAAAGAGCCAAACAAGTGGTGGGCCTTGTGGAAAATGTCGGACATGCCCCTAAACAAATTGCAACAACAAAGTGAGTTTCACCTGCAAAATCTTAAAAGTTGACATATCGGGTAATACTTCGGTTTCCTCCACACCGACAAGGTCGACGAGATTGAAGGCAAAGCTTCATAAATATTAAAGCCACTTTGCGTAACCAGTCGGCAAATTGACGAAAATATCGCTATTTCCCATCATGAATTCTTTGATTGCAGTCACTTGATAGGCATTTAAACGAGAAGTTTTGAATGTAGGGCACACCCTGCTGAAAGTTCACGTAAGCTCGGTCAAGTTCTGTCTCCGCTGTGATGTTTTTCACTGTCCCTGCGGGTGGCATTAGGAGGTCAAGGTCAACCTTCCAGATTTTAGAAGGTTCACTGTGATTGGCTTAGCAGCGGAAAGGGATGTGACGCTTGGGTAAGCAGGCGTTTGTGGGGAGGAGGTAATACAAGTCCCCTAATAACGACTGCGTGGGAGGCTACATGATACAAGGAACAAATTTAAATTTACAGAGGTTGTTGGAAGGAAAACTGGACACTTTTTCATTCAATCAACATGGAAACCACAGTGCCTTTCCACTTATACACAACTTGTGCCATTTTCAGCCCTTTGAAAAAACCTTGAACCACTCTCTTTTGAGTCACAATGTGCTTGTGTAATTTAATTGTTTTTCACGTTAAGGGCGCGTTTTTTTATTCAAAATTCTGGAATGAGAATGGCCAGAATGTAAAATGCGCGCGTTTTTCTATTCCGCATTCTTATTCCGGAATGGACAGAATGCCATTCGATCCATTCTGCTCTCAGGGGCAGAATGAACAGAATGTTGCGAATGAAATCCAAGATGGCGGACGGCGAGGTGAGCGCTGCGGATTAAAATACGTCTCTACAAGGGAAAAAATCAGGTTACACTTTTGGACAAAATGAAACATTGCTTCTAATTTCATTGTACCAAAAGTACCAGGAAAATTGCTGCGATAACGGCTGCAATGGCAGTCTCTTCGTCAGCCACCATATTTGTCACGCAATGTTGACTCCGCCAGGACCGAAGGGGGTTTTTTTATGTAGACAATCTGAATTATTCCTAGCATTCCGTACGAACCATTCTTATTCCAGAATTGTGGATAAAAAAACGCGCCCTAAGCAACTAACTTTAGACATAATCCAAAATGCACGAGTTCACGCACAGAGCGCTTTGATTTCGAACAAGAAGTATTCGATTTATCGGCTTCGATTTATGTTTCTATAACATTTGCTGAATATTCAATACCAGTTAGGAGTTGTTTTTAAAGTGGCCAGTATTTACGAAGCAGATAAAATTTGAAATATGATAGCTATCACTGGCTGATTTCAGAAAATGCAAATTTTGTGTTTGTCTGCAACCCATTGAAATGTTTTGTTTTATTTGACAATACCACAAAAAGAGAACTTACCACGATAAATACATATAAAACAATGGCAAAAACAGGCAATTTAATTTTAGACGAGTCTAAAAATATGCACATATGTATTTTTCGCTGCCTCAATAATGCATCTGCGTAGCTTGCTTAATTATGACCTGGACTGTAGGTATTCTTCACCCAAAAACAAAACAGAAACAAAGATTGTGTTGGTCCTTGCCTCAAATTGAAAATAAACAAATTGAGCCACAGTATCATGGCATTTCTCCCCTAGTTTACACTAATTTTAACTTTACATATTAGAAAACATTACCTTCCTTTTTTTACTTCCATCAACTTCTTGTTTATCCCATTAGCAGGGCGGTCATTCACTTTTCAGTCACATTTTCCTTTGATCTTCACCGTGGTAACAATCTTGTTGCTTTCTGAGAAAAAACAAGGAAGCCATAAAGGCTTATTAAGCAGCCTCTTATGCAACATTCTATGCCTCTATGTTGTCCCTAACCTGAGATCAGGTCCCCCAGTTCCTTGTTCCCCCCTCCCCTTAATATTGAGACATTTTTTTCAATTTTTGTTATTTTGGATCCAATTTAAATTTAACATTGTTTGGAGCCCGTCGAATGGTTGGCTCTCAATGACGAAAAAAGAAAATGAAAGACAGAAGAAATCTTTGTTCAGCCCTAACAGAATTTGAACCAACAACCTTTCGCATGACAGCAGCGTGCCTGACACTGGCACCTCACAAGCTTAAGTTTCCCCAAAACATTTTAGTATTTAATCATTGCCTTACATTCCGGCACCCTATATCGGCCGTCTATTAAGAGCCATTCACAGTAACTTTCAAGAATACGGCGACAGAAGCAAAAATTCAAAATTTTTTTTATTTGCCCCAAAAGACCCTTTTGGTGAACTATTTACAAAAGTAATATTCAAAAGTTCCAGCGAATTTTTATTTTGGCAAAAATTGGGAAAGTTCAAAATCGGCCCAAACGTGCCTGATGGCCCGATTGAAATTATGTAAATTAGTACATTTTCAAACCTCTCGTTCAAGACAAGGCAACGTTTTCTCGAGTTGATACTTTCACAATCGTTTTTACGTCCCTTGTGCTTGCTTCCAAACTATATTTTATCTCGACCTGAACATTCTTTCATTTGAAGTTGCCCACGTAAAGAATACAATGTCTGCTATTCCTTACATAGAATGATTTTTGCCATATTTCAGATGACCATATCATCGGGGGTATACGAATATACTGGTAATGAAATAACTTTTTTGAACGGGCAATTGTTCTTATTTATCATGTTAAAATATTTAGTTTGGCCCGTGAAAAGTGAGCGCGCTAGGTTGAGATGTGTGGAATGCACTTTGACACAATTCGCCATTTCAGTACCTCACGTTCCTCTTCTTACTTTGCATGTGTCAATACAGTTCACGAAAGCTTTTAGATAAAAGCCAAGGTCTCTCGTTTCATTTCATGCTTTTATACACATAAATAACTAGCTTTTAACTTGAGTGCTCCCCATATTAGCCTTCAGTTTTCAAATGATTCTTTTTCCGTTCAAGCGAGATGAAAGAGCCGTTCCCAGGAAATAACTTAAAATCAGTGAAATTAATACCCTGTCTCTCATATCATGCTACACTTCCAAACTACTGTTATTTTTAAGCTAGTAAGTGTAAATGCTTTTTTTTTTACGTGGCCTAAAACAGAATTTGCCGAAAATATTACGAATGAAGTCCACCGCAAGAAAAAACTGAAAAAATCGTGCACCGATGTAAACATCAGCCGTTTCTCGACTTGCCACATGGATGAAACGCGTCCGTTGTTTTACCTTTGTATACATTTATGACCAGAAAGTAGAAACAAAAAATCTTCTTTATGCCCATCTATATAAAAATACACTTGCCAACCAAGCTTTGCTTTTCTGTGTGTTTGTTCGAAAATACTGAAGAATAGTGCAACATTGTTACTGACTACTTGACTCATTTCATCACAACCGGATAACACGGCTAAAAACTAGATATAAAGGAATGCTCTTACTTGTCTGCAATCGTTACTCACATTATATCTGGCGATATCACATCCCTGAAGCAAGGCTGAAAATAATTATCTCAAATTCTGCTTATTAGAGTTCTGAAGTTTTGAACAACGCGAATAATTTTCATTTTGGACAAGTGAAATGTGATACACAAGCACGCGAAAAGCACAGGAATAAACAATGTCAATATTCGCTCTTGCGATGACAGTGCGAAAATAATTTTTGAAATTACAACAAGAAATTGAGGCAAGTTAAGGTCTGCACTTGGTATATTTGATTGCCGGATTGAAACGAAAATCATGATGAAGCTCAAAAAATGCACAAGATTTGCAATGAGTTACGCTTAATCAATGCAAAAAGGACGTCCACTCGCACCCAAGGGACCGAACGTTTATTACGTCCTAGGCCAGGGGGGAGGGGGCGCTGGTTTTCTAAAAAATCGAATGTATGAAAATTTTACCCCCCAAAAAATCTTTCAAACAAAAGTTTTACCCCCCACTGCAATTGCAGTTTGAAAATTTCTCCCCCCCCCCCCCCCCATGGTGGCCTGGTGGTTGAATTGTTGAGAAGTTCCTGGGCACAATGCTTGGTTACATGGGTACATCGCTAGCTCTCTGAATCTGAACTGGCAAGAGACACAATCAGAAGTTAGGCGAAATTCAAGTAAGGGAACGTACCTTAGATCATCTCTTCAATGTCTTGATAATAACGACATTTTGTTATTGCTGGAGTCTATTCTTCAGTCGTCAAAAGAAGGTACACAGAAGTTCGAACAGCTCGGGGTTGGGGAGCAGTACAGGAGCATTTGATGTATGGATGTGAATATATAGATTTTGAAGAAGCCTACCATCTCTATTTTCGTCTTTTAGTCAATTTTTTTGCCCAGATAAACAAGCCTTCAGAGATACACTGCTTGATGGAATACACGGTTTGCCTGTCTATGTCATTACTCAACCTATTACGTGCAAGATCTTTGTCGCTCTGAAGAATAGTAGCGATGTGGAGAAGTTTCTAGTCAATTTTACCAACCCTATAATTGATGAGAAGAATATTTGCTAAATACATTTAGAAAAAATTACCCCCCCCCCCCCCTCAATTTTCCCATGGTTCTTGCATGTAGTCTTTTCTTAGTTTGGTCGAAAGTTGAAGTAAATCATACCAATTACAGTGAGTGTTCGACAAATCTGTTTTGGCACGTTTTTTTCCTTCCGCGTATTATTTTTAAAACACATCCGTTCGCGTTATTGTGAAATTGAAACATGCTTAAATTTTTCACATGCTACACCAATTCTTTTCAATCAAACTTCAAACACAATGAACCGAACTTTAACCCATTGACCCCTCAAACGCCCGTAACCGCCCATGCGCAACAACCCCCAAATTTCCTGAAATGCCCGAGACCGCCCGTCCAAAATGGCGGCTGGTTCTTCGCTTCACTACCTCCCCCTGGTGGCTTTTTCGTTTTTTTGTTGTCATGGAGATCAAAAGAGATGGTTAACCAATCAAATGCCATCTTTTGCGCATTTTTTGACAGGTCATGTCAAGCACCCCAAGATTGGTAATTTTTTCATCGCGCGAGGTAACTGAAATTTGCAAGACAATGGCGAATGCGTTCGAAAATGATACGGATGTAGCGGCGCTTTTTGGGGACTCGGGGGATGAAGGAAGCTTTGATGGGTTTGGGGAGGGAGGATCTAGTAGTAACGATGATTCGGATTTAGATTTCGGGGGCCTAGACGCTGAAGAAGACGAAGAAGATGCTCCTGATCAAGAAGAAGCCCAAGTTCCACAGCCAAGCCATGACACAGACGACGAAGAAGAAGAAGCGAGATGGACGGCTCACCTCTCAGATGTTCAAGTTCCTCCGTTTGTGGCACCGTCTGGTACTAATATAGCCTTAGATAATCCTTCCGAATTAGATTAGAGACGATTTGTGGGATAGAGTTGTAGAGGAAAGTAATCGCTACGCGCAGTAAAAGTTAGGCGGTCGATTTGCTAGTTTTCATCAAATCACGCGCGCGGAATTAAAGGCTTTTATCGGGATAAATTTGATTATGCGGATAAATCGCCTCCCAAATTACGCTTTATTTTGGTCTAACCATGATTTTTTTGGCAACCAGGGTATCAAAAGGGTAATGACTAAGAACAGGTTTGAGGAAATAAGTCAATATTTGCATTTTAACGATTCAACTAAGGAGCCCGCTTGCGGTGCTGAAAATTTCGATCGCCTTTTCAAAGCGCCGCAAGATTGATAATTTGTCGGTCGCCCTAGAAAATATTGGGAAGCATTTTAGTCTTAAAATTGAAGGTAGGAAGAAAGTTTGTGTGCATTGTAAGAGGGTGGGTAGAAAAACAAGTGGGGGACGTTCAGTAGAGACCACTTTTCAGTGCTTACCATGTACTGTAGCGCTTTGCAAAACTTGCGTTCATGAATACCACGCGGCTTGAAATTGCATTCTTTATAACCCGAGTCCCTATCTGCGACGCTGTGATCTATGAACTATCGGTGAGTTTCAAAAGTATATACAATCATGATTTCATTGCATTTCGGCCTAATCAATATTTGAGATCTTTTCTTGGTTAAATAACCTTTGGCCACTAATAGTGACATGTTTCACTAGTTTGCAATCAGGCCGCGAATTGTATTTCAATGATGCGTAGAATATAGTATTTTGAATCTCATTTTGGTTTGGACCGGTCACACGATTTTGGCCTTTATTTGGCACGATTTAAGTTCTTATTTAGCGTCGTTTGTCACATTTTGGCTGCCGAATTCTTTATCTTTATCTTTTTTGTTTTGTCGTTCCTTGCGCTAGGTGAGTTTTTGTTTGCGATGCGATGCGTTTGTGCTTTGCTTTTTGCGAAGAGTTCTCGTGCGGCTCGAATCATTCTCTCTTTCTCTTATCCTTGCCTGCCTTTAAATGGCCTTGAATCTGAAAGAACTTCAATAAATACAGTTAAAATTCATATTTGACGTATACAACAGTGATTTTACCCATTTTCGGTTCTTGACATGACCTGTCTTAACAGTTTTATGCGGCCGCTAATTATTCATATTTGGAGCTCGCCGCACGTAAAACACAAAAAAAATTAATTTGATTTGTGCTTTTCTCCCTGTCCTATATGTCCATGCATCAAATGGTAAATTTTTTACACTTTCCGGCAGCAAAAATCCTCCTCTTTCGGATGAGCTTTGCTTTGAAACCTGATCCCGTCTATAGTGCTACTGCGCATATGGTTTATTTCAAGCGTTTGGATCACGTAGTCTTTAATCCAAAATTTTTAGGGAATTAGCATAATGTCACGCGTCACGCCTTGAGGGGGCAATGGGTTAAACTACAAGATTGTGGCTTTTTCGTGGAATGTAACACGACCGCTTCTGAAATATGTTCGCTGCGCAAGCAGTGACGCCGCAAGATTCAGGAAGATTTATATACTTGATTGTACTTGAATCTTTCGAATGATAAACTTCAAAAAAAACATTTCGTTATTTAAAAACGCACAAGATCTACGGTAGAATTCGGCAAGAAACCGGGGAAACTTCAACGTGGCCGTTCGCTTGCCTTGAGCAGCCTTTGAAAACCGCCGCGAATGTTTACGTCTTCGGCGTAGCGTTACAAATTTGCATAAATATTATTGAGATCATCTCAAAAGGCAATGTCACGTTTTCCTCATTTTCTATCAACTGATTTCGGATTGTAACCGTGTCTTCCTCTGATAGATGACTGGATTACTCGTTTTAACAGTGAAGGAAGCGAAACTAGTACTAAAACGACTTATTCGGCCGCTGTTTCACAAGCTGAGAATGGAAACACACGCGATCGCTTTTAACCTCGCTAAACCAATACGCTGCACATAATTATGCTTGATTTACTTTAAACTTTCGAATCAAAACTTAGAAAACAGCATTTTCTTAATTAAGAACGCACAATACTTTCGGTTGTTATCGGCAAGGAACCGAGAAAACGCTTGCAGAGCGAACTCTTTCCAGCTCGAGCATACACATGAACACATCGCTCTAACAAAAACGCAAACACAGTCGGCTGTTTCTGCAGAGTTGATTCCTGTAAAAAGGAACTGAACTGAGGCCTCGGATAAGACGTGTGAAAAGCTAATCACGCGAAAAGTTCTTTATTTCGCTGTCTCAAAACTCGATGCACTCGACTCAAGCCTCGACACTCAAAGCTTTCGAGTTTCGAGGGACTGTCAACTTACATTTGCACGGTACTGTAAACAAGACAAAGGAAATATCTCAGTTACGGTGGTTTTGTTCAGGATTGTTATCCTTCTTATTTTGGAATTTTATTCCTACTTCATTTTTTTCTTTTCATAATGGCAAATGTTGGGACTTGTCCAACTGGTGTAACGCCGATAATACTTGTCACGCGACCTGAGTCGAGTGACAACTGGCTTAAGCCCCATTCACACCAACAAAACATGTTTAATTAAACCAGGTTTAAAAAAATGAAAATTGGTAACAGAAAGCTGAGCCATTGGCTTTGACATAGGATTCAAGCAAGCTCTAACTTATGCTTTCATTTGTGCTAAACCTGTAGTGGACAAAAATCCCAAAGCAGCTTTTATGAAGGAAACAATTTTAAACTGTGTTTAACTAAACAGCTTTTAAACGTGTGTAAGCCTTGGTGTGAATGGGGCATTAGACTAGTTGACAACGATTGAGGAAGGAGAGGACAAAAATTTTTGCTTGATTAACAAAGAATCTGACGCCTTCGCATGTGATCTACTGCAAATATCTGGACCGCATTGAGGTTTCGAAAGTTCTTAATTTGTTGACTTCATTTAAATTTAATAATTTCGGTTTTACTTTTCCTGTAATGTTATTGATGAGAATCCGTCACAGACAACACAGAGAAAAAAATGCTAAGGTATGGTAAGGTAATACGAAAAAAAAAAAAAGACAACACAGAGTGAATCTCCGAGGAGGAAAACTACATGATTATCGTTTCAGTCTATTAAATATACCTTGCAGACCTTCACTTGCCTCAATTTCTTCTTGTTGTAATTTAAAAAATTATTTTCGCACTGTCATCACAAGCTCAAATCTTGACATGGTTATTCCTGTGCTTTTCGCGCGCTTGTGTATCACATTTCACTTGTCACGCAATGAAAGTTATTCGCGTTGTTCAAAACTCTGAATCTCTAATATGCCAAATTTGAGACAATTTTCAGCCTTGCCTCGGGGATATGATATCGCCAGATATAATGTGAGTAACGATTGCAGACAAGTAAGAGCATTTCTTCATATCTAGTTTTTAGTCGTGTTATCCGGTTGTGATGCAATGAGTCAAGTAGTCGGTAACAATGTTGCACTATTCTTCAGTATTTTCGACAAACACACAGAAAAGCAAAGCTTGGTTGGGAAGTGTATTTATATATAGATGGGCATGGAGAAGATTTTTTGTTTCTACTTTCTGGTCATAAATGTATACAAAGGTAACACAACAGACGCGTTTCATCCATGTGGCAAGTCGAGAAACGGCTGATGTTTACATTTACGTCGGTGCGCGATTTTTTCAGTTTTTTCTTGCGGTGGACTTCATTCGTAATATTTTAGGCAAATTCTGTTTTAGGCCACGTAAAAAAAAAGCATTTACACTTACTAGCTTAAAAATAACAGTAGTTTGGAAGTGTAGCATGATATGAGAGACAGGGTATTTATTTCACTGATTTCAAGTTATTTCCTGGGAACAGCTCTTTCATCTCGCTTGAACGGCTCAGTATAAACTCGAAAATTTCACCTTAAAAAGAATCATTTGATAACTTAACGCTAATATGGGGAGCGCTCAAGTTAAAAGCTAGTTATTTACGTGTATAAAAGCATGAAATGAAACCAGAGACCTTGGCTTTTATCTAAAAGCTTTCGTGAACTGTATTGACACGTGCAAAGTAACAGGAGGAACATGAGGTACTGAAATGGCGAATTGTGTCAAAGTGCATTCCACACATCTCGACCTAGCGCGCTCACTTTTCACGGGCCAAACTAAATATTTTAACATGATAAATAAGAACAATTGCCCGTTCAAAAAAGTTATTTCATTACCAGTGTATTCGTATACCGCCGATGATATGGTCATCTGAAATATGGCAAAAATCATTCTATCTAAGGAATAGGAAATATTGTATTCTTTACATGGGCAACTTCAAATGAAAGAATGTTCAAGTCGAGATAAAATATACTTTGGAAGCAAGCACAAGGGATGTAAAAACGATTGTGAAAGTATCAACTCGAGAAAACGTTGCCTTGTCTTGAACGAGAGTTTTGACAACGTACTAATTTGCATAATTTCAATTGGGCCATAGGGCACGTTTTGGCCGATTTCGAACTTTCCCAATTTTTGCCAAAATAAAAATTCGCTGGAACTTTTGAATATTATTTTTGAAAATAGTTCACCAAAAGGGTCTTTTGGGGCAAATAAAAGAAAATTGGAATTTTCGCTTCTGTCGCCAGATTCTCAAAAGTTACTGACAATGGCTCTTAAGAACTCATTGCCCCCTGTAGGGCTAAATTACAGAGTTACAAATATACAAACTAAAACATGGAAACTACATATGCATTATACAGCATTAAATCACAGAGGCTAGAATAAAACTAATTTACATATACTACAGGGCTCGAAATAACGGCCGGTCAACGGACAATGTCCGGAATGATTGGGGAGTTGACCGGTCAACCTTTCGTCTTGCCGGTCATGTTGACCGGTCAATCCTATTGAAGATGAAATAAATGAAAATTTTCACGCTGTTCAGTTGCTTCAGTTGTTATCAGTATGTAGTGAGTCGCTGTGTATTGCCGAACTTTGATCTGAAATCCTGGGTGAAATGCCACTAGAACCGTTGTTTACAATTCGCGCATTGAAGCAGACATCGGGGTTCACGCACTTCCAGTCACAAAATTAAAAATATTTTCCCTTTATTACCCTAGTTTACCCTTTATTAGTTGGTTTATTTTAATACTCATAAGCTTCTTTTTTTATTTCGCTGCTGTAATTTATTTTTATTGTTGACTATGAGTGCTTTAAAGTGCTATAAGCTCTAAGCAACGACTTTTTTGGAAATGTGTGGTTCCAGAAAATATCCATACCCCCACCACGGAGGGAATTGGAAATTCCAGAGGGGTGGGGGGGTCAATGGCCCAGGAAATTCCAGAGGGGAGGAGGGGTGAATGGTTGGATAAGTTTCCAGAGGGTCAACTTATCGTTCATGTCAGACATAAATGTTCAAAATTGTAACTTACCAACTTTGCAACTTCGTAGATCTTTCTTGAAGACATAACTTTGTTTAAATGTTTTAACGAAACCCTTGTTACATTAAAAACATGTTTCCCTTCTCCGAAAAGCCTTTGTAAGCGAAGTACTCCAACTGAGACAAGAAATCTATGTCTGCGTTGCGTGACTCAGTTATTATAAAACTGTTGTTTGTGAAACTTTCTTGCGTAGAAAATATTGTTTACTGGCAGCAATTGAATTTGTATCAATGTTTAAGAGCCAATGTCGGAAAATATCGAGAATCTCAAATCAGTTCTAAAAATTCGAATTTTTGCTGATACCACCCAAACATCCCTGTGGGTGAACTATTTCAAGAAATGATATTAAGAAATCCCCAAGCGCTTTACATTTTGAGAATTTTAGAAAAGTTCGAAAATTCGCTAAAAATACATTTTTTTTATTCGGGAAATGGGTGCAAATTTTAACAATTTTCATCGAAACAGTACAAGAGCGCAAAAGTTCCTATTGACTTGATATTACTCATGTATTTAGAAGACATCCAAAGCTTTAAGACTTCATAAAAAGGTTTTGCAAAATAACTATTGTAATATAGTTTCTGGCTTTTATTGTGTGCACCCCGATTGAGTGTTGTTTTGGCAGTCAAAATAACGCCCAACTTCAACCGCCAAAAGTCGACCCTGGTATGTCACAAATTGAAAAACATACTATACTAAACGAAAGAACTGTTATTTTATTAATTACACCCGAAGTTTTAGCTCTGCAAATTAAAACGTTTGCGAGTAATAAAATTTTAACTTGAGCACCCCAAGTCGCCGTGCGCGACAAGAACGTGGAATGTAAACAAAGGAAACTATATGCAAATCGAGGAGAAAATCACACAGAAGTTATAACTAGCCCGTCAAAGCGCAAGGAATTGATGAAAATTCTGTTATCTAATCAAGTATTGCTATCTGGGAAGCTAATAAAGCGAAATTGTTCGTCGAATAATCTAAAACAAGGAAAAATACTAAAACAAAGTATTAAAAAGAACAGCGATTGGCTTTGCACGGTCACGAAATCTGGTCGGGTGAATCCCCGGTTCTGAAGTAACAGGCGTTCGGTCTATCAATCATTTCAACTTCAAAACCCCATCGGCAAACTATGTTTATTTTTTTATTTTATTAGCTTCGCCAACAGATAATAAATTTACTTAGATAAAAATGAACTATGAAGTGAAAGTCAAAATTATTGTAAATGACCTCTCAACAAAATGGAATGACAGCGGCTATCAAGACCACAAACAAAACGGACCGTATTAATTGTATCCCAAATAAAATAAACAATAATTGTTTGTGCTCAAAGCCAAAAAGCACAAGATGCAAGTATATCAAAGCAAACATTTACAATAATGATGAACACACCTTCCAGGCAGGGCCTTCTACGGACGTCCATCGCCTCCAAGCTTTGAGATACTCTTACGAAAGAATTGGTTTTCGATGTTCGTCCAGGATTTTTAGAAACTAATACCCTCCACCCAGTCACAGTCTTAGCAAGTGTTCATCATCTTTCTCGTGATGTAAGGCTTTGTAGCTTACCTGAATGAAATGACTTAAAAACTAGCGAGTAACTGAAATTGTAACATATGTCCGTACAAAGGTTTCGGCGCCAAATGTTGGTTCTTTAATTTGGTGTCAAGTTACATGTATGGTCAGTGATTTGAATAAATTACCCTGTGCACAGCCCCTCACGCAACATTCCCCGTGTACACGTAATCACCTAATTCTGTACAGTATTTCGAAATCCAAACAAACTACATTGCATAAGCGACACATGGTATAATCTACAGCGTTTATAACGCTGTGTGTGGAAAGAAAAAATGTTGTGCAGTTTTTCGACTCTTGTTGATGGAAATTTTAAATGCGATGTTAGCCAGGAATATCCTGGTCAATACGAATGTATACCTCTTCTTAAATGTGAACGAGACATCACGAGACATCTGGAAATGTATGGCCTTAGTGAAGATCCATCGTTGGAAAGTGAAATGAAACTGCTACTAGCTCGTGCAGGTAAACGACATTTGGTTTAATTTTTACTTTGTTTTTAATTTTGTTGCGTGATTATTGCGTGAGAGTACTATTACGAAAGTTCTCTTCTTTTAATCAGGAATTTTTTCGCCTGATGTGTCTCATGAACTCATAACTATATGTCCCCGTCATCGGGCGGAATATGGTATAAGATGGAGAACAGGGAAAACTAGGTGTTCGGTTCCAAGCCCAATGATCGCACATAAGTCAGCAAAAGTGAAAGGAACACGCAGAATAAACAGTCAACTATCTTCACTTATTTTGAAGGAAACAGGCCAGCTAATTGCTGTTGGATCGCGTAAGTGATTTTTACGTAATGTCTTGTAATTTTTACTGAAGTTCTCATGAGAGATTGATAGAACGGCCCTGGTAGTAACAAATTCTTGGTTGTCACGTGACGTCACCAATTTCGAAATATTCAAAACCAGGAGGCCTACAGAAATTTTGCGTTCATCTAAGGAAAGATCACCTAAAAATATATCTCTTCACAATTCCTTAGCTCAATATCGTGCATTCTTTTGACAACAGGTAACCGGCAATAGCGGTTCCAGACGTAATCCATAGGAGCCCTGTAAGGAATTTTTTTTACTGAAGTGATGGAACCCGGGGTGGGGGGAGGGCACTCAAGGGAAGTTTGGGTAGGAGTGTGCCGCCACCCGCCGAGGCCTTCAAACCCTGACTTAGTTAAGTTTAAGACAAAATTTGTCTTTTCGCTATCCAGTTTAAGACATTTGACCTAAATTTATGGCCCTGATTATTTGTTTCACTTTGCATAAAAAATTGAGTAATTTTTCAAACTAACATAATGGAATTAGGATTTTTCCAAAAAAAAAAAATCGTTGGTAACCACAAATGTAGACCCTCCATCACTAACCTTGACACTCTTTTAAAGAGACACCCTGTTTAAGACTCAAAAGCAAAAACTATACGCTGTTCAGCGGCGCACACCCGTATGGTCCCTAATCTCGTACCCAGATCTCACTCTGTCCTTGACAGATCTGGTTTTTGCCAGTGTTCGCGACTATTTTTCGCGACCTTTTTTGTGTTATTACCGAGGGGCCCAGAGAAGTAAGACACAAACAAGAGATGGCGACAGAAGCTGTCAAATAAAGTTGCAAAAAAATGGCGAAAATGTGTGTAGACATTAGTTATCCCCGTTCTCTCATGAGCTTAACCGGTCTTAACCATGATATGCTTCGAATTGCCAAAAACTGGACAGGAACACTTGCTCCTCCCCCCCCCCCTCTCCCCCTCTCCCTCCCCCTTTTTTGGGATAAGCTGCAATGTGTTTTGCAAATATTTCAACTGTTAGGAGTTTAACAAAACTACCTCAATGTTGAGGACTTGAAAAAGTAAGACTACTTCACTTTTTTTCTCGTGGATGAAGAGGTATACGATTGCTACACTAACATACTATTATTTTACATTAGCTATTTGCTTCACTTGTTCTGCACATTTGACGAGGGAAGAGGAAACACATGTAATGGGTGCTGGAGCTATAGAGAAGGGATTAGAAGGACCTAGGGAAGCTAAAGTGGAAGAGGAGAAGTTAGAAGGATCTATGGAAAGTAGGGATGAAGAAAAGAATTTAGAAGGACTCATGGAAACTGGTCATACAAGGCTGGTATGTTCATAAGCCCATAAAATAAGTTATTTAGTACTCAAAATATTTCTCCGTTAATGATTGGCTCAAAAGCCCCGGATAATTCTTTATAAACAGGAAACGTTGACGGCGATTGTGGTATCTGAAAAATGATGTCAATATCACAGGGAAGAGGCCATAAAAAGAGAAGGCAATCGAGAATTGCTGGGGTCGAGGTTGCCACTAAGCATAACTCAGTTTCTGTAACATGAAGCACCAAAAGAAATAAATTTAGGCAGATCGAGTAGCGTGAGATCCGCCGAGGCTGAAAGGCTGAACTTCAACCCAATCAAACTTAAAGAAGCAAAAAACTGTGAATAAACTACCATCGGACGAGCAAATTGTTTACTTGCGCCTTCACTGCTTTTGTTCAGCTGATTTTAAAAAAAAATCAAATTAAGGTAGCTGTGTATTTAGAGAAGTGGCGTACCCAACCGCATATCCTCTTATCCGTACAAAATCGGACAATACAGGGCGCTTTTGTGAAAAATGCAGCAACCCGGATTAAACTGTAATGGGTATCATAAGGATTTTCTAATTTGTTATTTATTTCAAATGTGTAGGAAACCGAGGAATCAATATCTGCAGACAGTGATGTATCTAGTGCTGTCCTTGGTGCATTAAGCAAGTTAGAAATTGCCGATGAGACCCTTTTAAGCCCTGAAACCAGGAGCACAACGTCTACTCAAAGCGATGAAATTCTTCCCTCTCAAGCAACAGCCGCAGAAATGCAGCGTAGCCTTCTGAATGAGTTCTTGGTGGCTTGGAATATCCCGCCGCTTCAAAGAAAATGGTTGGACTTTAGCAGTTGCAGTGAATCCACTAAACAAAGGTATACAAGAAGATCAAGCGACATCGTAGCTGCAGTGCTAAAAACCATTTCCCCCGAAAATGCTGGCCTTATTTGGAGAGCCATGACGTCAACAGCTTCCATGAACAAGTTGCTTGGTATTGAAGAAATCTCACAAGCAGATCAGCGTTACCTAGAAGCCTTGACAGAAGCGTACAATAACGCCGATAACTGGGATACCCGCCGCCAAATCCTTTCTGTAATGACTGGTGTTGCTGGTTATAAAATGTTAGCCACTTTCATTCCAGGGCTAACAACGTACCGGTACACTATGGCAAATTTGCACCGCCTTCAGTTTGGTCGAGGAGCACCTGTACCTCTTCAGGTGTCAACAAGAATAAAAGTAGATCTAAAACGGTTAGATCATTTTCTGTGCTTTATTACAAGCCCACACCTAGTGCAAGATCTTCCGTTCGGACAGAAACATTTGACTCTTTCGACGGGTGAAGTCATTAAAGTTCCCAACGTGATAAGAACCATGATACCTCAGCGAATCGTGCGTCAATATACTCAGTACTGTGAAGAGACTGGCTTTCAGCCTTTTAGTGAAAGCACGATGTTGCGCATTTTGTCTGAATGCAGTGCGTCAGTAAGAAAGTCTCTTCAGGGACTCGATTACTATGCCGCGGAGGGTACACGAGCATTTGATGACCTGATATCACTGGTGCGTAAAATAAACGAAGTGGAAAGTGACATGGATTGGGAAACACGAATGATCGAGTCGCTCAAAGCTGCTAAGCTTTATCTAAAAGGAGACTACAAGGTATGTTTTAGCAAACCAAAAATTTGATGGTTAATGCATTAATAAACATGGGTACATTTCACCTCAGTTCCCGCCTGATCGTTAGTATCCTATAGGATACTAGAAGACATCACTGTTTACCACCATTGTTTTTGTAATCAAGAGCCATTATGGCTCTTGTTGTAATTCAAATTTGCAACGAGTGAAAAAAAAAAAGAATCTTTTGTTACAAGAACCAATGCGCCTCTTCTCTGGGTTCCAGAGACTTTTATTGCCCGGTTTTCGGTTTTTGTCAAATCTTTATAGTGAGCCGCGTTTTTCTCGCGGCTTCGGCCGAAGATTCCCGCCGGCCGCAGCACGCGAAAAAAAACGTCTGGACCCAGGGTAATGCACTTCGTGTTGGCACATTAATATCAATAGGTGACGTAAGCGTGAGTATCGCTATATCTTGATCCCATGTACGAAAACATTTGTGTGAAAGGCGTATAACTTGGGAAGCAAGTACATAGAAGCGCATTGTTTTTGTAATCAAGAGCCATTATGGCTCTTGTTGTAATTCAAATTTGCAACGAGTGAAAAAAAAAAAGAATCTTTTGTTACGAGAACCAATGCGCCTCTTCTCTGGGTTCCAGAGACTTTTATTGCCCAGTTTTCGGTTTTTGTCAAGTCTTTATAGTGAGCCGCGTTTTTCTCGCGGCTTCAGCCGAAGATTCCCGCCGGCCGCAGCACGCGAAAAAAATACGTCTGGACCCAGGGTAATGCACTTCGTGTTGGCACATTAATATCAATAGGTGACGTAAGCGTGAGTATTGCTACATCTTGATCCCATGTGGGAAAACATTTGTGTGAAAGGCGTATAACTTGGGTAGCAAGTACATAGAAGCGCAAAAAATATTAACTGGGATGACAAATTTTTGACTTTCACTGTCGTTGTGTGTAGCCGATCGCCGAAATAAGTTGATTAAATGAGGCTTATTGCTTATACAATGATCGACTTCTTTGCAGGTACATTTAGAGAAAGAAGCTAGCGTGCCAGATCACTGTGTAGCGTTTTCATTGAGCGATGCTACCGATCCAGACTACCGGGAGAAGTGTCTACACAATCACGAAGGTACCTGTGAGCAGTGTGAAGCGCTAAACGAAACTTTAAGGGAAATTGAAAATCGTATAAACCGTTGCCATTTTTCATCTGATGACGCGGAGCGTGATGAAGCGATTTACATCATGCAGTCATCGAAGCTTGCCATCCGTTCATGGCAGGGCCACATATTACGATCCTTTAACCAAGACCAAGCGCGACTGGATTGTCTTGACCTTCTTGACAATGAGACATTACTCATTGTCAACGACTGGGCAATGAAGTTTCTACCGCAGAGGTACCGAGAATCGCAGTCTGACTGGTTCGGGAAGCGTGGCATATCCTGGCACATTTCCGTGGTCTACAGAAGATCTGACAGTCAGTTACAGTGGCAAGGATATATTCACGTCATCCAGTCATGTAGTCAGGACAGTACCTCCGTGATATCAATTATGCAGGATGTGCTTCGCTCTGTCAAAGCCGAGTATCCAAACGTAACGAAGGCCTATTTTCGGCAGGACAACGCTGGATGCTATCATTCGTCCGCAACGATCCTTGCGTGCCCTGTAGTTTCGAATTCTACTGGAGTCCAAATCAGACGCATTGATTTCAGTGATCCACAGGGCGGCAAGGGGGCTGCAGATCGTCTTGCAGCCACATGTAAGGCTCACGTGCGCAGTTTCATCAATGAAGGCCATGATGTCACGAATGCCACTCAATTAAAAGACGCTCTTGTCTCACATGGAGGAATTGATGGCGTTCGCGTAGCGTGTCTGGATGCAATCACAACGGCATTACCAATCAGCGAAACAGCGAAGATCCAAAATGTCAGTAAACTCAACAACTTTGAGTTTACAGAAGGTGGTATCAAAGCATGGAGGGCATATGACATTGGCAGAGGAAAAGAAATCAAAGCCGATACCTTGACAACAGGTAACATTCAGTCTTGAAGTTTTTGTTGTTGTTGTTTGCATTTGGGACCCTGGACTATTTTAAAATGTTCTTTAAGAAAAATTAAGGATGGCTAAGAAAACCTTAGACTGCAAAACAGTCGTTTTTATTTGTGTGTGTGAATGCGCGAATTCTCGCGCGCGAAGCGCGAGCCTACCACGCCCACTACGTAATCGGAAAGATCAACTCAAAACTAATAAGAGCAATGGAAAAATAATACCAAGTATAGCAATATACAAAGCTCTTTTAAAACTAGAACACAATACACTGAATTTATTCGTTTACCCATCGTTTTGAGACTTTTAATTTCCCTATTTACAGAATCCGAAAACAGGTGGTTAGAATCTACATTTTCTCCGGGGAAATTCAAGTCTCTCGGCCATAAAGACAAAAAGCATGTTGATGACGACGAGTCTCCCAAAACAGAAGAGAGTTCCAGTGACATTCAGGAGAGTCAGACCAAGCATGGTGTATACACTTGCCCAGAGAGTGGATGCACAAGGGTTTTCCAGAGACATTCGGCATTGACGAAACATCTATCCTCTGAGAAATGCATACGGTCCCTGGAAAAACACACTCTTATGGACCTTGCCAAGCTTGGCTATCAGCAGGTTTTAGAAGAGGGCGTCGGTGTTGTGCCAACCTTAAGAACCAGCAGTGTTGCAAGCAAACAATCCAGGGAACGTTTAGCAGAGGGATGGGCGTTACGACCAGCTAAGAAGGCATATCGTTTTAGTGAAAAGCAGAAGGCCTATCTCACTGCTAAATTCACCATTGGTCAGTCCACTGGACGGAAAGTCGACGCAAGTCTTGTAGCACGTGATATGAGACGTGCCCATAGTTCGAATGGCGAGCGGCTTTTTAAATCAACTGAGTTTCTGACCTCTCAGCAGATATCTTCATATTTCTCCCGCCTTTCTGCGACAACTCGCCAGCAGACCCATGAAGTCGACATTACAGCTATTGAAGAAGAAATAAACTTTTCTGCGGCCAGAGACAAAGCGATGGCTACTGTCACCCTCCAGCATCCAATACTGTTTGACCAATACAACATCTGTGCCATGGCAGAAGAAGACACATTGAAGAGCTTGAAGGTTTCGTTGCTGCAGGTGATTTGCCAAGGCCTCAATCTCGACATCCCTAATCCACCAATTCGCCGTAAAGCTCCATACCTGAAGTTGCTTAAAGAAGCCATCAGTGATTGTAGTTGCCAAAGCCAAGAAATCGACTACTGAAGAGGTGACTCTAGCAAGTCCTGTCCCTTAACATCGAGAAGGAGACCTCCTTTTTTACTTCCACCAATCTGTCGATCATTTCTTTAAGTAATATTATATGTAAGTAAAGAAAAATAAGTGGAGATCTAAGCCTCGGTTTTCGCCGCTCTCTCTGGTTCGATCCCGAGAAGAGACTTTCGGGGGAGGAGCGCGGGCTCATTTCCTAAACAGCTGCTGGTAATTGAGCCTACGAAAATCTCAAATACTTCAGTTGTAAGGGACAGACCATTACGAAAGTTATGGGGGTGGGGAATTTTAGAGTGGCATGAATTTTTTCGTTAACATTTCCCTTTAGGCCAATGCGGGAGTATTTTTAAGGCTACTCGGCGTGCATGAATTTTTTTCATAAGATTTTCCCTTGCACGAAAATATTTATTTTTTTGTACTTCGTCCCCGTCCCAGAACCTTTCTAATGGTCTGTCCCTAGAGCCGGGGGATATTTCCCTATAAAAATTGCGCAGCGCGTGGCAGAAATTTACAAAACACTGGAAGAGGTACAAGCATTTCTCATTTGTTTTCGGATCAATGGTCTTAAAGTCATTGAAAAGTACCGCCAAAGCTCTCATGACTCTTGGAGTCTCTTCCTCTTACTTCCCTTTCTGTCTCTTTAACTCCAGGGATGAGAAGAAGAATAACCCTGGAAAGGGGCTTGAGGGCTCCGACACGGGTGCGATTGGCATCCCTATTCATTTCTGGAGAGAAGTAATATTTTGCTTATTTAGATATAAACGGAGATGGCGAAGGTGCACTAGGAGATTCTTTTAGTTCTGATTGCACAGTCCTCCTTTATTTAGTGACGATTTTGCGATGTTTTGCTGGCGACTACCCTAAAGGAAATAACTAAAGAACATGTTATAATTCATTTTTACAATACCGTGTACAGCAACACGTGACTTGAAAAATGTGACAGGTAACACAACACCAAAATAAACAAGATGAAGTGGCTTCTTCGTTTTCTGTGTTTATGTGAGGATTATTTACTCCCTATCTACAAATAGTTCTAATGAACAAATAAGTTAGTCTTTTTTATGACATGTTTAAACAAGACGGAGGGTTTTACTCTAGTGAGAACTGCGCAAACTTGGAACACGGAACACGACATACTGGTCAGTGAGTAAACAATTCTAAAATGTATATAATTAGAAATTTGCGATGCGGGAAATCTAATTCCCAAGTGAGTACTATACTTTTCTAAGATTATTTTAAACTCTGATTTATTTTGTTGTATCTTGTTACGTTTTGGAATTAATATCGCGTAGCATAGCCAAGGGACGGACCATTTAAAATGGAATAGTCGATGGCCCGTAATAGCCTCTGTCATTTCTTTATATTCTAAAAATAAACTTTATACATTTTATGGTTTATTTCTATCATGCCTCAAAATATCTACTTTTACTGACATTGTTTGTTTGCTCCATGGTGCATTTTGAAAGCTTCTTTAGAAGCGTTTGGAATTAAAATGATTGATTTTTTTTTTTACCTCGGAACCATCCGCGCTAGTTCATCCGACCCGATTTCATGACCCTTAGCCCTCCCGCCCCAGAATAGCTTTTTTATTATTATTGGACGGATAATTTCGCTTTATTAGTCTCTCAGATAGCAATACTTGTTTATATAACAGAATTTCCATCAATTCTTTGCGCTTTGACGGGCAAGTTATAACTTCCGCGTAATTTCCTCCTCGATTTGCATATGTTTTCCTTTGTTTACATTCCACGTTCTTGTCGCGCACGGCGACTTGGGGGGGCTCAAGTTAAAATTTTATTACTCGCAAGCATTTTAACTTGCAGAGCTGAAAATTCAGGTATAATTAATAAAATAACAGTTCTTTCGTTTAGTATAGTATTTTTTTCAATCTATGACATACCAGGATCGACTTTTGGCGATTGAAGTTGGGCGTTATTTTGTTTGCCAAAACAACACACAATCAGGGTGCACACAATAAAAGACAGAAACTATATTACAATAGTTATTTTGCAAAACCATTTATGAGGTCTTAAAGCTTTGGATGTCTTCTAAATACATGAGTAATATCAAGTCAATAGGAGCTTTTGCGCGCTTGTACTGTTTCGATGAAAATTGTTAAAATTTGCACCCATTTCCCGAATAAAAAAAATGTATTTTTAGCGAATTTTCGAACTTTTCTAAAATTCTCAAAATGTAAAGCGCTTGGGGATTTCTTAATATCATTTCTTGAAATAGTTCACCCACAGGGATGTTTGGGTGGTATCAGCAAAAATTCGAATTTTTAGAACTGATTTGAGATTCTCGATATTTTCCGACATCGGCTCTTAAAAGGGAAAATTTTGTATGGCTATAAAGTGAAAGCCACAATTTTACATAAAGCATTGAAATATTTGTTTGTTATTTTTGTATGCTGTGTAGAGTTACGGGCAAAGGTCAATTCCCGGGGTCAATTATAACTGGTTTGTCAAAACTGACCCGTGTTAAAACTTATTCTGTCCAAAGTATTTCAACTTAAAGTCCAAAACTATGAACTTAATTTCTATGCCAAAATTCAACAAAATAGAGCCAATTCAACATTCTTTTAATGCATTATTGATCTCATACAAAATTTGCATAAGAACGTGAACATGCTAATTTCGTTTTGCGGCTCCATTTCGTCTGCGGTTTCAAGTGACGATCTGAAAGCTCTATTTGTCTCCATGCCCTGCTAATGCTTATTTTGTCCATGCGTTTCCGATTCAATAGGAAAACTATTGACTAAAATAACTAGACTGAATTACCAGGAGAAAAATCATCAATTGAGTAGAACTAAAGCGATAATCTTTTTGATCTCCTGAAATTTGCATAGGAACGTAAACATGACATATATGCAAATTAAATGAAAAACACATTTTTGCATTGCTGGACTTACGTATTCCAACAATTTAGATTTAAAATCTTCAGCGAAGCTAATGGTAAAGTTTGATGTCAATGACCACAGGTAAATATAAAACACAACAATTATTTCAGTATCAAGAGCTTTTTGGCAAACTCTACCGGTGAAATTGAACAGCGCGCGCGCTCTTCGATAACGCATATTTTCTCCTCGTGTAGGCAGTTCTTGATATTTCTGAAATGTTCACATCAAACTGATTTTTGAGGCGTTCTTTTGAAATAAAACTTTTCCAGAGGGGGGTGGGGGTGTATTCTGTATTTGAGGAATTTCCGAAGGGGTGGGGGAGTTAAGAAAATACCTCGAAAATGGAAAATCCTGGGGGGTGGGGGGGTCCTATGTGAAATTCCCTCCGTGGTGGGGGTATGGATATTTTCTGGAACCACACAATAAATAATGCCAGTTTTGCTTCATGGGCCCCTGTTTTAAGAGTTATTTATGTTATAAATTTGACCGGACAGAAACGATACGTGACCAAGCTAAAATGAATTTGGCCGGTCATCATGTCTGGAGACTCTCCGGAAATTATTTCGAGCCCTGTACTACAATAATAGATAAAACATAATCACAATGAAAATAACAAGTGAATAAAATATAATAATGACATAAATCAATGTACAGTTACATGTAATATTTAAATGTAATAAACTGCAGAGAACGTTGTGTCCTACACCTCTGCCAGTCTCCATACAAGAAACTTCTAAACTTAGTACTCTGGCCCCAGTTGTTGAAAAGGCGATTGACGCTAATCTATGATTAAAAATTAACCGAGGTTTTCATCTTGCTCATTAAAGATGATTTTAAAGGCTAATTTTTAAACTAGTGGTAAACAAATTTATAAGGCAGAACTAAGGGACAAAAATCTTTTGGACAAATCTGTATGGGTTAGTAAATATACTCGAATCAAAGTTCACATTAACCCAGGATTAGCTTAATCGGACTTTGAACAACTCGGCCCTGGATGCTCCGGGTGTTTTAACTTCCACCATACCTAAGTTTTTTCCTATGTAAGGAATTGAACGCACTCCAATAATCTGTGATTACTACTATCTATCTTCTATCCTCTAGGGTAGTAAGGTTGGCAGCAGCCAGAGTCTCTTGATTGGTATGCATGGGGAAAATAATACTCATGGCTCTTTCCTGCACATTAATTTTCTAAAGTCTAATGTATGTGTGGAAATTCCGCAAAACAGGCACAGCATATTCTATTATTCATGTCAGTCATATGCCCACGTGTCTCTATTTGATTTGCGTATTCAACGGTTTTTTTCCACACTGAAGAAGGGACACGTATACCCGAACGTCTGTTTTACATGAACCATTACTGACACTTCTCGATATTTGTCATAACATCAATCCTACCTTCTATAAAGGATCCCATACACGACAATCCATAGCCCTGGTTTCTTCTTGTTGACAGCAAAATGCAATGCAATGCAACACAATGCAAATATGATCTCTTGCTTGGCAAAACGCTTTGATTCGATAAATGAATATGGTATATCACCCAATTATGTCATGCTTTCAAGTCAACTCCAATTCTTTCCATCCTACAAAAGAAACCAATAAAAGATTTTCAGTGAAGTAAAATAGATTTTTAAAAGCTTTTAGGCAATGCAACACATGTACACCGCGTAAACACTCGAGCTGCCAGCGCGAGACACGCGGCTACAAGAAACTACAAGAAAAATTTAAAGCAAATGTCACTTCTTAGCAAAAGAGGGTCGAAGATGTCGAACCTCTGCGCTCAATCGTCAAATATCATTTTAAAATAGGACTCTGCTATTCAGGTAAACCACCAAAACCAAGAATGGTTTAGCGGCCAAGGTATTTGGTGGGTTTCGAATCGGACGTACCAGAATTCGAATGCAGTCACACTTCCCACAGAAGAATCAACGAAGGAAAATTCATAGCCCAAATCCACTCACCATCGGTTAGAAGCGTCTTCCCAGAACAGAAGTAGATTGATGCAAGTTCTTCATTGGGAATAAAGAAAAAGCGCTCAACTGTGGAACAAGCCCGCCAAATAGAAACATGCACAAAACACCTCGTCCTGGAAACGAGGCTGCTACGGAGCTCAAGAGACTTCAGAGAAATTGGTTTTTGATCGATTTGAATTTGTTTGATAAATAACACACAACAGATGCAAATTCTCCATAAAGAAACGAACTCAGTTCGCACTTGACCTTGTCAGGAATACGAATTATGTAAAAATTATCAATATATTTACTATCTTACATTTTGTTGTTTATATTATTTGCTAAACAAGATGCCTGCTATACTGGCATTACGCGAGATGCTGGGGCTGATTCATTTATTCCAACTGTATGCTTCGCCGATTGATAAAACTATCCTTGCTAATGGAATAGTTTGAGTCACGACGATCGCGTTACGTTGTTTCCCTTGTGTTACGCTACTCAGGGTTTCAAGGGAAATTGCGGGAATTCCATTGCGATAACGTAAGCTTCTCAATGACCTCTTTTCAGTCTCGCGTCGTGGTCTAAGACTGTCAAACATAGCACGATTCCTTCGCCAGGAATTTACCAATTTCCACCGTTTTTAATGTCGGGTGCTTCTTAGAAGTTATTCTTTCGATTTGCCGCTTCAAAATGGTGACATTTCCATTTGAAAACGGCACACTTGAGTCCAGAACATGTTAACAATATGGCGCCAAATTTAATGTTTTTAATAAATAGATCAAATGATGCGTTGACGTCACACAGGTAGGGGTGAGTGGGTCCCCTCCCTCGCGATGTAAGCGACAAGAATGGATTTTGATTGGCCTGCTTCTGTTGAAGACAATCAGAACAATACACCCCGAGTAGGAGAGGGGTGAGTTTAATGAATAAATTAATGTACCGATTTGTAGCTACGAGGAA